>NC_136487.1:66523906-66553906 GCF_053919585.1 Euprymna scolopes
GACTTTTGGAACTAAATGGGGGGGCACAAATGCTGAACTTAGTTTTTTTTTTATTCCTCGTTCACGGGGAACCATCACTGTTTTATCTTTATTACATTTATTCGTTCGTTTTTTTTTTCTATTATCTATTTTCCTTATTTCCTTTCTTACTTTATCTTTTCCGTTTTCGCTTTAATATTTATTTTATCATTTCTGTTTTTTCCATATTATTCCACCGGAAATAATTTTTACTCACCCTGAAAAAGTTATTCTTCTCGTTCTATATCTAAAAAAATAAAAAATTCAGACTATATCAGTGTTTATATTAAGTGTAACTAAACTGAAGTGTCTTGAGCCGAGATCGGAACTCAAGTGATTAGGCATTACTTCTTGTTTGCTTATGAGTCAATTGTCTGAGTAGATAAACCGCAGTGTTTATAAAAATTGCCGATCGAAAGTGTCTTATTTGTTATACAAACAGATTTTCGTAATCTAATGACAACTGATTATTTCTCTTACCACAGTGCTCAACCTAAGAACGGGACGTATATAGTCATCCACACCTAAGCTACTTCTCTGTATCACATCTTTTTAAGATGTCAAGACTGATAAGTTGATCGAGCTGGTTATTGAATATAAATTGACAATATGGAGTTTTAAAAAGCTACACTGTGCATGTCCATAAATCTAAAAACAATTCGAATAAACATGTAATTATTACAATTTTAAAAAAATTAATGAAGTATGAACCCTTTGTCTTTGTTTATCTAGTAACTTTGTGGAAGACCAGAAGAACGAGACTATTAAAAAACATTTATATTGTTACAAAAAATAAATTAAAGTGTTTTAATAATTTATTTATTTCGGACTATTATCCTCGTCTTTTTTTTTTGTTGTTATTTCACGACGTTTCAGACAACTATTGTTGTAAGCGCGACGGGATAGGAACTCCGAATCTCCTAACTGAATTACTGCCTTCCATAGTTGTTGTCGTTTCACCACGTTTTGGCCAAGAAAGTCTCTGTACGGCTTTCAGAAAATGCTCACCTGGAACCGTAGAGATCAACGTCTCTATCCACTGCGCCACGGCCCCCGAAGGGCAGTCAAAGTTTGATTTTTTGGTCTCCTCCTTCCGTTTGTTTATTATTTGATATTTCATGATCGGGTCCGTACCGAGTGATATTTAATTGGAATTAATTATTGAGATGAATATTATTTATTAATTATATAAATTTATTAACCATTAATAAATAATACTAATCTCAAGAATGAATTCCAATTAAATAATATACATAAAAATGTTCGTTCCATTTATTGAATATATTGAGCAAGTTCTCTCTGATTCTCTCTCTTCTGATCTTGAGCATGTGGTCGAATAGGGAAAGAGGTGGCTGGTTACCTTTAATGCATTTAAAACGAAGCTTCTATCTCTAAACCACGCTCTGATGCCAACCTGGCATCGGTTGCAATCAATGGCTCTCGTCTTGGGAAGGCTTCATGTTTTGACAAGCTTCTGGGCTTGACCTTTACTCCTGTTTTTGTTTTTCCTCCGTTCATATTTTGGTAGAATTGGCTTTCATTGTTTTCAAATGTTTTGTTTGTACTGTTCAGATTGTTATCTATATATTTCGTTTAAACCTTCGTGTTTCTTGTTGAGCTTCTCCCTGCTGATCACATTTCCAATTTTCAATTTTCTCCACGTCACTTTCTTCCTGTTTATTATGTTCGCCACTTTTTTTTATATTTGTTTATTTGGGTTTCTTATTTCGCATCCAGGTTTTGTCGATGCATTTTTCCCAGGCCATTTTTCTGATTCGAACTTCATATTGGCTCCTACGTAAATTAAATTATTCAGATCTGTAATTTTATCTCTTGTGATTTTGTGGGAGGAGCTTGTTAACCTTGTCTGTTTCTGCTTTTAATTTCTCCTGTTCTTGATTCCTTAGAGATGGGAGTTTTGTTTTTTTCTCGTTCATGAACTGTATTAATTTTTCTATTTCACCTGCTTCATCCTTTATTACCTCTGTTTTATTGTCCCCGATTTCCTCGTTTGTAGGATCCAGTCTTCGCAAGTTCTCCGTCTGTGGTGTTTCTACTTGTATGGCTTCTACACGTGCGGTTCCAGTGGGGGCTGCTTTATGCTCAATTTCTTCATTTACTTTTCGTTGTATTTCTATTGGCTCTAGTTTTGAGAGCAAGCCTCTCTTTAGTATCAGTCTTGCTTGATCTGCAAGTCGTTTTTCTGTTTTATGGTAATCACTGGATTTGTCCGATATCTCTTTCATTCGTTTCCAATAGCCTCCATGTCTATATTCTTTCGTTGTCCATTTCTTCCTTCGGGCTTTTCTTTTTGATTGTAATCTTGGCTGTACTGTGTTTGGTTGGTATCATTTTGATTCCTGAAATTAGAGATTATACTTACCTGTTCAGCGTCCGTGTTACTTGTGTTTCTGAAATTACAAAGTTGGACAAAATTCGCAGGATGATGACCGGGCCCCCATGCTGACGACCGAGAGAGCACCTGCCGATCATGACATCCTGATCTTTCTTTTGGGTCCCACCATTTGGAACATTATTATTATTATTATTATTATTATTATTATTATTATTATTATTATTATTATTATTATTATAGTCCGTCAAAAAAGGCAAGAATTATAGCGGATTGACTTAGAATGAGTACGTTATGATAAATTTATAGAGTAAACGTGATACTGTGGTGACTTATCTCTATTAATTCTTATCGATCTGTAACTGCGCATCGAGCCGATACCATAATATTTTATCCTCTGCAACTTATCGTAACAAATGTCCATACAAGTTTTTAGCCAGATCGGCTCAGTAGTTTCCGAGAAAAAGTTAGACTAATTTTATGTTGTATTGAACAATCTTTATTAACCCCTATTATTCCTAAATATGCATCGAGCGGATACCATAATACTTAGTTCGCTGCACCTCATAATACCAAATGGCTATACAACATAATAGCCTGATCAGCTCAGTAGTTTCCGATACAACTTTTGAAGTGAATGTGATATTGTTATGACTAACCTCTATTAATCATTGTTCATCGAATGGATACTGTAATGCTTAGTTCGCTGTATCTTATCACAACAAAAGTCCACACACAATTTCAGCCAGATCAACTCAGTAGCTTTCGAGAAAAGGTGGAACGGACAGACAGACACACTAAGAGAAGCATTATATAGAAAAGTAAATTATAAAAACGTGAGATCTCTATCACACATGCGCAGTCAGATATAACTTGGCGTACTTATACCAACTTTTACAAACGTTGGCCGTGCCAAAAAGGAAGCATACGCACACACATAAGAAAATACATGCAGAAAAATAGTATTAAAAAACACTATTGGAATTTTTTGTTGAAGCGACTACGATAATTACGCGCTGTTAATTAGTTCTGTCCGAATAATACCATAAAATCTCGAGCCTAAGGAAATCGAATATCTTCATCGTCTCGTTCAGAAAATCGTCAGGGGAAGTAATTTAGAGCGAACAAAGGATAGAATACTAAAAGCTGCCTGTTATTTTTTATTCTGGCAAATTCGGATTAAAAGAAAAGGGATATTTTACGATTCGGATAATTATGATGACAAAAAACGAATAAAAACCCAAGCATATCAGACCCGCCCTATGCTCTATTATAAAGAAAAAATAATGAACCATAACCTTTCTTTATTGGCACGCGTGTTCTTCATTAAGAAATGCCTTCTCACTTTGGTTGAATCGAAAAGCTATTCTGTGTAAGCTATCTCCATTCACAGCTATTTATTTAATACAGCACAAAACGATCGTGAAGTGCGAAATAACTCGAGATGGCCAATAAAAGAACTCTCGAATGTACATGACATGAATTATAACCTGGATACCCGGAAACTTGCCCTCCCAGTCAACACAAATTAAGTTGTCTTCAATTACACTTGTATCAATAACAGCTTATTACCACACACACACACACACACACACACACACACACACACACACACACACACACACACACACACACACACACACACATATATGTATATAAAAATAATTAATGCCAGTTCAAAGTTAAGCAAAACTTAAGTAAAGGATTTAAATGTAGACAATATTTACATTAATTTATCTTGTATAAAATAAAAAAGGCGCAATTTTACTCCTCTGGACGAAACTGCCGTAGGTTGACAACAACAGATGGCAATAAAAAATATTATGCTTACGCCATTATCCATTACGCTATCTCGCTATGGGACGCAATTACATACACATTTCGTCATATTAAAACATTACATTTAATCCGAGGAGAGCCATGATCATCATCGTCCTAACCTACAGAGAAAGTAGCTTAAATTTCACCCACATTATACCAGGTCCGCTTACGACAATATTTTCCACTGACTGCATTTATACTTTTTCGTACTTTCCTGGGTGTGAGCCGCCATTAACTGATTACAGATTTCCTACACAATCGCATATTCTTACCCCTACATCCTACACAAATAATGATTTCTCCCGTACATAAATCCGGCCCAGCTGATTGACTGAGAAATATGCATTCTACAATTCCCCTATTCGGTTATTCCCATCAATAAACAGACAGTTCTCAACTATAAAATAGGTCGCCATTTTCGTAAGTACACACTATTCTTACATTTTATTTATATAATTCACGGAATTATTCCTCTTAGAAACTCTTAACTTTTATTGTTTACTAGCATTTCAGCCCGGCATTGCCCGGGTGTTTGGAGGTGTATGTTGAGCAAAAAAAAAAAAGCGGTCAATTTTTTTAACTTTGACCCTACTATGACCCCTTAAAATTTATCGTCTTTGGACTCAAATCAAGCTATTAAGTTAGATCTATGTCAAAGGAACCTATATCTAAAATTTCAAGTATTTAGAACGAAAATTGTCGGAGTAGCTTGGTAGAGTTCTCAAAGGTCGAATCGTTGAACTTTGGCCCCTTAACAGCCAAATTTCTGTCCGAAAACGGATCACAAAGATTTTCCCAAATCTTAATACCCCGAATATCAAATTTCGAGTCTTTAGACTGAAAATTAGCAGAGTTATTGTGTAGGGAAATGTACACCGACAGACTGACACACACATACACAGACAGTTCACTTTTATAGATATACAGACTTTTGAAAATATTATACTCCAAAAATAAATCATTGACGATGCTATAACATTGATTTAAGATCAAGGACACCCGAAATCATAAACAGCTACACAACACTACTATTAGTTCCAATCACTCGAAGGGAGGGGCAGTTAGAGATAGAGAGATACAGAGTGTTGGAGAGAGAGAGAGTGTGTTGGAGAGAGAGAGAGAGAGAGTTTGTGTGTGTGTGAGAAAGAAAGAAAGAGAGAGAGAGCGAGAGAGAGAGAGAAATTAGCTGTGTTATATTATCAATCAATCAAAGTGTCAATCAAACTGTTAATTCAAAACCGATTAAAGCGAAAAATAAATAAAATGTTCTTTTTTTTTTTTTTTACCTAAAATCAAGTATTGCCGATTTAAACTCATCGGGATATATTGCAGAGAAGTGTAAAAAAATAAAAGAAAAAACACACAAATAAATTAATAAAAAAAGGTTCCAAATACTAATGAAGGTTGCTTTCCTGCCTACATCGCTCGTTATATTTTAGTACTTATTTATATAGAAATATTTACACAACAATTCAAATTTGAATCATTGTGAATTGATTCAAACGCTCCTTTGGAAAAGAAATGTGTAAAGTGGTGCTTATGCACTAACGTTACCATGTCAATTTAAAAAAATAGTTTTTACAAGATAAATAAAGGTTTTACAATTAATAAAATTGTTAGGTGAAAGTACAGAATAGTTATAAAACACCTGACAGTTCGATAACATAAGTGCACGCAACTGAATATACCATGCTTTTTTTTTCTTAAAATTTTAAATCATTGTGAATTTATTCAAGCGGTCCTTTATCTCGCTAAAGTCAATCCACACCTCCAAAAAATATAATAAAATGATTATATATTGTTTTTGTAGGGAGGAAAGGAGTTAGCGAGATAAAGGATCTTTTGAATAAATTCACAATGATTTAACTTTGTAATCGGAACAAAAATATTTTCAGTTGCGTCGTAACTATTCCGTACTTTCACCTAACAATTCAGTAAACGCAAATAAATTGTAAAACTTGAGATTTCTGTTGTAAAAACCACACGAATTTATTTACTTATAAAACTTCTTGGGATATATTGCAGATAAGTCAAAAAAAAATAAATAAATAAAATAAAAAAAACAAGAAATAAATAATATCTTTTTGTTTATTAAATTGTTAGGTGAAAGTACAGATTATTTACTGTCAGTTCGATAACATAAGTGTACGCAACTGAAAATAACATAATTTGTAAAATTACACACATAAATCATTGTGCATTTATTCAAACGGTCCTTCAATTTAGTAGAACGTTATAATTATAAAGTGACCCACGACGATAACAGCCATAGCAAACATTTTTTTCAATTTCATTTTTTTATTCTGAAAATTAAGTTTATAATCGATGGGATTGACATGACAAAAGAAAAAAATGTAAATTGGGCAATACCATAGTACAATAGAAGTAATACTATAGTTTCGGTTTCAGACAGACATATACCAAATCTCAATCTGTATAACATTCTGCTTGTTTCTCCCTTCGTTAGTTCGTACGTTACACTTTGAAAAAAAAAACAAATAAAAATTTTGACGGTCAAACTGCTTCAAAAAAGTCCAACTTTGAGATTTGCCTTTAAAATCGCCAATCTGGCAACCCTGAACAAGAATATGAGAGTGACTTCCCTTCGACGATACTCGTATTCGAGTATCATCAGAATACTGGTGGGATCTTTCTATCGATCTGGTAGATATCTCACTGCTGATGCTATTCTCTATCTATATAAGAGCCAGGTACGTCCAAGGATGGAATACTGTTGCCACATCTGGGCAGGAGCTGCTAGAAAGGACTTGGCCTGCCTTGATAGAGTTCAAAATAGACTTCGTAGCCTCGTAGGAGATGTCATTTTCTCTTCCTTGCAACCTCTATCTCACAGAAGAGATGTTGCGAGTTTGTCTCTGATGTATCGTTATTTTCATGGAAAGTTTTCGACTGAGCTTCAATCTATGGTCCCCCCTCGCCAAACTTTCACAAGAAACACTCGTCTAGCTATAAACACTATCAATAATTCCCCCCACTCTTTATCTGTGCCTAAACCTAAACGTAGATTCCATAAACAAAGCTTCTTTCTTAGAACTGCACGCCTGTGGAATTGTCTTCCGTTTTCCTGCTTTCCGACTGACTACAATATGGTTGTCTTCAAGTCTAACGTAAACAAGTTCTTGATGAGCCGTTCCATATAAGTTATCAAATTTACCAAATTTTCATTACTAATGATTACTATATTGTCCAATTTCTACTGTACACTCTTTAATCCTTATCCTTGAGTGGCCTATTGGCCTTGATAATGTGGTGATGCCTATGTAAAAAAAAAATACTATACAATCATTGCTTTGATGACATAAGAAACGAACTAATAGTAAGTTCAACGCGTATAGTTTCTCACCAAAGAAGATGCCAGAAAAACATTATGTACAATATGGAACATTAAAAAAGAACAGGACAAAAATAAAGAGTTGCTGAACCGAAGAAGTAAATTAAATTACAATGCGATTTTTTATTTGCATTGAACTATGTAGCACAGTATTAATTTCCGAGTATTTATTAGAACTTATTAATTTACCTCATTTGGGTCAGTTCTATATTTAAAATACAATTGGCACTATTTTTATAGAAATGTTAATAAGCTCATATTTGCTGTGTGTTATGTGTTTTGCTGCCCCCGCCCCACCAAAAAAACTATCTTTTGCGTTATCCAGAAAAATAACAGCTTTATTAAAAACATATTCGTTGATTTAATTTATCATTTCGTGGGATTTCCACGGGTTCTGCTGGTAAATCATGCTAGTAAATAATAATCTTAAGAAAAGAGAATAAAAGCATGCGTTTTGCACACACAGGCGGTCCTTATAGTCGCAGGTGCTCTGTTTTTCCTTTTCATTTCTAATCTTGATAAAACGTGATCACGCGTATTCACGTGGTGCGAGATTAACTTGAGAACTAATCAAGATTTGCCAACAGATTACTAGCGAAACATTAAGGAAGCACTTAACTTTGCGAAAACGGATAAAAATTCTCTAATAGATTTCGCTTTGTCGCACCTTTTTCATTAAAAAAACACACCAAACGTCATCGGTTTTTAGGTGTTTTCCCTAATGTCGCTAATGCATTTAAAATTAGCACAAGTTACAAACTGGATCGTGAAAAAAAAAGGAAAGAAAATCTATATCATTCAACAAGTGTTGGTTATTTAATTTGCTATTTGCAACGCAACGAAAACAGTATTCAGCGCATACACACATACACCGTTATACAAGAGTCAGTTCCAAAGGAAGTAATGCATACTATTTTTTTTAACAATCCTCACCCAACAAAATATCGAAGAGTTACAAGGACAGGAGTAATACCATAGAAACGAGCAACGTTTTTTTGATCTAGTCATCACCATGCTCAATGCGCTTTTGCCAGCGATGGAGTAGTGGTTGTACATAGACGCGCAGGTGCGTTTTGTCAGTCACATTCATCACCACTCTAAAATCGACAAACCCATCTCCTAACTATGCTAACACAACTGCATCGGCTTCGTAAACATTCAGCTAGCATCGATAAATGTTAATCGGTTGTAACGCACGTCCATGGCAGGGGGTTCATTTCTCACACCGCCAATATCTGCAATAGAGAGATGAAACATTCGGAGCATTAATACATAAGTTCAGTCATCATAATAATGCAATTTACAACCCCTTCTGATCCAATAAGGCAGAATAAAAAATAGGAAGCATTGCTTTTGATATAGTCTCTGTATTAAAAAATTAACGGACAAACCCTGGCGTTGCCCGGGGTTGCGTGTAGAACTGTATATTGCTTTGCGTCCAGAAGGCTATAAAATCTTTTATTTTTATTTCATATTTTATAATATTACTAGCAGAATTACTCGACGTTGTTTGGGGCAAAAGTAACCTATGTCTATTAAAACTTCTATCCCTACCATTCTACCCGCATCTCTATTTTTCTTGGTCCGACCCATTCTTCTTTTGTTGGGCATATACACTCATACACACAGACAAACATCCTTTTTTATAATAAATTGCTTCATGAATGAGTTTCTTTTCAACTTAGTGCATAATAACACTGAACAGGCGACCTCTAAAGAAATGTTTTAATAGGATGAATATTATGTAATATAAACAAATTGGAAAGTTCGATTTTGAAGAACGATTTATATCTAGAAAGAAAATTATATTTTGAAGGAACATTTTTTTTAAATACCTTTATGGTGAACGGGATGTCAATAATTTCTTTTAAGTTTATCACTATGTATAATCCTATTTAAAAATTCTTTTCATTTTTATTACACACTGTTATGTTACTATTCTCAGATTTATCAACCTTAGTTAGTACAAAAAAAGTGCTTGTTAATTTTGGCGTCTTACCCTATCCCCACCCCATTTGTACTGATGAGGAGACAATATTCGAAATAAAACAAAACATTCATTGTCAATTATTTTCAATATTATTTGTCAATATTAATAAAAGGAATATCATTTCCGAAACGATCGTACACTCAATTTGATTTTGTTTTGTTTCTTCTTTTGAAAATGATTCATAATTTATTGATCTTTATCCCTTACACACACACACACACACACACACACACACACACACACACACACACACACACACACACACACACACACACACATATATATATGAGTAAACAGTTAATAAAATATATTAAAAAAACACTTTGAAATGAGTTAAAACCTATTTAATCTGAAAAGGAAACACTAGATAAATAGATAGTCCTTAATCCGCGGAGTTTCGAAGAAATACTTTCCTTCTCATCAGAGGGTAGGAATTAGCAAAATGCGGGATCGGATTTTGCATGCAGAAGTATTTGATGAAACAACAAGTAAGTCAAAGATCTTACTTGAAAACAAAAAAGTGAAGCAGAGGGAATATGGTGAAGAAAAAGGTGATTACACATGAATGGGTAGTCTGGTGGAAGATAAAAAATCCAGTGACGTTAAAATCCAAATGTATAACTTCAAGAAAGTTAAAAGAATTTCCATTTGTACAGGTAAAATCCAAGGAAATCCCGTAATTGGAAGAAGATGGCCCATAATAATCCAAAAGCAGAAATCCATGGAATAATTCACAAAAATGTGTACAAGGAAAAAAGAAAAGATTCCGATAATATTAATAAAAGAAAAATAAGATGTGCTTTTCATTCTACTTCCGAGACATAAATATTTTATTTATATTTATCCTCCACACACACACACACACACACACACACACACACACACACACATACATATATATATATATATATATATATAAGGAAAACATGCGACACTAGATGTACATAATACAAATAGTTCTAAGACGTATCAATCTCATCCCATAAACCATACATACAGACAAACATGAACACTTCGATTTTAGACACAGATCACTAGAAAATCCTGTTAATCGCAGATAGAGTGCTCGTTTATTCACGTGCATATATACATTTATATGTTAAACAACATTTAACATTTTTAGTGCGGGTATTGGTTTAGGTAAGACGTTAACGGTTTTGGTTTCTATTCTAGCTGATCGCATTCAAGTCATTTTTTAGAAAAAACTTTTCAAATCATTACTATATATTGTGTACAATATAATATCTATATATCTATAAAAGTGAACGTGTCTGTCTGTCTGTGTGTCTGTGTGTCTGTGTGTCTGTCTGTCTGTGTACATTTCCCTACGCAATAACTCTGTCAATTTTTAGTCTATAGACTCGAAATTTGAAATACCGGGTACTGAGATTTGGGAAAATCGATGTGATGGGTGTCAGCCAGAAATTTGGCTGTTAAGGGGTCAAATTTCAACGATTTGACCTTTTAGAACTCTACCAAACTCCTCCGACAATTTTGGGTCTAGACACTTGAAATTTTAGATTTAGGTTCCTTGAACCTGGATCTAACTTAATAAAGTGATTTGAGCCCGAAACAATAAATTTTAGGGGGTCATAATAGGGGTCAAAGTTTTAAAAAATTAACCATTTTTTTTGTTTTTTTGTTTTTTTTGCACAGCATACACCTCCAAACACCCGAGCAACGCCGAGCACCCCTGCTAGTAGTTGATAAACAGGCATTTTGCTTAGCCGTAAATAATTTGCCGTCTAATCGGGGAATTATTTACTGCTTACGAATCTGCCATTTCACAATAACGCCTTAAAGTTTACCTACCTATAAGGAAATTTTGTAGAGTTGGATTCGTTTCGTTTTGTTCCGTTTCATTCAAAATATTTACTAATTTATTTTCAGTTTTTGTACGAAAACGAAACAAAACTTTTCGTTTCGTTTCGTTCATTTTTCGTCTTGTTTCATGCATCTATAAGTATTTAATTACAACCAGAATGTGGCAAAAGGTACCAAGGCTTAAGAACAACTATGCAACATGAAAGTTATAATTAGGGCAACCGATAAGTTGCATTCATTAATCAGTTTGAGTAATTTGAAAAAGTAATTACATACAACATTTCATAAATAAATCAAAATATTTAAATTTCACGTTATAAGAATGATCATTAATCGCAGGTTTTTGGTTGTCCTAATTAAAAGGAACGAAACGAAACAAAAACTTTTACTAAAACGAAACGAAACGAACGAAATGAACGGAACATTATATTTCATAAAATTTTTACTGCGATAGTTTGGAGACCCCCTTTGTTTTTTCCTGGCTACGGCCTTGGTTACGTCGAACTGCTAGACGTGAAATTTCTCCTCTCTTACACTGCTAAAATGCAGAAGCTTAAATGTAATGTAAACAAACATCTCGCTCATATTCTTACATAGCCCTCAGTAGATGTTGTCCCATGTAGTAGCTCCTTACATCCAAGTAGCAATATGCCTTGTTTGCGATTAACAAAGTAAAAAGAAAAAGATAGATAGCTAGCTTACTTGATAGATACATACATAGAAAGAGAGAAAAAAAGAAAAAGAAAGAGAGGGTAAAAGAAAGAGAACATGGGAATCTATTCAATTATTGTCGTTTCCCTTTTTTCTACAGTGTTTTTTTTTAATTTCATTTTATATATGAGCTGAGTGAATTTTGACAGCTTGTTTTGTAATTGAACCGCTGGTTTTGCAGAGGAAGACATCAACACGTCTGTTGAACTCACGTTGGATTTGGTAAGCCTACATAACATTTAAATATACAAAGATGCCGACTGGATCATCGGATCTGTAGACTGACGCCAGAAAAGAAATTACACGTATTTTTATTCTCAACTTGCACTGTATGATATTAGATGCCCGCTTTATCATTTTACGACGCCCAGAATGAGTGCGTCGTGAAATTATATTACCAGCGTAGATTTTTTTTCTAAGACTTTATCAACATAAACTGAATGTTAGAAACTCCGAAGAAGATTACGTGAACATTAAATGCAGACCGCCTGGATACGGTATACGACTGTACACACTTCGTCGAAAATGGAGGAAAACATTATACTTCGCCAGTGTTCCAACTTACTTTGTTTTCTAAATATACTAGCCTGGTTGGCCGGCGTTGCGCTGGTGTTTGGGGGGTGGGGGTGTGCTGAGCAAAAAAAAAAAAAAAAAAAAGTGGTAGTAGGCAGACAGACTCGAACCTGTACTGCGAAGGAGGAAAAGAACGTTTTAAAAAAGAAAAACGCGGCGTCTTTGCTGTTGCGTACATCTCCAAATCGGAAGTAGCGAAGGTTTAAATTAAGGCTAGTCAATCGGAAAGAGAGGATGACTTTAAAAAATATCAGCGATAAAAGCAAACCCTCACTGCAGAAAAGTGCCCAGTCGAGGGTGGATGAAATTAATGTTTTAGTCAATTTTTCAATATTTGTTGTCCGAAGGGTTGAGCTTCAAAACGATACAGTCGTTTCGTGAAAATCAGTCGCCTCTGTCGAAGGTTTTATGAAGACATACATACATACATAGATACATAGATAGATAGATAGATAGATAGATAGATGATGATTGCAACGTCTTGTCAGACGAGTGCCACTCCCTCAGACATTTAAAATCCATGAGCCCAAATGCCTGAGGGAGTATCTATACAAATATGATGTTACAGAGTCTTAGCTTTGTACGACAGCTAAGTCTCTCTCTCGGTTCAAAATGTTGAGATCCAGCAACAAGCAAGAGCAAGATAGCCAGCAACAAATTAAACTGCATACCAGCTTAATGCGGGTACTGGTCTTCCACTTTATAGTTTTTTAAATCAGAGATTTGCTTCTCCTAGAAAGGTTGCCTTCACCACGGCTTACGGGAGCCCTCTCCACCCCAATACACATACACACACACACACACACACACACACACACACACACATATACACGGTGCTAGTTGGCCGTTGACCCAGGAAAAGAGTTCATTAGATACATACATACATACATTTAAACAGACAGGTGAGATTTATAGTATAGAAGATAACTGAAATATTCATCTAAAACCATGTTAATAATGTAACAGAGCGCGGATGCGCGGATGCAAATGCATGCGAAATGACGTCACTCAAAAAGAAAAAAAATATAAAAAGAGAAAGAGGACGATCATCAAACAGACGTGAAGCACGGAAGGAGATAACGTTCAAGATCTTGCGAGAAGATGGAGAACTTTCTTAATCACGTGGGTAACGTCACGGCTGTAACAAGGAGGAAACACATGCGATTTTTACAAAGAAAAAGTTTTTTCCTATTTCTTTTTCTTTTGCCACTGGAACGGCCCAACCTGTGTGTTGGTTCCCGGACAATGTTACAGTAAGTTAATTTGTCATTAATTTGAATTATTATTATAGTTTCTGATGACATAAATAAAATATAACAACTAAAGTCGTGATTTTATTGATAATAGATACGTTTTCTCAAATTCATTTCAAAGAGTGGATTTGTTCTTACTTGCTACATGCTTCCTCGCCATTCATTATCACTCAAAAAAAGTTGAATTAGAAAATTAGAATAAGCTAGTTCATTATTTTTATGTGACAACACATATATTCCAGTTAGCACAAAAATGTCAATCCACAAACATAAGTTTTAATCATTTTGTAATATATAATCAAATTTCTATATTGCTTTCTTGTTATAAGCGTCTAACATGCGTTTCATTGCGCATATTCGATGCTGCAATCGCACTAATCATCATGAACAGATAAATATTATAGATAGTCGTACATAAGTCGATGGAATAAAAAAAAAAAAAAAGTTTGCGCCTAGGAAAGACATAAGTCCCATAAACTCCAAGACGTTTAATAAAGAATAATACAGCTTCATTGTTATAGCTTATTTATAACAACATTTTCTATTTTATAAAGAAATATATACTTAAAAGCATTTTTATATGAACTGAAAACGTTTATATATATCTAATTTTATATTCACTTAACCATGTCACGTAAGCTGCATGTGATACGAAAATAGATAGTAAGACTATCCATGATAAACACCTCGAAGGATTTCCATCCTTGAAACATTTTTATATCTCCGATCAAATAAACATAATTCAAACATCAGTTAAAGTGGGCCTTATATGGTTGAACGCTTTGTCATTCAGTCTTTCCTTACCGTAAAGAAATAATTTATTGCAAAGAAAAATATATTTATATACAAATCAATACAGTGTATCATTTTCATATTTTACACCATTTTTTATTAAAACAAATAATAAATAAAGGAGGAAGAATGTGCTGGAGGTTTATGAAAATTTAAAAAGACATGTGATACCTTAAACAAATGATCCGGTTAGCCACTTACAGTCTTAACAATATGGCCGTTAACATTAGTAAAAGAATCTCAGCCTTGCCATCAAATTCTGAGATTTTTTTGAACAAGCAGCACCATGCTATACAGAAGCACTCAGCAAAACTAGATTCAAAGAGATCTATCAACCTACTTAAACGGAGAAACTAAAAACAACATAAATTCAACTTTAACATGAAGTGAAATATTATTCGGTTCTCGTGGCCGTTTTCCTGCGACACCAAAAGACCATATATTCCTCAAGCTACGAGATCAAAACTTCCCACCATAGCGTGAACTACACAAATAATTAAAAACACGATTAAAATTAGCTACTCCACCAGCTCATCCATAAAGACCATCATATCAAATGAGCCGAAAATAAGAGAAAATGCTGGCTGCTCTTGCAGGTTCTAGGATGATTGCCTACTAGAGACATGCAAGATGAATTCCCTTGTATATCTTGTATATGAGGTAATGATCACAAGTCAACCCAGTAGCAGACTATAAACATACATAAACATGACACATGTGGATGAGATGTAAGGCAATAATTCCTTTCATATAATTAAACTTACGGTACCCCTCTGGTATTACGGTTTGTTTTCAGCGTTTTGAATTTACTGTTAGACAGTGTTCACATCGGCTTACCATAAACTGCCGGAAGATACCGACGTTGTCTTAGGTCAGGTTACGGATCAGTACATTTTTGGGCGTTGGTAAGCTATATACAACATAAGTTTCCACTCATAAGCTCTACTTTCGTATATTTTCATGAACAGAACAAGTTGTTGTTTTTGTTGTTGTTGTTGTTCTTCTTCTTATTATTATTATTTACTCACTAGGAGTCGTTACACAGGTCATCATCATAGATTTCTCTTTAAAAAAAAAACCTATGGTGTTCCCTGGAGTCTAAGTGGCAACAAGTCTCCCCACTTTTCAAGTCTTCAACATCTCTTTCGATAACTTTTACAAATAAGTTTGCGTTATCACGACAACCGTTTACCATTGATTTCTCGTTGTTAACGATCGTTAGTCTTCACTGGAATTTAGATGGCAATAAGTCTCCCCAAGGGCCCAGTCCTTTCCGCACTCATCCAGTGGAGCGCTATCTCTCCTCAGTCCTTCCATTATTATTATTATTATTATTATTATTATTATTATTATTGTTATTATTATTATTATTATTTACTCACTAGGAGACGTCACAGGCCTTCATCAAAGATTTCTCTTTGATAACAACTTGTGTTGTTCTTTGTAGTCTGAGTGACAGTGAGCCTTTCCAGATTTCCAGTACTCAACACCTCTTTCGATAACCTTAGCAGATGGATTTGCGTTATCGCAACATCCGCTTACCATTGATTTCTTATTGGCAGATATCATTGGTTTTCAATAGAATATATATGGAAATACCCCCCTAGGTCCCAGTCCTCTTTGCACTCATGCAGCTAGTGCCAGACCTCAGCTTTCCATCTTCCTTGACTTCCTTTATTTGGTTTGGCGTCGGTTCATAGTGACACACACACACACACACACACACACACACACACACACACACACACACACACACACACACACACACGCACGCACACACACACACAGACATGGATAGGGGTGGAGGTAGGGGCACAATTTCAGTTTTCATGCTTCGATGTGGTGTCTCTTTGTGTTTTACCTGTGTAGCAGTTTCTATATGTCCGGCTTGCTCCTGTAACTCATGCGAATTAGTCTCCTCATTCAAGGGTTTTCCTGAATATTTCATCCGTTTTCATTATTATTATTCGTGTATCTTCTCAGTCATCCCTCTGATTCCAATCTCTCCCATCTTTTTTCCAAAAAAATTTCGGTATTGTTCGCAGTGCTCCTACTATTAGTGGTGTTATCTTGACTTTCTTCATCTACCATATCCTTTCTGACTAGTTACGTGCATTTGCTTCTCATGTCCGTCTCCTTGATCTTCACTCTGTGGGCTGCTAGGACAGGGAAAATTTGCAATCTCGCAGGACTTTTCCTTCTTGTTAACTATTATGACATTCTGTCTTCTTGCTTAGAGGAGTTTATCTATTTGTATAGCAATGTCCTATAGGATTTTCCGACCCCAGTTTCAAGTACTGGTGCCGGGTTGTTCTCATATTGTTTGTCTGGGTGTTCAAGATGCAGTTTGCATAATTCCCAGTGTACTGCGTTCACCAATTGATCGTGTCTATTTCTATATTCATTTTGGGCTAGTTTGCCGCATTCACTTATTATGTGGTTTATTGTTTCGTCTCTTTGTTCAGAGTTTGCATTTGCTGCTATCTTGTGTCTTACCGATCTTTGTTTTGATGTGGTTAGTTCTAATTGCGTTGTTTTGTACGGCAGTTATTAAAAATTCAGTTTCTCTATTTAGAGATTTTTTTTGTAGACATGTCCAAGTGTTTTCGCTAGTCTCATCTTTTGTAATCCTTATGAATTTTCCGTGTAGCTGTTTCTCTTACCATTTTCCTTTTCTTCTCTTATCACTTATCTCTTCTTTTTTTATCTTTTTTTGTTTGTTTTTCAGTGTGCTTTGCTGCGGTAATTATACTTTCGGTGTTCCACATTATGTTTTCTTTTAATTCTTTTGTGTTATTATTATTATTATTATTATTATTATTATTATTATTATTATTATCATTATCATTATTATTATTATTATTATTATTATTCTTGTTGTTGTTGTTGTTGATTATATTATATTAACACCTACTCTTTTGGCCGTTTCAAGAGAGTCTGCAGTGCTTTTTACTAATGTTCACCCGAGAAAAGGCATATTTGCCACTTCGACGTAAAGGGATACTATTTTGGAGTATGCCTACAGGTGACTATCTAAGGAGATGGCCAAGAGATGTCTGTTCACATTACATTTAAACTTCTCTGTATTAGTACTGTCAGAAAAACAGTAAGAACAGAGCGGGGAGGGATGTCCACAGTCTATCAACTAGATAGATTAAGCTTATATAATAGAAGGAACTAAACAGTGAAAGAGTGGAATTTCGGTGCCAGACAGCTTTGTCGGTAGTATGTAGGTCAACGGGGTGCAAATGCAATGAGCACATTCATAGCACATTTCACTAAAGTATTTGGTAAACAGATAAAACGATGCAATATTGCGGCGATGTGACAGGGATTGGAGCTTAGTTGATAGTGCGAGATTTGAGACCATATTTTGAACCATGTTTAAGAGTGAAAGTCTAGTGGTGGATGCACAGGTCTAGATGTGGCAACAATACTCATTGCATAAGCGAATAGTGGCTTTGTAGATGTACAGATTGCTCTCAAGTGTGAGTATAATTTTTGTAGCATGTAAGAGGAAACCCGCTTATGTTTTACTTTTTTCATAGATAGACGTTCTGTAAATCTCGTTTAATTTGTTTGCGGCGATGCAGTTCGTTGGATTTTCCAAGATGGCGGCGGAAGTAAAAATGGCGTCTTATATATACATAAAAAGCAAAAAAGTAAATAAATAAACACAACAAAAACAGATTGTAAAGTGAAGCGAACGAGAACGTCAACATGGAAACAAAGAAAACTAAATAACGAAATAGAGATAAAATGAGAGTTCGAGTTGCAAGGGCGAGGGTGGGGTCTCGAAAGAAAAAAATATTCCAGTGATACAATTTTGTAAAATAAACAGACTCTTTGAAAACATCAACAAGTAAGAATTCGCTAGAAGTAAGTACTTAAAAAAGCGAAATAAAACGAAAACAAAAACAAAACAAACACGACAAAAATAAAAACAAAAATTGCGCAGTAATACTAGACTCACGCTCGTTTTTAATAAATTTCTATTTTCTTTATTTCAAGCTTTTTTATTTGTATGTATTTTTTTTATTTGTATGTATTTTTTTTTATTTGTATGTATTTTCTTTTTATTTGTATGTATTTTTTTTATTTGTATGTATTTTTTTATTTGTATGTATTTTTTTTTATTTGTATGTATTTTTTTTATTTGTATGTATTTTCTTTTTATTTGTATGTATTTTTGATTTGTATGTATTTTTGATTTGTATGTATTTTTGATTTGTATATATTTTTTATTTGTATGTATTTTTTATTTGTATGTAGTTTTTTTATTTGTATGTATGTTTTATTTGTATATATTTTTTTATTTGCATGTAGTTTTTTTTATTTGTATGTATTTTTTATTTGTATATATTTTTTTATTTGTATGTAGTTTTTTTTATTTGTATGTATTTTTTATTTGTATATATTTTTTTATTTTTATGTATTTTTTTATTTGTATATATTTTTTATTTGTATGTATTTTTTATTTTTATGTATTTTTTATTTGTATGTATTTTTGATTTGTATGCATTTTTTATTTGTATGTATTTTTTTTATTTGTATGTAGTTTTTTATTTGTATGTAGTATTTTTTATTTGTATGTATTTTTTATTTGTATGTATTTTTGATTTGTATGTATTTTTTATTTGTATGTATTTTTTTATTTGTATGTAGTTTTTTTATTTGTATGTAGTTTTTTTTATTTGTATGTATTTTTTATTTGTATATATTTTTTTATTTGTATGTATTTTTTATTTCTATGTATTTTTTATTTGTATGTATTTTTGATTTGTATGTATTTTTGATTTGTATGTATTTTTGATTCGTATGTATTTTTATTTGTATGTATTTTTTGTATTTGTATGTATTTTTTTATTTGTATGTAGTTTTTTTATTTGTATGTTTTTTTATTTGTATGTAGTTTTTTATTTGTATGTAATTTTTATTTGTATATATTTTTTATTTGTATGTATTTTTTTTATTTGTATGTATTTTTTTTATTTGTATGTATTTTTTTATTTCTATGTATTTTTTTATTTGTATGTATTTTTTTTATTTGTATATATTTTTTATTTGTATGTATTTTTTTATTTGTATGTATTTTTTATTTGTATGTATTTTTTATTTGAATATATTTTTTATTTGTATATATTTTTTATTTGTATGTATTTTTTATTTGTATGTTTTTTTTATTTGTATGTTTTTTTTATTTGTATATATTTTTTATTTGTATGTATTTTTTTACTTGTATGTATTTTTTATTTGTATATATTTTTTTATTTGTATGTATTTGTTATTTGTATGTATTTTTTATTTGTATGTATTTTTTATTTGTATATATTTTTTATTTGTATATATATTTTATTGGTATGTAGTTTTTTATTTGTATGTATTTTTATTTTTATATATTTTTTATTTGTATATATTTTTTTATTTGTATGTATTTTTTTTATTTTGTATGTATTTTTTATTTGTATATATTTTTAGTTGTATGTATTGTTTTTATTTGTATGTAGTTTTTATTTGTATGTATTTTTTATTTGTATATATTTTTTATTTGTATGTATTTTTTTATTTGTATGTATTATTTTTATTTGTATGTATTTTTTATTTGTATGTATTTTTTATTTGTCTGTATTTTTTTATTTGTATGTATTTTTTTATTTGTATGTATTTTTTATTTGTATGTTTTTTATTTGTATATATTTTTTATTTGTATGTATTTTTTTATTTGTATGTATTTTCTTATTTGTATGTATTTTTTATTTGTATATATTTTTTTATTTGTATGTATTTTTTATTTGTATATATTTTTATTTGTATGTAGTTTTTATTTGTATGTATTTTTAATTTGTATGTTTTTTATTTGTATATATTTTTTTTTTATGTAGTTTTTTTTATTTTTATGTATTCTTTATTTGTATATATTTTTTATTTGTATATATTTTTTATTTGTATGTATTTTTTTTATTTGTTTGTATTTTTTTATTTGTATGTATTTTTTTATTTGTATGTATTTTTTATTTGTATATATTTTTTTATTTGTATGTATTTTTTATTTGTATGTGTTTTATTTGTATATATTTGTTTATTTTTATGTAGTTTTTTTTTAAATTTATGTAATTCTTATTTGTATATATTTTTTATTTGTATATATTTTTTATTTGTATGTATTTTTATTTGTATGTATTTTGTATTTGTATGTATTTTTTTATTTGTATATATTTTTTATTTGTATGTATTTTTTATTTGTATGTATTTTTTATTTGTATATATTTGTTTATTTGTATGCATTTTTTACTTGTATGTATTTTTTTATTTGTATATATTTTTTTATTTGTATGTAGTTTTTTTTATGTGTATGTAGTTTTTTATTTGTATGTATTTTTTATTTGTATATATTTTTTATTTGTATGTAGTTTTTATTTGTATGTATTTTTTATTTGTATGTATTTTTTGTTTGTATATATTTTTTTATTTGTATGTAGTTTTTTATTTGTATGTATTGTTTATTTGTATGTATTTTTTATTTGTATATATTTTTTATTTGTATGTAGTTTTTATTTGTATGTATTTTTTATTTGTATATATTTTTTATTTGTATGTATTTTTTTACTTGTATATAGTTTTTTTATTTGTATGTATTTTTTATTTGTATATATTTTTTATTTGTATGTATGTTTTTATTTTTATGTAGTTGTTTTATTTGTATGTATTGTTTATTTGTATATATTTTTTTATTTTTATGTAGTTTTTTATTTGTATATATTTATTTATTAGTGTGTAGTTTTTTATTTGTATACATTTTTTATTTGTATATATTTTTTATTTGTATGTATTTTTTATTTGTATATATTTTTTATTTTTATGTATTTTTTTTATTTGTATGTATATTTTATTTGTATATATTTTTTATTTGTATGTATTTTTTATTTGTATGTATGTTTTATTTTTATGTATTTTTTTGTATGTATTTTTTATTTATATGTATTTTTTTTATTTGTATGTATATTTTTTATTTATGTGTAGTTTTTTATTTGCATGTATTTTTTATTTGTATATATTTTTTATTTGTATGTATTTTTTATTTGTATGTATTTTTTATTTGTATATATTTTTTATTCGTGTGGAGTTTTTTATTGGTATATATTTTTTATTTGTATATATTTTTTATTTGTATGTATTTTTTTATTTGTATGTATTATTTTTATTTGTATGTATTTTTTATTTGTATGTATTTTTTTATTTGTCTGTATTTTTTTATTTGTATGTATTTTTTTATTTGTATGTATTTTTTATTTGTATGTTTTTTATTTGTATATATTTTTTATTTGTATGTATTTTTTTATTTGTATGTATTTTCTTATTTGTATGTATTTTTTATGTGTATATATTTTTTTATTTGTATGTATTTTTTATTTGTATATATTTTTTATTTGTATGTAGTTTTTATTTGTATGTATTTTTTATTTGTATGTTTTTTATTTGTATATATTTTTTTATTTTTATGTAGTTTTTTTATTTTTATGTATTCTTTATTTGTATATATTTTTTATTTGTATATATTTTTTATTTGTATGTATTTTTTTTATTTGTTTGTATTTTTTTATTTGTATGTATTTTTTTATTTGTATGTATTTTTTATTTGTATATATTTTTTTATTTGTATGTATTTTTTATTTGTATGTTTTTTATTTGTATATATTTGTTTATTTTTATGTAGTTTTTTTAAATTTTTATGTAATTTTTATTTGTATATATTTTTTATTTGTATATATTTTTTTATTTGTATGTATTTTTTATTTGTATGTATTTTGTATTTGTATGTATTTTTTTATTTGTATGTATTTTTTATTTGTATGTATTTTTTATTTGTATGTATTTTTTATTTGTATATATTTGTTTATTTGTATGCATTTTTTACTTGTATGTATTTTTTTATTTGTATATATTTTTTTATTTGTATGTAATTTTTTATGTGTATGTAGTTTTTTATTTGTATGTATTTTTTATTTGTATATATTTTTTATTTGTATGTAGTTTTTATTTGTATGTATTTTTTATTTGTATGTATTTTTTGTTTGTATATATTTTTTTATTTGTATGTAGTTTTTTTATTTGTATGTATTGTTTATTTGTATGTATTTTTTATTTGTATATATTTTTTATTTGTATGTAGTTTTTATTTGTATGTATTTTTTATTTGTATATATTTTTTATTTGTATGTATTTTTTTACTTGTATATAGTTTTTTTTATTTGTATGTATTTTTTATTTGTATATATATTTTATTTGTATGTATGTTTTTATTTTTATGTAGTTGTTTTATTTGTATGTATTGTTTATTTGTATATATTTTTTATTTTTATGTAGTTTTTTTATTTGTATATATTTTTTTATTTGTGTGTAGTTTTTTATTTGTATACATTTTTTATTTGTATATATTTTTTATTTGTATGTATTTTTTATTTGTATATATTTTTTATTTTTATGTATTTTTTTATTTGTATGTATATTTTATTTGTATATATTTTTTATTTGTATGTATTTTTTTATTTGTATGTATGTTTTATTTTTATGTATTTTTTTGTATGTATTTTTTATTTATGTGTATTTTTTTATTTGTATGTATATTTTTTATTTATGTGTAGTTTTTTATTTGCATGTATTTTTTATTTGTATATATTTTTTATTTGTATGTATTTTTTATTTGTATGTATTTTTTATTTGTATATATTTTTTATTCGTGTGGAGTTTTTTATTTGTATATATTTTTTATTTGTATATATTTTTTATTTGTATGTATTTTTTATTTGTATATATTTTTTATTTTTATGTATTTTGTATTTGTATGTATTTTTTATTTGTATATACTTTTATTTGTATGTATTTTTTATTTGTATGTTTTTTAATTTGTATGTATTTTATTTGTATGTATTTTTTATTTATATGTATTTTTGATTTGTATGTATATTTTGTATTCGTGTGTAGGTATTTATTTGTATGTATTTTTTATTTGTATATATTTTTTATTTGTATGTATTTTTTATTTGTATGTATTTTTTATTTGTATGTATTTTTTATTTGTGCGTAGTTTTTTCTTTGTATATATTTTTTATTTGTATATATTTTTTATTTGTATGTATTTTTTATTTGTATATAGTTTTTATTTTTATGTATTTTTTTATTTGTATGTATTTTTTATTTGTATATATTTTTTATTTGTATGTATTTTTTTTATTTGTATGTATTTTTTATTTGTATGTATTTTTTTGTATGTATTTTTTATTTATATGTTTTTTTTATTTGTATGTATATTTTTTATTTGTGTGTAGTTTTTTTTATTTGTATGTATTTTTTATTTGTATATATTTTTTATTTGTATGTATTTTTTATTTGTGTGTAGTTTTTTTATTTGTATGTATTTTTTATTTGTATGTAGATTTTTTATTTGTATGTATTATTTATTTGTATGTATTTTTTTATTTGTATGTATTTTTTATTTGTATGTTGTTTTTTTATTTGTATGTGTTTTTTATTTGTATGTATTATTTATTTGTATGTATTTTTTATTTTTGATTAATTAATCTCTGGATTCATTTTCTTTGCTTCAATATGAACGTTGCTTTTCATCTTTTTTCTATAAATGTTTAATTATATCTTTATTTGCCATTAATGTCTATTCTTTTATTTCTTTCAATTCAATATTACTTCTATTGCTTTATTTTTGAAATATGATTGTTTATTTGCACCTCTCTGTCCTTTAATATAAATATTTCTTCTGTTATTTCTTCCATTATAAATGTTTCTTTCTTGGCCCTTTTTTTCAGAAAATTTTTATCTTCCTTATAGTATGAATATTTCACCAATCCTTTCTTATTTTGAATATTTCTTTTTTTTTCTTAATTCAATATAAATGTTTATTATATCTTTCCTTCGATATGAATGCTTCCAATTTTATTTCAATTTTTCAAATATGTACAATTTTATTTTGATATGAATGTTCCCTTTTTTCCCTTTTCATTTTCGTTTTTCATTTTTTTCGGTACAATCATATCTTTCTTTCTTCTTCCTTGCTATATATGTTAACATAGCCTCTCCCTCGACATGGATGCTTCTTCTTTATTATGATGGGTCTGTTCATCTGTTGATGATAATTCTTTTAACTTTTATGTCTACAAAATTAATGTTTTTCTTTTTTGTTTGCACTAAATTTTACTCTCGCTTAATTCTTTTTCTTTTATTGTCACTCTGAATGATATGTCATGATTTCCATATTCGCTATATTTCTTTGCAAGATTTGCTTTAATTAACATATTCCCTTTATTTATTCATTATACATTTTTCATTTTTTTTATTTCTTACCTATACATTTTCTATTCTCTCTTTGTTCTTTCTTTGTGTAACTTATATTTCTTTATCTCTTACTTAATTTTATATCTTTCTATTTTTCTTTAATCCTAAGCAAGCCCGTTATATAGAGCACCCGTTTTCGTTTCATTTACTGCTTATATACCGTGACATCATTTCATTGTTTCTTTTTTCCCTTCCGTTCTTCCCATTTCTATTTTTTAAACTCCTTTCCTTTTTATTCCTTCAAGGGTTTCTCTTATTCTTCCAATGACTATTAATATTCATGATCATTTGCTTCTCTTCGTTCTTCATGTATTTATAGTGTTTCTTTGTCACCTCTTCCTTATTTCTTCTGAGTTTTTTCTCTTTCTTTTCTTTCTTTTTTTTGTTGCTTTTTCTTTTATCTTTCATTCACTTCCGTTTCAACTCTAAAAAACCTATCCGCTTGTATGGGCGGAGATTGACAAAAGAAAACAAAGATAACATCAAATCCAATCCGCGATGTTTTCACAGGTATGTTTGTCAGTAACACAAGCCAATTCACGTGCTATTTCTTTTAAGTGCCTTGATGGCTTATTCAAATACACAGTCTTACTTATATATATATATATATATATATATATATATATATATATATATATATATATATATATATATATATATATATACTTCAGTATATCCGCACACGCACATGGACGTAACTATCTATCTATCTATCTATCTATCTACCCACCTACCTACCTACTTACCTATCTATCTATCTATCTATCTATACCATTAGTTATGTTTTTTAATGCAAACCCGTGAATTTCCCTCATAGTTCGTCTTACACGTGTTTTGTTGAATAACCGAATACCATTAAACAACACCCATAACAGTTTTTAGGAACATCCATCTGTCTCTTAGGAGCTGTTTAGTTATCTTTTGCTCTTCAACGAAACACGTGTAAGACGCTCCATAAGTAAATTAAGAAGTTTGTATGAAAATATTATGTGTGCGTATAAATTCCATCTTTTGTTTTTGGAATGATAACTAACTTCCTCCCAGGCGATTTCACGGATCTCGATGACAATAAAATGTAGGAGTGTGAAATATTGATTTATCATCATTCGATTCCGAGTAACGTCGAGTCTCCCTCTAGTATATATATATATATATATATATATATATATATATATATATATGTATGTATCCTTTTTACTCTCTCTCTTTGTATATATATATATATATATTTCGCGCTTTCTTATTTTTTGTGTTTTCTTTTTCACTATGGTACACCCTTATTCACATCTTTCTCCTTATCCTTTTCTATTTCCCTTGTTGTGCCTTGCCTTTTTCACTTTTTATAATCTCTTTCCCCCTTTACACACTCTTCTTTCCAATTTGTAGACTTATTCCGCGCTCGTAATGGAGCGCCCCCGGTAAATATGGCGGTTCCATTCGCAGCTGGGTCATGTCAGACAATTAGCGACGCATCGCGAAAAAATTAATTGCAATTCCTCACCTTGTTTCTATGATTCATTAGGCCGCAGGCTGACGTGGAGGCTGCGGTGGCAGTTGGTGATGGCCAAGCTGAGACCAGTGTCGTCTACAAGGAAAACTATTTAGTAAAAACGCGGCACGACAACTTTAATATTGGCTAATTATGTGGCTTGGTTTTGACTGCTTTACAGAATATCGACCCCTTTTTTTTGATATTTAATTTTGTTTTATTTAGAATCAATTTAATCTTGTTTTTGATTTAGAAACAATATTTGTTTATGAGGTTTGATTCTGATTGTCTTAGGATAGATAATCCTTTGCACAATTGTTTGTTTTTATTGTATTTGTTTTAGAGTTTTACAACTTGTCTATTTTATGACATACACTACTTTTTTACATAGGCATAACCACTTAACAAGGCCAAGAGCCCACTCGAAGATAAGGGTTAAGAGTGTACAGTAGTCAACTGGACAATATACTAATCGTTAGTAATGGAAATTCGGTAAATTTGTTAATTTAAGTGGAACGGCTCATCAAGAACTTGTTTACATTGGACTTGAAGACAACCATATTGTAGTCAGCTGGAAAGCAGGAAAACGGAAAACAATTCCACGGGCGTGCAGTTCTCAGAAAGAAGCTTTGTTTATGGAATCTACGTTTAGGTTTAGGCACTGATAAAGAGTGGGGCGAATGTTTATAGCTAAACTACTACTAAAAGTTTTATTACACTACATCTCCAGCTAGGAAATAGCTGGAAATATCTTCTCAATTATTAAATCATCCCTCTCTGATAGGTTTATAAAAGTATTGGTTTATGGGCAAAAATTAGAAGCTCACAGTATTAATGCTTGCGTCCCTCAAGGTTTCACCCTGGGCCCAACTCACTTCCTGATCTTCATCAACGATTTCCGGAATCAAATTCTTAGATCATTCGTAGACATTTATGCTAACAACACTACCATCTATGGCAACACTTCAAAGTCCGAAAATGGCCAAGATCTCTCCGATTCTCTTTCTTCTGATCTTGAGCACGTGATCCAATGTGGAAAAAGTTGTCTGATTAATTTTAATGCATCGAAACCTATGCTTCTATCTTTCCATCATAATCGCTTTAACACACATCTCACTCCTATTGAAATGAACGAATACCACCTCGAGGGCGCTCCATGTTTAGTCCAGATTCTTGGTCTGACCTTCATTCCTTATCTAAAATGGAGCGTATACATCAAATCCGTGGCCAAGTTCGCTGGAAAAATTGTTGGATCTGTCTATCGCTCCATTAGATATCTCACCAATGTAATTCTCTACATGTATCAGATCCAAGTATATATATATATATATATATATATATATATATATATATATATATATATATATATATATGTGTGTGTGTGTGTGTGTGTGTGTGTACGATGATTCGGTAATCAAAACATGTGTAACTAAGCAGTTACAACGGTAATATATATATATATATATATATATATATATATATATATATATATATATATATATATATATGATAACAATTTCATTTCGGAACTTTCAACACTATAGGAAACCAACGAAGCAATTCCTATGTAAATCTGCCGTACTCACCATTCTGAACTAATACTAAACCGTGTTTTTCGTGCAAAATTACACATATTGCCTTGCCTTTCCATAAAGTTACCTTTTCTCTCTCTTGACAGATTTTATCACCATAGTGATCGCAGCATGGTAGTAGTAAATATTTTACTCTCTGTATTTGTAGTCCTCCCACAAACTCTAAATCGCCGGTTTTTTTATTCACGGTAATATTTAGCTACAAGGCACCGGTTCATTATTCCACTTATCCAATGCACTATTTCCATATATATTGCGTTAGCCAGACAATAGACAATACAAAACGCCCACTTTCAAATCTGATTTCAGCAGAATGACAGAATGGCACTTGGACAAACCCATTTCCGTTAGAACCAGTAGTTCTTCAAATAACGGAATACTATTTTCTTCGAATAACGGAATACTAATTTCGAACAGGGAAGCCAAATTTCCCGGTATCTATTTACAGGCGCGTTTGCTCAAAATAAACAGTTTAGATACAAAATAAAATACACGAGTTATTATAAAAAGTTTCACTTAACTGTTACGGCTATATTTTAGCTTGAATCCGCGTCCATTTTTTTTTCTCAAATTGATTATATCACTATCAATATGGCCCATAATTATTACTTCTCTTCAGACCGTACGTAAATAAACACGTTGCTTATGTCTGGCCATCAGCCAGTTGCTTGGGCTATTTATTTCGCGGGCTTTTTCTTACTCCTTCTTCAGCTGCAACTTCGCCTTTTTATTTTTCTTCTTTTCCAGCGTCTTTTTCCTTCTCTTTCTACAGCGTCTTCGTCTTCATCTTTTTTCTAAGCGTTTTTTTTCTCCCACTGCCCTTTCAACGTTTTCTTCGTTTTCTTTTTCTTCCACGTCTACATCTTCATTTTGACATGTCTTCTCTTTCCCTTAACAGCGTCTTCTTTTTCATCGCCGTCTTCTTTCTCTTGGAATTTGCGTCCTTCTTTTTCTTTTTATTTCTTCTTTTCTCTCTTTCACGTATTTTCTTCCATTTCCCCCTTCTTCCTGTTTTTTCCTCTTCTGTTTTCTTCTTTGCCAACCTCTCCTTCGCCTTCTTCCCCGTCTCCTTTTTCTTTTCCTTTTCTCTACTCTTTTTTCTTCTTCTTTTGCGTTTTCCTCTTCTTTTTTCTCCTTTATTTTCTTCTCATTCTTTTCTATTTGCTTTTATTTCTCATTTTCCGTTTCTTCTTTCTATTCTTCTTCTTTCTATGCTTCTTCTTCTTTGTATCCTTTATCTTCTAATATGTAACATTTTTATACAGTCTCTTACAGGAAGCTTATCGACTCCGCTATTGATTGATTATAGTTTTCCAAAAATATTATTTCGATTCGCCAGTTTAAATGCTTCCATATTCCTTTCAATTTGACCTCTAAACATTATAGGCAAACGTAAAAACTAATCAAAACTGGGCTACATATTATATTAGGCACGGTATAAGGATGACATCACAAGCTTGCGCACGTTGGCAAGTTCATTATCGGAACGTAATTGGTTGTTTTAACAAATATTTCTCTATAACAAATGTGTTTATTGGTTTCTTTAGATGACATATACTCTTATACAATTTGCGTAAATATACATAGTTTCAGGAATAGAATCAGCTTAAATTCCGGATCGCCTTCAAACTCTTTGGATTTAATAAATGCATACTTATACAGATTACAGACAACGCTGAAATAATGCCGTTATTATTTATTGATATAGTCTTAATATGGAAGGCACCTAACAAGTTAAAAAGCATTACGTACAGTATACACGTTGATTTTATTTGAATATAAGATGCAAAATATAGCACGCTCCGTATTATGCATACGTACAAAATATGTGTTGCGATATTATATAATCATTAACGTAGCAAACACTACGCCCATCAGGGCTGCC
>NC_136487.1:66558906-66618906 GCF_053919585.1 Euprymna scolopes
GAGAGGACCTTAGTTCGTTGTGAGATTTCATCATGCCGAGATGCCGAAAACTATTCGGAAACACACGAGAGATATTCACACGAGCGATTTCAAAAGAAAGTAAATGCTATCATCAACACGTGTACAAGATCTGATATGTGGGAAAACATGTATTTTTTTTCGGGAAGGGAATTCGACAAAAAAACTGTGAAACTACGTGATTCTCGAGATATAAATATGAAGTCAAAATATGACATATAAATAAAAACGCCTGTGCCGAGACTGACACAAACAGTAGCAATGAACAAGATTAATAGTGCGTACACGCGAAAAAAAAAAAGAAGACACATATAACAATAATAAGTGAATTTATGTATAACTAGCAGGGACACCCGACGTTGCCCGGGACTGAATGAGGATCAACGAATTGTTATTTCTATTATCATCGTAATCGGTGAAATCGCCCATTTTCAATCAAATTAATTGATTGCCTGCTCTAGTTGTGGACCCATCGTGGTGCACCTGAATGAAGTTTCACATGCCTCTCGCACTGACTTAGTCCACAGTACATTGTAGAGAACCTACTGTTGATTTTATAAAATTATTTTTATACATAACTAGCCTGGGTACCCGGCGTTGCCCGGGTGTTTTGAGGTGTGTGTTGAGCAAAAAAAAAAAAAAAGTTGTAGTAGGCAGGCAGGTTCGAACCCGTCACACGAAGGCGGAAAAGAAAGTGGAGGTGTGTGTTTGGTTGAATAAAAAAATAAGCAGGCTCGGACGCATACTGCGCCGGAGGAAAAAGACATGAAAAAAATATTGTCTTATTGATGTGTCTACCGTGGTTGTGACGTCACAAGCGGTCGAAATAACGCCTTTTAAGCGACGTCGTGAATGCCAGATTTGAAGGACTTGCAAAAAATAACAGCAAAATAAATCAACCCTCCCTGTAGAAAAGTGTCCAGTTGAGGGTAATGTTTTTGCCAATTTTTCGATATTTGTCGTACGAAGGGTTGAGCTTCAAAATGATACCTATCTCGTGAAAATCTGTCGCCTCTGTCAAAAGTTTCAGACAGACATACATAAATATATACATACATACTTATATACATTTAAACAGACTATTGAGATTTATATATAGAAGATGGCTTGAATTAAAGTTTAAAATGCAAAAGTCAAGCATCATGCATTAACTGTACTCTAAAACGAAACATTCATTCCAAACGCGCCCTTGTAATATCAAAGAACATACTGTTGAATTATATGCCTGGCCCTTCTGTTTGTTTGGTGATAATGGTTTGAATTTGAGTTTACAATGAAAAAGTCAAGTATCATGGTTTAATTGTGCTTCCAACGGAAATGTTCATTTCGAACGCGCCCTTTTCATATCAAAGAACATACTGTTGATTTTCTATGTTGGACCTTTCAGCTTGTGTGGTAATAAAACGTCTCAAATACACTGATTATGCTAGGGTGCAAAGATGTTAACTTTAGTCAAAATCGCCTGTTCCTTCTATCATCGGAGTTTTTTTCGATTATCGATTATCGATACTTATCGAAGGCATTCCGATACAAAATCTATCTAAGACCACTGCTAGGTACATGATGTACATTTGTGTGAAATTTATTAAAAATCGGTCCAGCCGTTTGGGAGCCCATAGGGAACGAACTTACGCACACACTTGCATACACAAAGTTTCTTTTTATATAATGGTAGATACATAGATAAGGTATGTGATGTTTAAAAATAAAAACAAAGAAAATTATCAAACTTCTATGAAAGTCACAGTACTTTTTAGTACTCTTGTGTTTTTTTTAGATGAGGGTGAATACTTTGTATTATTTGCATTATTCGAATTACTGTGCTCATATTGAATGCTATTTTCACAACGTTTCGGTCGATGTAACCTCCGATCTTCTTCATTTGTGCCTTTTAGAACGCGGAAATCTTTCAGTCGGACTTGGGAATCTGCATGAATTACTAAAGTATTTCATCCGTTACGCCACGATGGCATAACAATACAGTACTTGGTAACATTTAGCTGTAAGTTACATTTTTTCAGAGGTTAAAGGTTTAATACTCATTGCGGGAGATATTCAGAACACAATTGCGAATTACATAGGACATCTACCCGGTCACTGTTGGCGGAATGAAAAATACTGAACCCGTAGATTAAATAGCGAAATTCCGTTCGAAACTTCGAGGAGAGGCCAGAGTTCGACAAAAAAAAAAAAAAAAAAAAAAATCCAAATTCAACGAGACATACCTGAAGAAGGTCAGAGGTTACATAAACCGAAACGTTGTGAAATAACAATCCAGATGAGAACAGTAGTCGAAATAATACAAAAATACAAACTAGTTCTTAATGTAACTTATTGTAACTTAAATAATTTTAAAAGAAATACTGTTAATACATTAGTTCAAAATAGCTTATTTTTCTTACCCAATATTTGTAACTTATTTGCATAAAAGAATATTTAATAGAAGCTATAAACCTTTGAAGTAATGTAAGTATCAGATCAGAGAAAACTAATAAATTTTGTTTACGTTATAGACTAATTAAATATGGCTACTTCTCTCAGATCCGATATTTACAGAAGTTTAAATGCTTATAACGCATCTTATTTTCCCGAGTTTGACAGAAATATTCCCGAGTTCGACAGAAAAATTCTCGAGTTCGACAGAAAGATTCTCGAGTTTGACAGAAAGATTCCCGAGTTCGACAGAAAAATTCACGAGTTTTACAGAAAGATTCCCGAGTTCGACAAAATACATCTGAACAAAGTCTGAAGTTACACCGAATGAAGCGTATGGCAAATAACACCCAAGATAGTAATTGTCTGTATTTTTGAGATGAGGTGTTTTCATTGATTGAGATTGTCGGACTGACTTCCTCATCTTGGCTATGTCCCAAAGCCTAGCTGGAGTCCGAACACGGTACCCCCGTAATAATAATAAAGGGTTGGGTTCGAGACTCCAAACAAATGGTTCCCCAATTCGATACAAAACACCTGATGAAGGCCGGAGGGCAAAACGGCCGAAACGTTGTGACTATAACAACCAAGATGAGGAAGTCAGTCCGACAATCTCAATCAATGGAACACTCAAGATAAAATAATAGCCTGAACAATCCAAATAATATGATTAATAGAATATGTTGAAGCATTGTTATAATTTATCAACACTCGTGTTATGGTGAATGCTACTGTAGGTTTGAGTATAAAACGCCAACAGTACCAACAACAGCTAACGGGATAACAATACGGACTGACAACGTGAGTTTTCCAAGTTCGAATCCTGTTAGGAATATTCTTAATCTGTACGTGGTCCCTTCAGTAAGTAATCGATGTTTTTCTGGAAAGATTTTGAACAAGAAAGTTATCAGGGAAACGAATGTTAACAATATAGTCACCTGATCCATTCGAAATGAATAAATGAATGGTGATCAACAGCAGCAACAGCAGCAGCAGCAGGAACAGAAGAGCAAACGTAGCATATGGAGTTTACTAACCGATATTCTATAACATTATATTTGGTTTCAAAGATTATCATATCCATGTTTTAAAATGGTTTGGGGTGTTGACCTATTACATTCTTAACAAGTCCGAGTTGTCTCAATATTGTTATTAAATACATACTTCCCCTGTAAGGAGAAAGCATCATTCGAACTTGGTTTTGTGAAAATTAATGGATACTTTTGTTATCATCAGCAACACGGAGGTGACGGTAGCTTAGTGGTTAACGACACAAACTGAAAACCTCGTTCATTTTATATAAACGTTTCATATAAACACTTGCACTCGGAGATGTTGGCAACCTTCACGTTGTCCATCTCGTAAGTACCCGATGTTTTTCGAGAAATAATTCTAACTAGGAAGAAACGAATTACAACAATAATCATCTGGTTAATTCGAAATGGATTAATGTTCTTCTTCTTCTCCTTGTTCGTCTTCTGCTGCTGCCGCTTCAACAACAACTACACTTCACAGCAGCAGCAGTGTCATCCAAGGCTGATAGTTCTGGTACTAAGCAGTATTTGAATCACAACCCAGTTAATAAGTCTCTGGTGAAAATCCAGAAACTATCAACATCAGCATCGATCGTTTGCTATCAATGTTTCCTTTGCATCTGTTTGAAACAAGGACGTTTCAGGCTGGAAATCGATCAAATCCATGAGATATACAACGCCATTTCTTTGTGTGCTTTGGGCTAAACCTTCCCTGACTAAGCATACAAACAGGTGACCTTGCTAGTTGTGTTGTCGGGTGCGAATATACAATCTTACATGCGTACTGGATAATTGCAGTCAACATTGAAAACTTCATATAGACAAAAAACATCGCGATACAATCTTCGTGGGATCTATGTAGAAGTCCGATTTGCTAAAAAAATAAACAGCAGTGTCGTCGTCGTCGTCGTCGTCGTCGTCGTCGTCGTCGTCAACAACAACAACAATAATAATAATAATAATAATAATAATAATAATAATAATAATAATAATAATAATAATAATAATAATGTTCTAGATTAACCAGGAACTTCTTTTTAATGAACTAGAAGGAACTGAAAGAGCGGATGACATTATACGCGATGCTAATCAATCTCGAGTATTTTGGAAAGACATTTTGGGTAAATGGAAGTGAAACACGAAGATGATGCAAAATGGATCAACGATATTGAAAGGGATGTGTCCTCTAAAATAGGGCGACAAATGGGCATAGCAGTCACCGTTGAGATGCCGACGGTGGAGATTAGAAAGCTTTCGAATTAAAAAGCGCCTGGACCTCACGAAGACCAAGGATACTCGTTTAAAAACTTTCTAACTCTTCAACCACTCATGCGACAATGCTAAATGACTGACGACAGGTAGCTTTCCTGATTGGCTGATAAAAGACATCACAATCTTCAACGATGAAACATAAACCAATAGAGGATAAAGTGATACTCTTTAGACCAATCAATTGACTTTCAGTTATGTGTAAACTTTTCACTAACATATTGTCTGGTAGTATTTATGGTCATTTTGCCTAAAGCAATTTCCGGCTTGAGGAACAGGAAGCTATCGAAAATATTACAAGACACTAAGGATCTATTTCTGATCGATAAATAATACTATAAACAAATATCTACTAACATTGTCATGGGCTGGGTAGATTATAAGAAGGCACTTGACATGGTGCCTCATTCGTGGGTTTTCAAAAGCTTAGATATTTTTGGAATAGTCCTCAAATCTGAACATCTATAAAGAATGCCATGATGAATTGAGAAACCAATTTAATTTCAGGAAATATTGCATTAGCCTAAGTGAAAATGAAGAGAGGGATTTATTTTTGTCATCTTTTTGATCCTATTGATACTTTAACAGCATCTGAAAACAGGATATGACATTTGAAAAAGTCTTCCTACAGTCAATTATCTACGATTCATGAATGACCTTAAAGTTCTTGAAAGGAATGAGAACCAGCTTAATATCTAATGAATACAATCAGATTGTTTAGTAATTACATAAGGATGGAATTTGGCATCACATAGTGTACTAATTTTGTGATAAAAATAGTCAAACTCATCCACTCATATGGCCTTGGACTTCCATTAACAGAGTTTATAAAGAGCGTTAACAGCGAGAGAGTTTACAACTATTTGGAGATACTGGAAGCCGATAAGATTAAGAACATGGAAATGAAAAACCCTATCACAGCCAAGTTAAACGAAAGATTAAGGGCTATTCTTTAATCGCACCTCCACAGTCAGAATAAAATACATGCCATCACTTCCAGCGCAATAGCTATCATTCAATATACTGCTAGCATACTTGACTGGAATGTAGATGTATTAAAATGTTTGGACGCAAAAACACGCAAAATGCTCACAATTTATGCGGCTTTTGCTAAGAAACGAATTGTAGCTCGATTGTGTCTACTTAGAAAAGATGCTAGTCGAAGTGTACTTAGTGCTGAAGATGTGGTAGATATAGAGGAAAGAAGTCTTACTAAATATATATCTGAAATGTTATGACATTCTTCATGAAGTGGAAAGGAAAATATACTAAGACTTCAGATGAAAAAGAGTCAGATGGTTGCAGGAGAGACGGGAAAAACGACCCAGAAAAAATACATAGTGTATTAAAATATTAAATTTAAAGATAATGACAGCTGGAATTGGTTGGTCAGAAGTGATCTTAAAACATCTACAGAGGGCACATTAATGGCAACACAGGAACAGGCCACTCGAACTAGCTCAATAGGAAGTATATCGACGAAACTGAATAATTGCTGGTATGCAGATTGTGTAATGGAAAGACGGAAACAATATTATTAAGTTGGAGCAAAAAATAATGTAATTTATATATATATATATATATATATATATATATATATATATATATATATATATATATATATATATATATATATATATAGTTGAACGTCCAAAAACGATATTATTGCTGCACCAACCTAATATATCAGAATGTCCTATGCTAGTTCAACATCAATGTAAATACGGGGAGTGATTTATGAGTAAGTTGCTGGAATCTATAATAAACAGAAAAGTGGTCAACCACCTAAGCAGAATACCTTCTCAGTGGCATGCAATATGGTTTCCCTTCTGCGAGATCCACAGCTGATGTACTAAATTAGGATTAGTTAATGTCTCGACAGGGGCTTTGTTTCTAAAGTAACAGCTCTTGATATATCAAACGTTTTTGATAGAGTGTGGTATAACGTCATAATACACAAATTCGTCAGCTATGCAATAGCTGGAAATGTCCTCTAACTTATTAAATCCTTTCTCTCTGGTAGGCTTATAGGAGTAGTCGTTGATGAGCAGAAATCAGAAACTCATGAGATAAGGGTTGGCGTTCCTCAAGGTTCCTGGGCCCAACTCTCTTCTTACTTTCATCAATGATCTCCGAAATCACATTTTAGATTATTCGTAGACATTTATGCAGACGACACCACAATTCGCAAGACTTCAAAGGGCAACAATGACCAAGATTTTTCTGATTCTCTCTTTTCTGATCTTGAGAACGTGGTACAATGGGGAAAAATTAACTTTTTATGCATAAAACAGATTCTCTCCATTCATCATAATCGCTGTGACCTCCATCATTTCCTAATTGAAATTGAAATTAAGGCTCTCGTTTTGAGAAAGCACTATGTCTTGACAAGCTTCTGGGACTGACCTTCACGACTGATCTGAAACGGAACACATGCATCAAGTCTGTTGTCGAGATGACTGGAAAGATGGTTGGATCACTCTACCGCTCCAAAAGGTATCACACTGCTGATGCAATCCTCTGTAGGAGAGCCAGATACACCATAAAATGGAGTACTGTTGTTACATCTTGACAGGAGCTACTCGGCTCGCCCTATCTAGCCTTGGTAGAATTCAAAACCGACTTGGAAACATAGTAAACGATGCCATTTTCTCTTCCTTGCAACCTCTTTTCCACAGAAAAGGCGTTGTGAACTTATCTCTGCTCTATGGTATTTTTGTGGCAAATACTGGATTGAACTCCAATCTATAGACCCTCCTTGTCAAATTTTTACACGAGCACTCCACTACCTACAACTACTATGAACAATTTCCCCCACTCTCTATTTGTGCCTAAATCCAAACGCAAATTCCATGAACAAAGCTTCTTTCTTACACTTGTCTGCTCGTGAAAGACTGTACTGTTGACTTGCCTTCCGGTATAATACAACATAGCAGCCTTCAAATTCTATGCAAACAAGTTTTCTGAGCTAAATGTCAAATTCTATCCAATTTACACCATTAACTATTACTATACTACCACCTCATATTCATTAAACCCTATCCTCGAGTGGCCTTCAGAACGATAAGTGGTGAATCCCACGCAAAAAATAACCTGCCATAATATTTCTAAACAAGATTAAGAGAGCTTGCTTAATTGACATAGCCTGCAACATCATTGCAAGAGAAAGAACAGGAAAAATAAATAAATATGAAAATATAAAGATGTCTAGGCGATTCTGATTGTAATTGGAACGCTTGAAACCCTAACAACAACAACAACAACAACAACAAAAACAACAATAATAATAATAATAATAATAATAATAATAATAAAAACAATAACAACAAGAAAACAAATGAAATAAACACAAATCGGTAGTCGTACTGGCGAATGAATATCGCAAGATTTTATGGGACATGGATATGCAACAGATAAATCAATCCAAGCAAGAAAACCGGATATAATAATAGTTAAAAAAAGAAGGAAAAATCTGCCAGAATGTAGATTTTGCTCTTCCAGCAGGCCACAGATTGAATATGACGGACATGGAGACACGGAGCACATACAAGGAACTAGTCAGAGAACACAAAAGGGATCTTGAAAATGAAGAAAATTAACATAACCCCACTTATTATAGGGGCGCTAGGAACAATACCGAAAAAAAATCTTGAAAAAAGAATCGGAATAGATTGGAATCATAGGGATAGCTGAGAAGATAACATGGATAACATTAATGAAAACTGCAGAAATATTAAAGAAAACTCTTGATTCTGAAGACTAACACAGACGAACTACAGACACAAATTGGATCCACAGAAACGACTACAGATGTAAAAGGCAAAAGAACATCACATGGAATCAATGGTATAACCGTAAGATATGCCCTCGTTTTTAGTGTGTGTCACCATAAACTGGTACAACACCAAATAAATTAGGGTCAAGGAGGATAGAAAGACCGAGGAAAGAAAGCGCTAACCATGACCTCCAGTAGTTGAATGCAAAGAGAACTCGAACATTGACGAGGCTTATTGCCACCCACATTCCAGTGAATACCAATGGTCGCTGCCAACGAGAAATCAATAGTAAGTGGTTGTTGCGATAACGCAAATTCTTTGTAAAATATTATAGAAAGAGGTGGAGAGTACTGGAAATCTGGGGAGGCTTGTTGTCACTCAGACTCCAGTAAACACAAGTTTCCTGTGATCTTTGATGATGCTTGTGTAACTAGTCCTAGTGACTAAAAAAAAATAATAATAATAATAATAATAATAATAATAGTAGTAGTAGTAGTAGTGGTAGTAGTAGTAATAATAATAATAATAATAATAACAATAATAATAACATTAATAATAATAACAATAATAATAATAATAACAATAATAATAATAATAATAATAATGATAATGATAATGATCATAATCATAATCATAATCATAATAATCATAATAATAATCATAATAATAATAATAATAATAATAATAATCATAATCATAATAATAATAATAATAATAATAATAATAATAATAATAGATGTGATGAGCATGTATTTTTTTCTTTTTGTAATAAGTAACAATTAAAAAAAATATAATGTGCTTTAGTTGATATGGAGAGCAGGTTTACTACGATCGGAAATTAAATTCATATTTAATGAAAAACCTCACAATAAATCGGGCTCCGTACCTAACAGAACAGATTGGCATATGTAGTTTTTTGTCCAAAAGATATAATGTTTAATGAAATAAGGGAAGTCAACCTTACTTTATTATAAAGATATATATCTTACATTTTCATTTAAATCTTTTTATATTTTCATTCCATTTATTTGATCATTTATTTATTACAGGTGACTGTTAATAAAGAAAAGGAAAGAGAAAGAGAGTGGAAAAGACGGGTAGAATAATAAGAATAAAAGAAAATAAATAGACACACGTAAAGAGATAATGGGGGAAAAATTAAGTAAAGGAGAATATGCAACAACGAGAAAAATTGAAACGAAAAGAAAAAAAAACAAAACATTGTCATAAAAAAAAGAAGAAGAAGACAAAAATGGTAGAATTAGAGAGAATGAGTAAAGGAATAGGAAAAAAAAGTAGATCGAAAAAAGGCAGAGGAGAAAAGCTATTCAATACGAAGAAAATGATAAAAGGAAAATAGGAAAGCGAAAAAGAAATTAAATACACATGATGAAAAATAGAATAACGTAACTGAATAGGTAACTAGTGATGATGATGATGATGATGTTGATGATGATGTTGACGACGATGATGTTGACGACGATGATGTTGATTGGTTGGTTGGTTGTTTTTGTTTTACGGCATATCAACCCTTTTCAGGTTATTTAATGCCAAATCCAAAGATTTTGAAGAAAAAAATTTTAATAGAATATATTTGTTGTTTTCAAGTCGGTTTCTATTTAACCCATAGTTGGGACCCTAACAGGTACAACCACCCCGGGTCAGAGTGGACCTGGGAGCAATGGCAATTAAAGGGTGGCTCCACACTCCCCAAAGCCCGCAAGCTGGGGCCTCACCACTGGATATAATTTAAGGTCATATCCAGGACCGATGATGTTGATGACGACAATCATGATGACGATGATGACGATGATGACGATGATGACGATGACGACGACGACGACGACGATGATGATGATGATGATGATGATGATGATGATGATGATGATGATTTGCAAAAAGACCAAAGCGGAAATAAACACAGGAAAACAAAAGATAAGTGAGAGGATACAATGAAGTGGGGGGGGAGTAGAATAAGGTTGAACAGGTATAGGATGAAAGGAAAATAATTAAACGAAAAAAGAGATGTGGAAGAAGACAGACAAAAGATGTGGCAGGCGAAAGAAAAAAGAAAAAGAAAGCGGGCGAAAATAAGAAACTAAATTGGAGACAAAATATGATAAAAAAGGAAAAAAAAAAGATGAATAAGAAATGAGAATAACAAGGAGAAAAAAAAGAAGAAAACGACGAAATATTAAGACGACGAAAATGAAGAAAAGAGTTCAAAAAGGTAAAGAAAAGAAGGGAAAGCGAAAAAAAACCCCAAGAAAAATGAAACTAAATATGAGTAAAAAAAAATATCATGTCACAGAAGAGAAAAAAAGGAGAAAGAGAAAGGGGAAAATAGAACAAGAAAAGTAAGTCTAGAAAGACGCAAACTATGCAGGAGAAGAAGAAGATGAAAAAGAAAAAAATAAAGAAGAAGAAGAAGAAGAAGAAGAAGAAGAAGAAACGGCTAACAGAATAAGTTAAGGGTAAAAAGTTAAGGGTAAAACGTACCCCAAAAAGAAGATCAAGCAAAAGATTGGGGAACAAAATAAAAGTCGCAGTAAAAGGTAGATGAAGTTGAATACCGAGATGTGCATGGAATGTCAAGCTGGGTACGATGGGGTCCGGTTGTGGGATGCAGTTCCTTTTTGTGGGGATGTGTTCCTTATCTTTGCTCTTTGTATGTTTCGACACGAGCAGATGTCCGCTTTCGAAATGTTCTACAAGGCTAAACACATTTTCAAATGTTATTCCACCTGGACGCGACAGCAACAAAGGGATGGTTGCTCAGGAAAGGGAGGATATTGCAGGGAATGCCGGAGGGAGGGCGGAGGAAGCGCGGAAGGGTTCAAGGGCGGCAAGCAGTGGGGCGGATGAGGTATTTATGAACGTCTGCACAAACTTTGAAGTGAACCGGAGTAGTGTGTACCATTTCGCACACACGGAAGCACACACGTGCACACACACACACACACACACACACACACACACAATCACACACACGCGCGCGTGTGCGTGTAAGTAGATACGCATAACGGGCGTATACCCATAGGCGTGATGAAACCCACACAATAGACGCACACACACGGGGGAGCATACACGTGAAACATACAGGCAGATACGTAACACAAAAGAACGCAATGCAGATACATACGTACGCATGGGCACGTGCACATGTTCCCACTCACACACATGTGGCGACATGATACGTGCAGACGCAAATATATAGATGAATACACACACATGCACATGCATGTTTACACACGCATACACACGGATACTTATAAACACACGTGAACACGCACAACCACGTATATAATGTCTACCTCACTCAAGGAGAAGGTATATTTACTTGTTGGCTAGTACACTCAAGAGTAAGATAGCACAAGGATCCCTATTTTCATTTGCACAAAGCATAGTAAATATATAGGCAATTGTTGAGATGGCTTATTCTTTGTTGTTGACTGAGGTATACTTCTGTCTCTGTGTAGGTAGTGCTAGGAGATCTCGTATCCCAGTCTTCACCTTCTCAACCTTTTAGAAAGGAGTTAGTTTATTACCTATCGTGTGAATGCCAACTGAGCTACCCAGACATTTTTGTTGGTCAGAGTGATATTCATCTAGCTCGCTGGCTTTTTGAATCTCAGTTTCTCGATCTTGTGTCGCATCTTTTAGCCGTGGAAGAGAGATAAGCGTATATAGGCCATAAATGCAATAATGAGTACTCAGTGGGGGGAAATCTATAAAACTCAACCCTTCCGTTCTTTACTTTTATTAACGCCTTCCCCTAAAAACTATCTATCTATCTTCTATCTATCTATCTATCTATACTCCTATAAATTCGTTTTTCTTTTGTGTGTATAGATATTCATATTAAAAACCCTCTTTTCTATTTATTTAAACAGAAAATACAATTTTCTTATATAGAGGTATTAGAATTGAATTCATCTGCAAAATATCTAGCTAATTTGCATATTCTTTTAAACATTCATTTTAATTAATTCCCTATTAGTTTTTTCGGTTTTCTTATGGGATGATCATCTTTAGTTAACTATTACGTGTAATTATATTCATGCAGATATTCTACATGATTTATACTTGCGTAATATTTGCGTAAAAAGTTTACAGGAAACACAAAATTGTTTACATATATATTTATGTATACGCATATATTTTTGTTGCAACTATAAAAGTGAACGTGTCTGTGTGTCTATATGTGTGTCTGTGTACATTTCCCTACGCAATAACTGTCAATTTTCAGTCTACAGACTCGAAATTTGATATACAGGGTATGAAGATTTGGGGAAATCTATGTAATCAGTGTTCCGCCAGAAATTTGGCTGATCAGGGGTCAAAGTTCAACGATTTGACCTTTGAGAACTGCTCCAACAATTTTAAGTCTAAACACGTGAAATTTTAGATATAGGTTCCTTGGGCATGGATCTAACTTAATAATTTAATTTTAGCCCCAAACAATAAATGTTAAGGGGTCATAATAGGGGTCAGAGTTAAAAAAAATACCGCTTTTTAATGCTCAACATACACATCCAAACACTGGGCTGAAATGCTAGTATATATATAAAAGTGAACGTGTCTGTGTGTGTGTCTGTGTGTGTGTCTGTGTACATTTCCCTACGCAATAACTCTGTCAATTTTAAGTCTACAGACTCGAAATTTGTACTGAGGTTTGGGAAAATCGATGTGAATGGTTTTCGGACAGAAATTTGGCTGATCAGGGGTCAAAGTTCAACGATTTGACCTTTGAGAACTCTACCAAACTCCTCCTACAATTGAGGGTCTAAACACGTAAAATTTTAGATATAGGTTCCTTGGACATGAATCTAACTTAATAACTTTATTTGAGCCCTAAACAATAAATTTTAAGGGGTCATAATAGGGGTAAAAGTTTAAAAAATTGACCGTTTTTTTTTGTTTTTTTGCTTAGCATACACCTCAAAACACCCGGGCAACGCCGGGAACCCATGCTAGTATATATATTACCATTGTGGCATAAAGCGCTGCTATCATTAGTAGGGATATGACAACGGAATATTCTTTTCTTTGCTTTGACTTTCGAGTATATGTCCGACACAGTTAGATACAGTTAATCAACCGGGAACCACATCACTCTATATAAAAGCATTTAATATATCAACGGATACACACTCGAGAGTCAAAACAATGAAAGGAATATGTAGTTGTCCTAGATCTAGTTATTCAATGATACGTCTAAAGAGAGTGTCATAATTTGGGGGTTTTGCAACAAAGTGTTTGTTCACATTTCATTTAAGTTTCTGCATGATGATGCTGCATTTGAATAAATAAGAATTCAGTTCTTGAAATTTCAAAGCCAGATTGTCCGAGAAAAAAGCTATTAGAGTTAAAGTTTTTCTCTATATATAATGATCTACATTGAAAGGTGGGGGTCTTGCGTCTGGTCAGGTTAGTCGGGGTAATTACGTTAAATACGCCCTGGGACTAAACTTCACTCCTGCTCTGAAATGGAACACATACATCTAATCGGTTGACGAGGTCGTTGGAAAGATGGTTGGATCACTCTATCGCTCCAGTAAGTATCTCACTGACAATGCAATACTCTATCTATATAAGATCCATGTGCACGTTACAATGGAGTATTGTTGCCACATTTAGGCAGGAGCAGCTCGGTGTACCCTATCCTGCCTTGATAGAGTTCAAAACCGGCTTGGGAACCTAGTAGATTCCCACAGAAAAGACGTCAGGAGCCTGTCTCTAGTCTATCGCTATTTTCATAACTAGTACCCGTCTGAACTCCAATCTATAGCCCCTCTCCTTGCCAAACTGTCGCAACAAACACACGACTAGCTAAAACCTCTATATATGATTTTCCCCAATCTCTGTCTGTGTCTAAATTTAAGCACATATTCCATGAACAAAGTTTCTTTCCCAGAACTGTCCGCCTTTGGAACACTGATCCGCTGGCCTGCTTCCTGGCTGAATACAACATGGTGACCTTAAAATCTAACGTAAACAAGTTCCTGTTAAGTCGTCCTCACAAATAATCAAATTCTACCTAATTTACACGATTAACGATTACGTTCCATCACCTTACATTCATTAACCCTTATCCTCGAGTGGCCTTCGAGCCTTGATAAGTGGTGATTCCCTACTAAATAAAAAAGCAGATTCCTGAGTTCAAAAGAAATATTCTCGAGTTTGATAAGATACACCCGAGGAAAGTCGATGGTTACATCAGCCGGAACGTTGTCAAAATAACACTAAAGATAAAAGCAGTAGTTAGAATAATATAAATAATATAATTAAGATGTTTTAAATTTTCTAATTTTTTTACAAGGGATTCACCACTTATCAAAACCTGATTGCCACTCGAGAATAAGATTGTAATAAATGTAAAGTGGTATTGTAGTAATCGGAAATGGTGTAGATTCGGTAGGTTTTGGATTACTTAGGGGAATGGCTCGACAAGGAATTGTTTACATTTGACTTGAAGGCTATTATAATCGACCGGGAAGCAGGCCAGTAGAACAATGTTCCAGTGTTCCAGCAATTCAAGGAAAGCAGATTTGTTCATTGAATCCACGTTTAGATTAAAGCACAGATAGAGAGTGGGGGTTGTTTATAGTGTTTGCAACGTCAAGTGTCTTTTGTGAAAATTTAGCAAGAAGGGACCATAGATTGGAGCTCAGACGAGCACTTGCCAAAAAAATAACGATTTAGCAATACAAGAGGAAAAATGTTTTTAAAGAATTTAAATGTTATTAAAACATTTCCAAATGTAATATACGAGGACCGTTCAAAAAGTAAAACGATAAAGAGCTACGAAGACGGGTGTACAACCATTACAACGAGCGATATTTTGTACTCCAGAATTTATTTTTCTTCAGAGTTACCATCAATTCTCAATGCAATTTTGCCATCCTTTTTGATGCTTCGGTCGTAAAAGTCCCAAGTGCTCTTTGTCACTCACATTTCTGTCGCCACTCTGAAATCGGCGAACTCATCTCCTCTGCTGACATCAACTGCATCGGCTTCGTAAACATTCAACAGGCACTTTTCCTACTTTACTTAGAAGCAAAGTAAGCCCGTAAAAAACTTAATTCCGTCTTCATAATTATATAACATTATAATTAAATAACAATATATAATCGAAGAACAATCGACAGACGTACTTATTTTTCGTGGTCGAAATAGATTGAAATCTTTATCATCTACCTCAAGTATGAAACCTTCTTGTTTAGTAATCCTATGTTTACAACTCGTGTGTTAAATATCACACAGCATAAGTACTTTTCGAAAACCCAACGTCTCTAGTCGGAACAATCCTGTAGCTCTATCTCTACTATTATATAAAATGACGTTTGTCTTTGTGTGTGTCAGTGTGGGTGTGAGTTCGTTATCTATGGCTAGGCCGGATTTTATGAAATTTCATAATTAATGTACCTGGCAATGTTCTTAGATAGGTTTTGTATCGGAATATCTTCGGTAAGTATCGATAATCGATAATCGAAAAAATCCGATGAAAGAAGGAACAGGTGTTTTATACAAAAGTTAACGCATTCCACAGCCTAAAATCATAAGTGCATTTGAGAAATTTTATTACTACACAAGCCATAAGGCCCGATATATAAACGAAAGAGAGTATTCTTTGATATCAAAGAGGAGCGTTCGAAATGAATGTTTCTAATTATAGCACAACTGAAGCATGATATTTAATTTAAACTTTAATTCAATCCATTATATATAAAAATGATTTATCGAATCATCAGTAAATTCTTTGATATAACAGGGGTGCGTTCGAAATGAATGTTTCTGTTTAACGTATAATTAAAGCATGATACTTGACTTGTGCATTTTAAAATTAAATTCAAGCTATTATATATTAAATAATTTAATAAAATCAACAGTAGATTCTCTGCAGTGCAATGTAGACTACAATGCATTATGGAGTGAGTTACTACGGGGAGGCATGTGAAGTTTCCTTCCGGACTACTTCGATGGGTCTCAAACTAGATTGGATTTGATTGAAATATGGACCATTTCATCGACTTCGATGACAACAAAAATACCGGAGTTTGAATCATTCGTTTATCATCGTTCAACCCGGATATCGTCGGGTGCCTCTGCTAGTCTGACATAAGTCTGAATTTTAGCTTTTAGGATTATGACCCTGCGTTACGTTGTATTTGAAAAAGGTGGAGATCTTCCTCGCCGGTGTATTGTAGCTTTGAAAGGGAGACAATTATTAAATTTTATATAACAGAACATACCTTAAACATCTTCATTTCAATATAAAAGATCAAAAACCAATGGAACTCGAACACCCAGAAAGATATACATTAGAACAAACATAGAAAAAGCTTTACTCAAGAAAAAAAAACAGACACAAACAGATATAAACTAGAAAAAAAACATGGAAATAGATACACACAAGAAAAAAACACTGAAAACGAAATACACAAGACAAATACATACAAAAAAGATATACAGAAGGAAAAAATATACAAAAAGATATACACAAAAAAACATACAAAAAGATATACACAAAAAACATACAAAAACGATATACACAAGAAAAAAACATGAAAAAAGATATACACGAGAAAAAACATACAAAAAGATATACACAAGAAAAAACATACAAAAAGATATACACAAGAAAAAAACATAGAAAAAGATATACACAAGAAAAAAACATACAAAAAGATATACACAAGAAAAAAACATGCAAAACATATACACAAGAAAAAAACAAAGAAAAAGATATACATCAGAAAAAAACATACAAAAAGATATACACAAGAAAAAAACATAGAAAAAGATATACACAAGAAAAAAACATACAAAAAGATATACACAAGAAAAAAACATACAAAAAGATATACACAAGAAAAAAACAAAGAAAAAGATATACATCAGAAAAAAACATACAACAAGATATACACTAGAAAAAACATACAAAAAGATATACACAAGAAAAAGCATACAACAAGATATACACAAGCAAAAACATACAAAAAGATATACACAATAAAAAACATGCAAAAAGATATACACAAAAAACATGCAAAAAGATATACACAAGAAAAAACATACAAAAAGATATACACCAGAAAAAAGATAAAAAAAGATATACACAAGAAAAAAGATGCAAAAAGATATACACAAGAAAAAACATACAAAAAGATATACATAAGAAACAAGCATACAAAAAATATACACAAGAAAAAACATGCAAAAAGATATACACAAGAAAAAACACACAAAAGAAATACACAAGAACAAACATACAAAAATAAATACACAAGAAAGAACATGCAAAAAGATATACACGAGAATAAAACATACAAAAAGTTATACACAAGAAAAAACATACAAAAAGAAATACACAAGAAAAAACATGCAAAAAGATATACACAAGAAAAAACATACAAAAAGAAATACACAAGAAAAAACATACAAAAAGAAATCACAAGCAAAAACATAGAAAATGATATACAAAAGAAAAATCATACAGAAAGATATACACAAGAAATAACATACAAACAGATATACACAAGAAAAAAACAAAAACAAAAAAATACACAAGAAAAACATGCAAAAAATATACACAAGAATAAAACATACCAAAAGATATACACAAGAGAAACACACAAAAAGATATACACAAAAAAAATGCAAAAAGATATACACAAGAAAAACATACAAAAAGATATACACAAGAAAAAAGATACAAAAAGATATACACAAGAAAAAACATACAAAAAGATATACACAAGAGAAACACACAAAAAGATATACACAAAAAACATGCAAAAAGATATACACAAGAAAAACATACAAAAAGATATACACAAGAAAAAACATACAAAAAGATATACACAAGAAAAAACATACAAAAAGATATACACAAGAAAAAAGATACAAAAAGATATACACAAAAAACATACAAAAAAGATATACACGAGAAAAACATACAAAAAGATATGCACAAGAAAAACACACAAAAAGATATACACAAGAAAAAACATGCAAAAAGATATACACGAGAAAAAACATGCCAAAAGGTATACGCGAGAAAAAACACAAAGAAAAATATACACAAGAAAAACATGCAAAAAGATATACACAAGAAAAACATACCAAAAGATATACACAAGAAAAAACATACAACAAGATATACACAAGAAAAACTTTCAAAAAGATATACACAAGAAAAAACATGCTAAAAGATATACACGAGAAAAAACATGCCAAAAGGTATACGCGAGCAAAAACACAAAGAAAAATATACACAAGAAAAAACATGCAAAAAGATATACACAAGAAAAACCTTCAAAAAGATATACACAAGAAAAACTTTCAAAAAGATATACACAAGAAAAAACATACAAAAAGATATACACAAGAAAAACTTTCAAAAAAATATACACAAGAAAAAACATACAAAAAGATATACACAAGAAAAACACACAAAAAGATATACACAAGAAAAAACATACAAAAAGATATACACAAGAAAAACTTTCAAAAAGATATACACAAGAAAAACATGCAAAAAGGTATACACGAGAAAAAACACACAGAAAAATATACACAAGAAAAAACTCGCAAAAAGATATACACAAGAAAAAACGCACAAGAAGATATACACAAGAAAAAACATGCAAAAAGGTATACATTAGAAAAAACATGCAAAAAGATATACACGAGAAAAACACACAGAAAAATATACACAAGAAAAAACATGCAAAAAGATATACACAAGAAAAAACACACAAAAAGATATACACAAGAAAAAACACACAAAAAGATATACACAAGAAAAAACAGGCAAAAGGGTATACACGAGAAAAAACATGCAAAAAGGTATACACGAGAAAAACACACAGAAAAATATATACACAAGAAAAAACACGCAAAAAGATATACACAAGAAAAAAGATACAAAAAGATATACACAAGAAAAAAGATACAACAAGATATACACATGAAAAACATACAACAAGATATACACAAGAAAAACATGCAAAAAGATATACACAAGAAAAAACATACAAAAAGATATACACAAGAAACACCATACAAAAAGATATATATAAAAAAACATACAAAAAGATATACACAAGAAAAAACATACAAAAAGATATACACAAGAAAAAACATACAAAAAGATATACACAAGAAAAAACATACAAAAAGATATACACAAGAAAAACATGCAAAAAGATATACACAAGAGAAACATGCTAAAAGATATACACAAGAAAAAAAACATACAAAAAGATATACACAAAAAAAAACATACAAAAAGATATACACAAGAAAAAACATACAAAAAGATATACACAAGAAAAAACATACAAAAACATATACATAAGAAAAAAACATACATAAAGATATACACAAGAAAAAACATACATAAAGATATACACAAGAAAAAAACATACAAAAAGATATACACAATAAAAAACATACAAAAGATATACACAAGAAAAAACATACAAAAAGATATACACAAGAAAAAACATACAAAACGAGATACACAAGAAAAAACATACAAAAGATACACACAAGAATAAACATACAAAAAGATATACACAAGAAAAAAACATAGAAAAAGATATACACAAGAAAAAACATAGAAAAAGATATACACAAGAAAAAACATGCAAAAAGATATACACAAGAAAAACATACAAAAAGATATACACGAGAAAAAAAACATACAAAAAGATATACACAAGAAAAACATAGAAAAAGATATACACAAGAAAAAACATACAAAAAGATATACACAAGAAAAACATAGAAAAAGATATACACAAGAAAAAAACATACAAAAAGATATACACAAGAAAAAACATACAAAAAGATATACACAAGAAAAAACATACAAAAAGATATACACAAGAAAAAACATACAAAAAGATATACACAAGAAAAACATAGAAAAAGATATACACAAGAAAAAAACATACAAAAAGATATACACAAGAAAAAACATACAAAAAGATATACACAAGAAAAAACATACAAAAAGATATACACAAGAAAAAAACATACAAAAAGATATACACAAGAAAAAAAATACAAAAAGATATACACAAGAAAAAACATACAAAAAGATATACACAAGAAAAACATACAAAAAGATATACACAAGAAAAACATACAAAAAGATATACACAAGAAAAAAAACATACAAAAAAATATACACAAGAAAAAAACATACAAAAAGATATACACAAGAAAAAAACATACAAAAATATATACACAAGAAAAAACATAGAAAAAGATATACATAAGAAAAAACATACAAAAAGATAAACACAAAAAAACATACAAAAAGATATACATAAGAAACAAACATAGAAAAAGATATGCACAAAAAATACATACAAAAAGATGTACACAAGAAAAAAACATACAAAAAGATATACACAAGAAAAAACATACAAAAAGATATACATAAGAAAAAAACATAGAAAAAGATACACACAAGAATAAACATACAAAAAGATATACACAAGAAACACATGCAAAAAGATATATACAAGGAAAAATAACATACAAAAAACATACAAAAAGATATACAGAAGAAAAAAGATACAAAAAGATATACACATGAAAAAAATAGAAAAATATATACACAAGAAAAACATATAAAAGATATACACAAGAAAAACATGCAAAAAGATATACACAAGAAAAACATGCAAAAAGATATACACAAGAAAACATGCAAAAGATATACACAAGAAAAAAGATACAAAAAGATATACACAAGAAAAAATAACATACAAAAAACATACAAAAAGATATACACAAGAAAACATGCAAAAGATATACACAAGAAAAAAGATACAAAAAGATATATACAAGAAAAAATAACATACAAAAAAGATACAAAAAGATATACACAAGAAAAAAGATACAAAAAGATATACACAGAAAAAAGATACAAAAAGATATACACACGAAAAAACATACAAAAAGATATACACAAGAAAAAAACATAGAAGAATATATAAACAAGAAAAACATACAAAAAGATATACATAAGAAAAAACATACAAAAAGATATACACAAGAAAAAACAAGCAAACAGATATGAACTAGAAAAACACACACAAAAAGATATACAATAGGAACAAACATGGAAAAAAAATCTCATCAGCCGCTATTGGTGAAAATTTAATGGTAAATTATCCTACTGATAAAATACAGCTTTTTAATTGAGATCGAAAGATGTGAAATCCTAAAAATCTTAGGGGTGTACTGTTTTACAATTTAAGAAGCACTTGTATGACTCGTGTCATATCATCTAGTAAGAAATTTTTATTGTTCTCCATAGGAGCTCTCACACAGGATTTCATCAGAAATTACTGACTGACAGCAATATGTGATGCGACCTTGTGTCTGGTGGTTAGAAGTCTTCCCAGACCTCAAGTACTCTCCATCTTGGCAAATGAATTTAGTTATCTCAACAATAGCCATTTGTCATTGACTTGTCGCTGGCAATGACCATTTGTCTTCATTGGAATTTGGGTCACAATAATCCTCCCCAAGGTCCTAATACTCTTCGCTCTAATTCAGTAAAGGTTTTGTTAGTACGTTCCTTTCTCGGTCTTTCCGTCCTCCTTGAACATTCTCGACTATTTTTTATGGTACCAGTCGATGTTGGCATTACGCCTTTGTTAGGGAGAGTAGTTAACTTACAGTTTTGTGGTTTCATCTTTCTTGGTTCCATCCTTATCTTTTTGTGTTGCATCTGTTGCATTTTTTTATATGACCAGTTAGCGTTTCTCACTCATGGTGATTAGTTTCACCATTCCAGGATTTTCCTTAAGATTTAATCTATTCTCTGTCCGTTAAGTCTTCCCCTTGTTCCTAGTGTTCTACAATCATTATTATGTTGCTTTTCCTCATGTTCAATATTTCTTCCAGTTCTATGGCAAGTTCCGTGTATTATAATTTTTCGGTCTCGTTGATATTCACCTGTTAGTTTACTGGAACGGAAAAATAAACAATTTGCCAGTTTCTTTTCTTTCTTGTTAATTATTATGACATCCGGTCTTATTGCTTAGATGAGTTTTTCTGTTTGTACCTCCATGTTTCAAAGAATTTTGTGGTTTTCGTTTTCCAGTACTGTCGCCAGCTTGTGTTTATACTATTTGTATGCATATTTTAAGTGTAGTCGTCTGCAAAGCTCTCTGTGCATTGCCTTCTTCACGCAGTCGTGCTTGTCCTTATATTCTTTTTGGTCTACTTTGCTGCACTCACTTGGCATGTCATTATCGTTTTGTGTATTTTTTTCGCAGAGTCCATAATTACTGTTTGCCTGTGTTTAGCTACTTTAGCTTTAATGGGCTTAGTTCTAATCATATTGTTATTTGCAGCTTTCAATAGAGATATGTTTCTCTGTGCATGTGTCCTTTTCTTATACACGTACATGTTCTATTCTCTTTTTGTTCCTTTTGAATCGTCCATATAGAATTTTTTTCTTTCTCACTTTTCTTTACTTGTGTCTTTGTTTCTGGTTTTGTCATTTTCCTTATTGCTCTTTTTGACGGTGCCTTACGCTGCGGTAATAAATATTTCTGGGTTTTGATTTTTGTACTTTTGCAAATTTGTGCTTTCTACACATTTCCTACATTATCAATGTTTGTTTTTCTTTTCACGTAGGATAGTTCAGTATCATCATTAGGGTTAATGCATTTTGCATTGCCATTAGTTTCCTCTTATTAGTTTCTTCTGATCAAGATGTCTAAGTTCGTCTTTGGTGCAGACCATGAATGGTCGAAAGTACCCTATTAGCAAAACTACTGGGGCATTTATTTCTTTTAACTTGATTATTACTGTATAGTTTTGTTTCTAAGAGTTTTCATGTTCTTTTCCAGTACTTTTTTCCAATCTTTTCTTATACTTTCGTAATTTTGATGGCGTCTGCACGTATACCTCTCAAATATGTGTAAGTCTCATACTCACCAGGCACCATCATCTACTTTTGATTGTGCAGTCCCATACAATCTGACGCTTCTAGTATTCCCATTATCATCTCCAGTAGTGCACACTTTTCCATTCCAGATAACATTCCAATGTCTTGGCTCAATATTCTTGTTTTTATCCACTTTTCCAGTTCTTTTTTTGCATTTTGCAAATAGCTTTAGGTCATTCATTTACACAAGGTGTTTTTTCTTTGTTCTGTGTCTGTAAATTTTTATCCGGTATCACATTCCCTAAGTATATATTTGGGTTTCATCATGTCGAAGATAAACAGTAGTTATGATAGGAAGTCTCCTTGGAATATGCCTTTTTCAATTCTCATCTACGTTTTTCTTTTGTTGTTGCTGTTGTTGTTGTTGTTGATCTTTTTCTTCTTCTTCTTCTTCTTCTTCTTCTTATTATTATTATTATTACTATTATTACTTATATAATAATACGTTCGGATAATATCATGTTCGCAATTCTATATAGCTTTCAACCAGGATAGCTCAATCTCATATGATTCAATTAAAAAATTCATTTTAACGTTTCATTTTATGTCTCTGTTACATCGAAGAAAAAAATGAACTAAAATACATTTTCATGGTTTCTCTGTTAAGATCAAGGTTTAGTGTCTGTTTATCTCATAGATGGTGCAATAATATAGTAAGATGGCGTCGTCCTTGGCTGGTGCTACACGAAATAATCGGGAAGGATTAAACAAAATTTAAAGAGCGAGGAAGGAGAAAACTAACTAGCCTTCTACTGGGAAACTGTGGAGAACATTGGGATCTTAGGGATGCTTTATGCTAACAAAACCCGAGGAAAAACCAATTGCCGTGACCAGCGAAAAATCAGTGGTAATCAGCTGTTGCGATAACGCAAAGTGTATTGCAATGGCGGACGAAAGAGGTTGGGAGTAATGCAAATATGGAGGAAATTGTTTTCACTTGGTTATTGTCAGCGAGCACTCACCGATAATAGTCTGTGTGAGAACTCTTAGTGAGTATCATAATCGATTTGAACGAACTGGTAGTAGTTCAAATCTTCTCAGGGTAAGTCTACTAGTTGTTGCGATAAGGTCTGTTCTCTTGGAAAAGATTATTTATTTTATTTGCTTTTATAGTATTACTACTGTATTTAAAACTTGTTTCTCTAAAACTTTAGTAGCCAGACATATCTCTGAGAATGAAAACCATGCACGCAGGAACGAAATCCCCCTCTCCCCTGCATGAATATGGTAAAAAATAATTTCTACAGATCAGCCATATTCGGTCTTTAATAATCGATTTGAACGAAACTTTTAGTAGTTCAAATCCTCTCAGGGTAAGCTTGCAAGTTGTCACGATGAAGGAGATCTGGTTTTAAAGATATATTGGGGACGTATTTTCTGACACTAACAATATCCATGATGACTTATACGCAGTACATATACTTAGGAAATTATTTTGTGCGTGTTGATCGTTTCGTCTGATTTTTATGTATGTGTGATAGTGCACCTTGCTCCACCCCCACCCCTGGTAAGGGGTAAACTCTATCTCTGTGACAGAACCACAGGTAAAACAATTCTGGGCTTAGTGTTGTCACAGAGACCACAATATGAAAAATGCAGCCTATAAATAATAAACAACGTGGGACCCAGAAGAAATATTTGGGTGCCATGATCGGCAAGTGATCCCTCGGTTGCCAGCATGGGCGACCCGATCGTCATCCTGCGAATGTTGGATCGCTTTCTAATTTCAGCTACAAGAATATCACAGACACTAAGCAGGCAAGTATTCCCTCTAATTTTAGGTGCCAAAATGATACCAATGAAATATCAAGCAACCAAACCAAGCATCAAGACGAAAAACCAAAAAGGAAGAGATGGAGAATGAAAAAGAATAAAAGCCACCCAAAGAACACGGTTATCGGAAACGGATGAAACCGCCGTGGGACATGTCCAGTGAATACCATATAATTGAACAAATAATTGCAAACCAAGCATGATCTATTCTCAGAAGACGGTGGATGTCTAATTTAGAACTACTCGAAATGCAACAAGTGATTAATGATGGAAAATACACTGGAATCACGCACATGGAAAATCCACACAAAGATGAACAGCAAAATATAAACACAGTAGCAGTAAGACCGAGCTCTATGAATCAACGGAACAAAACGAGAATGAAACAGAAGCAGAAACCATCATACAACGTATGAGGAAAGACGAAATAAAACTTTCATCCTCACACATAGAAACTCCAAATATAGAAGACCTGCAAAACGCAGACACCAGAAACATAACGATCGGGATCTAGGAATCAACAGAATTTTACGAGAATGAAGCACATGAAGTAGAAAACATCAGGCAACTCATAAAGGAAAACAAAAATAAAGCTCCCATCTTTCAATAAGCTAGAGTGGAAGAAATTAAGGACAGAAACTGAGAAGGTGAACAAGCTCCTACCATACATCCCAACATACACAATTATAGACTTAAACAATTTATTTTACGCCGGTACTAAGTAGTATGACGTTCAAAGTAGAATGAAGACAGGGAAAGAAAATGAACACACAAAACTTGGATAGGAATTGAGGCTGGAAACTCAGAACAACAAACATAAGCAAGATGTTACACCAATAAACAAAAAGAAAACGATTAGAAGAGGATGGAACAGTAGAAATGTAACTAGCATGGAGAGGCTTAACAAAAGACAGGAAAAATTGAAACAAAAAATAGCAGCAAAAGAAGAGAAGTTAAGACAAAAACTGAACATTACAAACAAAACAGGACCTTTGAAAGCAATGAAGGCCAGTTCTATCAAAATGTGAACGGAGGAAGGACGAGAACAAAACAACCGGAGCCGACAGAAACAAAACTCTACTGGAGCCATATATGGGGAGAGCGAGAGGATCATAATAAAAATGCCGAATGGCTGAACACATGAAAAAGGAGTCGCAGCAAATCGAAGAAGGGACAGAGAATGAAATCGGCAAGAAATACTCTACGGAAAATGGCAAATAGGAGAGCACCAAGTCCCGATGAAATACATGCCTATTGGTTTAAAAAATTCACAACACTCAATGAAAAACTAATTCAGAACCTGAAAGGATGTATCCAAGAAGCACGAGTACCGGAATGGATGACCAAAGGTAAAAAAACACTTTGGTGTAAGATGACGTAGAAAAAGGAAACAACCCAAGCAACAACAGGCCTATTACATGTTTACCTACAATGTGGAAAATGCTAACAGCACAGCTGAGGGAACAAATTTATGATTCCCCTCATAATTGCCACTTCCGAAGAACAGAAAGGATGCTAAAAAGAAAAAGAGGAACAGCTGACCTATTATACATAGACTAAAGAATCCTAAATGAGGTAAAAAAAAGTAGAGAAAAAAAACTTGGCATGTATCGACCACAAGAAAGCGTTCGACAATCCCGCAAGCATGGATAATTGAATGCCTTAGAATGTACAAAATACAAAGTAAGATTATGAATTTAATAGAAAATTTAATGAAAACATAGAGGTTTTAACTGACAGCTGATGGATAATACATAACTAAAATACAAGATGATTCCCTATCATCATCATAGCCATGATGCCCCTTAACAACATACTAAGAAAATACCGAACCGGATACAAGTTCACTAATACAGATGACAGAATGAACCACCTAATGTACATGGATGACCTAAAGTTGTTTGCAAAACCCAAGAAGGAATTAGAGACGCTAATAAATACAACCGGAATTTTTAGTCAGGATATCTGAATGGAATTTGGCATGGAACAGCGTGCGCTCCTGATCATGAGAAGAGGAAAACTGAGAAAGGACGGAAGGTATAATACTACCCAACCAAACAGAGATAAGGGCACTAGGTGAACATGATAGCTACAAATATGTAGGTGTTCTGGAAGCAGACACGATCAAAACAACAGAAATGAAAGAGAAAATTGGAAGGAAATACCTAAGAAGAACAAGAAAACTCCTCGAAAGGAAGCTATATAGTAGAAACATAATTAAAGGTATAAACACATAGGCAGTGCCACTTGTAAGATACTCGGGAGCATTTATAGATTAGACCAAAGGGGAACTGAGGCATCTCGACCAGAAGACCAGGAAACTCATGACTATGCACAACGCACTACACCCAAAGCATGATACTGACCGACTCTATTTGAACAGGAAAAACGGAGTTAAAGGGCTGGTGAGTATAGAAGACTGTTGCGATGATGCAAATTTATTTGCAAATGCTATCGAAGGAGGAGGAGGAGAGAGCTGGACGTCTGGGGAGACTTGTCACTCAGATTCCAAAGAACACCACAGGTCTCCAATCGTGTGAAAGCTCCAGGAGAGCCAATAATAATATTGGCTCTCCTGGAGCTTTCACACGAGTCAGCAAACGATCTGTTTGGAGACCTGTGGTGTTCTTATGTAAATAAAACGGGCTTATGAGAGAATCAAAGGAAATATATGGAATTTGTCAGGGAACTGGAAAGCACACGAGGAAAATAATTGTAAAATGGAGGAAAGACTAAGAGAAATCCGGAGAGGAATGCATCTTTTGACCCGGAACTACCAGAACAAGCCGAGCGAAATAAAAGTCGCCAGAAAACATTAACAACATTTAGTTTAAAAAAAAAAAAAACCTAACGTAGGTTTATTAAATATTTTAATAAAAAAAAAAACTCTCAAGAATTCTTAGCCAAAATATGCAAATACTTTTTTTTAAAGTTTATACTGTTTGTGTTTATTTAATTTTTTTTTTTTAAGAATTCTTGTTGGAGTTTTTATTTTTTTTATTTTAATTTCAAGAAAAGTTGCACTATTTTTTTATTTCTCGTGTTTAAAAACTTTATTTATTATTTTAACTACAGTTAACAGTTTTTTTTTTCCTAAGAAAAGTTGAAATATATTTTCTTCGGTCGTTGGGCAGCCGTCGATGACAATTCAAAAAGTCGTCTGCTTCCATTTCAAAATTCCAATTTTAATTGGTTAATGAAACGCTCAACTAAATACTTTGAAAAATAATAAGTAAAAGTAACCCCCTTCACCATCTTCCAAAATTACTTAAATACGTTTTTGTTTACAAAAAAAAAAAAAAGCAGCAAAAAAATCGACTTATTTTTTTCCAAGTGTTTTAATATTTTATCAGTGCTCGGCTTGTACCGGCGGTTCTCGTAAGTTGCCGGTCGAGCCCGAGCAAACTTCACGGAAATCCGGATCAAATGATGCATGAGTACCAGGAATTCTACAAAGCACGGCACTGATGAAAACAGCAGCATAATCGAATGTAGAGATTAACACACATAACTAATGAACATAACGTCATAGCTAAGTTAAAATCGAAATGGAACAAAGAATATAGAAAATTTATGACGCGAAACTAAGGAAACCGAAACTGCCAGACATTTCGTACTCACTATCACACGTTAAAAAAAAAAAAAACATGCACGTATACAATGGCCACAGTCCAGGAAGTAGCACACAAAATGAAAACGTGAAAAGGCAGAGAAGATAGAAAGACCGGGCAAGCAGAGCTCCAACCAGATAGCAACTGGAACATTTTGGAGAGTTATTGCCACGCATATTCTAGACAGGTCTAACAGCCGCATATTCTGAACAGATCTAACGCAAAATGATTTACAAGGGTTATCGAAACAGACGGAGAAATGAAGATCTGAGGAGACTTGCTGTCACTCGGACTCCAGGGGAACATCTGGTTATTGTCATTGAGTAATCACTCATTTTAAATTGTACAACTACTCCAGGTAGCACCGCTTATTATAATATGAGTGATAACAGGTAAAAAACCAAGTGAGTAAATAGTTAAACAGTCTCAGACAATCTTACGAGAATTGAAACTAAGCGTGTAAATATATTAGAAAAAAATATAATCTTCTCTCTGTCCAAACGCCCCCCCCCGCCTAAACAATTACCATTTCTAAAAATGCAGAGGCAATAACATCGGATGTTATTAAAGAAAACAGTTGGGAAGATGAAGCGTTCATCGTTGTTTCAATGGAAATGATGCGAAAAACAATTTGTTGGGCACGTAACATTTCTAAAATGCATTCAAACAAACAAACAAACAAACAAACAAACTCGTTTGCCTATAACAAATATCAAGAATTTCCCTTTCTCTATTTTTGTATTTAAATCTAAAAGCAAAGCTTCCATGAACAAAGTTTCTTTCCTAGAAATACCTGTCTGTGGAGCACATTACCGCGGGGCTGTTTCGCAGTTGACCTAAACCCGTACACTATTTAACCATAGAAACTATAGAGCCGAATAAATTTAGCCTTGTACCATATTTCTTCAGTAACTAAGCAGAGTTTGGAGTCAGGTGTATCTAAAATGTGTCCTCCCGCATCTACTGAACGGTTCCCCGAATGGAAATATGTTCGTATTTTTATTCTGTTGAAAAAAAAAGAAAAAAAAAAGAAAGCCTTTCTTGTCCGATTCAACAATAATTCCCATATGTGCTCGCCTAATAATCGTCTGTCTTTGCTAATTGGTGGGAAAAACACCAGCGAATAAATTCAGAGCATTCATTAAAGTTCTTGTTGGTTCAGCTTTGAAGTCAAAGTTTACAGACGACGTTTGTTGGGCAGTGGAGGGTAAAGGGGACCGCTCCTTCAAAGGGGGACATTTTGCTAAAATTAATCAGTCGAGAGCCGGAGTAGGAGAAATATGCTTCCCGTCGCTACTGGGTCAGGCTGGGTTGGGTCGAGCAACGCTATCCTGACTGATCGGGTTCTTAGTCTATATATCTTTTTGAATAAAGGAGAAAACGTATGCATTGACAGTGGGTTCGCTTGAAAGTGTGTGCAGTCAAGGATGAAAGTAGTTTACGTTTAATAAATGTGTGAAATAATGTCCGTCAGTCGTGCATTCTCTGTATTCTGTTATGCTTAAGTTTAGAATAGAAATTTCACGAGGTGCCTTCAATTAGTTTCCTGATTTTTTTACAAGCATTTAAAATTGTCGTAGACTCTTAAAAAATCAGTAATTGCTATACATCTTATAAGATGACCGACTAATTTTTATGATTTCAGGTTCAAACGAACAGCTACAGCAGGAATTGGAATGCACCACATTAACCCCTGATTGAATTGAAAAATGCAATCTGGACGTGGAGGCACTTTAGAACTACGATATGCAATAAAATTCTGGTTTAAACTTGGAAAATGCCACAGAAACGTATGAAATGCTTCAAAATCTTGCAATAATTGATCCTCGATTTTTAAGTGGCATAAGAGATTCAAGGAAGGCAGGGAGTTTCGTGAAGGATGATGGTAGGTTTGAGAGGAATAAGAATGTAAGAACACCAGAATTGATTGGCTAAATAAATAATTTCATGGACAAGGACCGTCGTGTGTCTTTGGAGTCAATAAGTGCACAATTTGATTTCAGTGTGGGAACTGTACACACAGTTATTCGCGAGGAATTGAAGATGCGGAAGATTCGTGCGAAGTTTGTCCCAAGGGTGATCAGAGGTCAAAAAGAAAGACGTTGTCATGACAGCAGGGAGATGATCGAGCTGATCAGTTCAGATCCGGCAGTTCTTGATGCTCTGGTGACCTGCGAAGAAAGCTAGATCTTCTGCTATGACGCAGAGACGAAGAGACAGTTCCCAGTGAAAGCAAGCTGACTCTTCCAAACCCAAGAAGGCCAGAGATAGCAAATCCACCCAGAAACTTATGGTGATCCCTTTTTTTGACAGCACGGACATGATCTACATGACAGTCCACAAGGAATACTGTATTAAGGTTTTAAAAGAGTTCAGGAATAAACTATCGGAATATGCCAGCACTCTTCAAATCGGGTTAGTCTCATTTCCATTAGGACAATGCACCTGTCCACAACTCTATCTTTTTCACAGACTATTTGACCAATATGGGCATCAAGACATTTCCTCGCCTTTTCTATCGTCCAGATTTTGCTCTCTGTGAGTTTTTGTTATTTCCTAAGCTAAAGGATAACATTAAAAGTTGTCGTTATGGCACAATTGAGAAGATGAAAGAGGTTGTAACGAGATTCATTGACACGCTCACATGGGAGGACTTTCATGAAGCCTTCACAAAGTTGTTGGAACAGTATAACAAGGGCATTACAGCCAAAGGAGATTACCTCGAGGAGTTTCATGTCTGTACTATCAATAAAAGTGCCAATACGAAAAACGCCTGGAAACTTATTGAAAGCACGTCGTAGATTCGTCCATGAATCGCTATAAGAGGTTTTGTCCATCCGTTTATCAAATCTGTTATGCTTTCCATATGCACTCTTTCGCAAATTTGACATTGAATATCAAATTCTTAATAACATCTATTTTCACAAATAATTAATATTAGTGTGGGTTTGCCCCAAGGATCGATCCTTAAACTTTTTCGTGGCTTAGTGGGGGATGCCCTTTTCTCTTCCCTGCAGCCTCTCTCCAACAGAAGAGACGTTACGAGCCTGTCTTTGTTTTATCGTTATTTCCATGGCAGGTGCTCGTCTGAGCTCCAATCTATGGTTCCCCTTCGCCAATCTTTCACGAAAAACACCCGTCTAACTGAAACTACTGTCATTAATTTTCCCCACTCATTATCTGTGCCTAAATCCAAACGTAGATTCCATGAGCAAAGCTTCTTTCTTAGAAGTGCACGACTGTGGAACTCTCTTCCGTTTGCATGTTTTCCACCTGGCTACAACTTGGATGTCTTCAAGTCCAACATAAACAAATTCATGACAAACAGCTCTCTTAAGTAAGACCCCCTATCAAATATCCAATACTAATGATTACTACGATACTATCTCATTGATTACTGTACACGCGATAACCCATATCTCCGAGTGGCTTCTGGGCCTTAATAAGTGATGACATTCACGTAAAAAAATTATTCGATTATCAAGTATCAGTATTTATCTAAGACATTCCAATAGCAGACTCACCACGTACACTGCCAAGCACACAAAGTACCTCAGTGTGAAATTTGATAAAACTCGGTCTAACCGTTTTCGAGTATATAGGGAACGAACTTTTACACACACAAAGTTCGTTATATATTATAGTAGAGATAGAGATATTTATAGTGAAAGAAATACACATTGCTTATGACTGCTATGAGAACTTGAATGCTTACTGATGAGAACTTGAATGCTTACTAGACACTATCCTCAGGTGTCTAAGGTCTCTCTGCACAACCTGATACGAGGATAATTATGTAATGTGGAGAATATTTTCAAAAGTTAATTTCTTTATCTCATTGCTTTTCCCTATATTGTTATTTTGACCCCAGATATTTTTTTTCAAAGTGGGTTATATATGTTGCACTCTGTATAATTTTATTATTTTATGTATATACCAGTATAATGTTACAATGTGATAAATTATATTGTGTACACACACACACACACACACACACACACGTATATATATATATATATATATATATATATATATATATATATATATATATATATAAATTAAAAAGACCGCTCGGCAAATTGAAAAGATATCCAGAAAGATCGAAAAAAAGGAATAACTCGTGTTTAATCAGACGTGTCTAAATAACGACTTGCTGCCAATATATGATAATGATTGGAACGTCTTATCAAACGAGTGCCACTCCCTCAGACACTTAAAGTCCATGAGCCCCAAAATGACTTCCATCGCCACAGGACCATTTTAATAGCCTGAGGGAGTATCTATACACAGATGATGTTACAGAGTCTTAGCTTTGTACGACAGCTAAGTCTCTCTCTCGGTTCAAAATGTTGAGATCAAGCAACAAGCAAGAGCAAGATAGCCAGCAACAAGTTAAACTGCAGACCAGCTTAATGCAGGTACTGGTCTCCCTCTTTATGATTTTTTAAATCAGAGATTTGCTTCTCCTAGAAAGGTTGCCTTCACCACGGCTTACGGGAGCCCTCTCCACCCCAACACACACATATATACACACAAAAACACACGGGGCTAGTTGCCGTTGACCCCGAAAAAGGGTTCATCCGCCCTTTGGAAGGTCTTGTTTTTAATCCTTCAGGGAGACTAGCCACCCTCCTCACCAAACAAGTCGCCGTTTAGTCGCCAGTGACCCGACCATGAAGCCAGTAGTACTGGGTTACATGGTACCAGTAGCATATGACATGACCTGTCCCGAAGTTCTCCAATATATATATGAATGAACTAATCAATTCAAATATATTAATAACATTATTAGAACATTATTTTTTATTTAGTATTTACTTTAATATTTCTCAATCTATTTATAGCAAGTAAGCTACATAGAACGTCCACGATGGTAAAAACGGAAGCGGCATTAATCCTATGCAGGTTTAACTGGGCTCCTCTAAAGGAGGAAGTTTCATAGGGGTATGAAATTCACAAGGTGGTCCCCAGTTGCATGTATATCCCCATCAGGGGAGATGACAACGTTAGATTTTTGCAACGCTTGCAGGGAAGCGTCGGCGTCCTTCTACATACAGCGCCTGAAATTTTTTAATTGGTTACCCATCTGGTATTGACCAAAATCAACGTTGATTAACGTCGGTGATCTAACGAAGACCGGTGTGTCCACGTGATTATGCCGTACACGAATGGACACACTCAGACTAATCATTTATTTTTAGAAATGAATTTAAACGTTTCTATGTAGTTTATTTGCCACAATTATATATTGTCCGTGATTGAATGATGATCAACAAACATTTCATACTCCTATATTTTTATTGTCATCGAAATCCGTGAAATCACCCGGGAAGAAGCTTCACATGCCTTCATGCAGTAACTTAGTTCAAAATATATTTTATTTTACATTGCACTCTAGAGAACCTACTGTTTCTTTTATAAAAGTATTTTATATAAACTTCTTTCCAGTTAACGAAAAAAGAAACATTTAGAAATTTACATACGGGGTTTGAAACTACAGACCACATTATGTAAAAAAACACAACAACAACAAAACAAATAAAAAACACGTACATTTTCAGATCGCATATAAAATTATTTTATATAAAATTCTTTGCAGATAAAAAAACAGTTAAGAAATTTACGTGTGGAGTTTGAACCTAAACACTACGTCACATACCCCCCCCCCCAATAATACGTTTATAAGTCAAATTACAACGCAATATTATGAAAATAAAGAAATATTTATTTGTTTAAAACTAATATTTCGGCGATAGTTCCCATCCTCAGAATTTTATACATTTTTTCCTTTTTCTTTTGTTTTCTTACTCTTTTCTCTCAACATGATATTAAATTGAAGAAAAATTAGTTAGTAAAGAATCTGCAGTTTTATTGAAATGCCGAAAAAAATACGCTTGGCACACGTGATATGAAAGTAAGAGTTCTGTTTCCGTGATAGAAGCGCTGTTTAAATTTTAAAATAAAATACGTACGAAATACGTTTATAAGCCTAATTACAACGCAATATTGTGAAAATAAACAAATATTTATCTGCTTTAAATTAATATTAGGAGATAAATTTTATCCTGAGAATTATATATATATATATATATATATATATATGTGTGTGTGTGTGTGTGTGTGTGTGTGTGTATAGAAATAATTATATCTATAATATAAAGCTGAATGTCTGTGTGTGTGTGTGTGTGTCTGGTCACAATATGCTCCTATATGGTTGACTATTTTAAAAAACTGATTACATATAATAATAGAAGATGTATCGAGGCACAGGAATGGGTATGGTTGATCTGGCAGAACGGTGGTTCATTAAAATAGTGGGCTCTGCGTTCGCGCATGGTCCACAAAGTATGGAAATTAAAAAAATTAAAAATTAAAAAAACGTTTACGAGTGTTTTTGATATAGATTTACATAATAATACTTTGATAAGTATGTTTTAACTTAAATAGGGATGATATAATAAAATTGTGGGGTCTGCGTTCGCGCCTGGCCTCTATAGAATGGAAATAGGCACAAACTTTAATAAAGACTTTTCATATCTATCTGCGTAAGTATTCTTTGATAATTATGTTTCAGTTTGAAGAAATATCGTATAATAAAATTATGGGGTGTTCATTCGCACCTTACCTCCAGAAATGGAAGTATGTCACAAAGCTTAACAAGGTTTTTTTAATATAGATTCACAGAATATTGTGATAAGTGTTTCAGTGTGAACAGGTATGGTATAATAAATTATGGGGTTTATCTACTTTATTTTTACTTTCATCATATTTTGCTTTGGTTTTGATACCCCCAAATTCAACCCAAATTTACAACACTTCCTTTTCATAACCTATCATCTATATATATAAAAGCGAAAATGTGTGTATGTATGTATGTATGTTTGTATGTGTGTTTGCTTGTCCTCTAAAAACTTTCGACAGGCACGACGAAAATTCACAACTTCGGTATCTATCGAAGCTCAATCCTTCGCTCGAAAATATCGAAAAATTGGCAAAAAACGTTCATTTTTTTTTACCTCGAAATCAACAATTTTCGACAGGGGGGGGGTCAACAAAAATGATCATCTCGTGACGACGACCGGTTCTACGCATGCGTCGGATAATGTCATGACCTGATTTACTTTAAATACTTGAAAAACTGACTAAATTTCATGTAAGTCGCGTTAGCTCAGTTTGTTAGCTCGTTGGCTCATTATCTAAACGTTTTGGGTTCGAATCGTTGTGTGAGATGTCTCTTTTTTTATTTTTTAAATTTAAATATTGAACCAGTGTTATTTAAGCCATTTTTCACGTAACGTTCGTTTTTCTGTGTTTTTTTTACTTCTCTTATCCACCCCGACTACACATCCAAAAACACCCGGGTACCAACCGATTTTTAAAATTTTAATATCGAAACAGGCTTATTTAAGCCATTTTTCACGTGTTCGTTTTTCTGTTTTTTTTCGATTTTTACATTTAACATCGTTCGTTTGCCTTACGTTAGGTTTTTTGTGTGTTTTTTTTCGATGTTTTGATTACCCCCCCGCGCGCTTTAGTTTTAACGTTGTTAAAAATACTTCGCTTATAACAAACAAACCTGGTCATTGACCTCATTTGCTGAATAGCCGTGTGCGCACCTGTCAGCTTGGTTCTTACTTAAATAAATTCAAACATCTTTCAGTAATTCATTCTGGCTAGCCGATTTTATTTTCAAAGTTCGCCTCAGGGTTTCCGGTTCGATCCTACCCCCGGTTTCTTTTTTATTTAACACCACGCACACCTCAAACACCCGGGCAACGCTAGGTACCACCGCTAGTCTATATATGTAAAAGCAAAAATGTGTGTTTGTATGTATGCATGTGTGTTTGTATGCATGTATGTGTGTTTGTATGTCTCGCAAATACTTTCGACTCTGGTCACGGATTTTCGCCAGATCGATATCATTTTAACCTTCAACCTTCGCCCGACAAATATCGAAAAATTGGCCCAAAAGTTAATTCCTTCACCTTGAAATCAGCAGTTTTCTACGGGGGGGGGTCAGCAAAAACCGTCCTCTCATGACGAGTTCGGTCTACGCATGCGTCATACGACGTCGTAACCTGATTTACTATAAATATTTGCAAAAGCAACACAATTTCGTCGACGTCGTCTTTGCTCAGTTGCTTAGAGCGCGGCCTCATTGTCTAAACGTTGTCGGTTCGTATCGAGGTGTGAGACGTCTTCATTTTTTTTTCGATTTATTAAATTTTAATATTGAAGCAGGGTTATTTAAGCCATTTTCACGTGTTTTTTGGGGTTTTTTTAACGTTCGTTTTTTTTGTTTCGCGTTTTCTTTTTTTGCGTTTGCCTTACGTTAGTTTTTTTTTTACTTCGCTTATTCTTATATTTTCATTAACATCCCCCACCCCCGCCCGACCACGCACACCGACAAACACCCGGGCAACACCGGGTACCTCTCGCTAGTACTTTCATAAATCAGAATCCATTTTCTGTAGGCTGTTTTTGAACCCAGTCAACGACGGGTACTTTTGCTAGTATATATATATATATATATATATATATAGTCTGATGACATAAATTTCAGTGTTACTTTCATTCCTCATATTATATTTAATATATATATATATATATCCGTGTGTGTGTGTCTACATACATATACATAGTTTGATAAAATAGTTTATACCTATGATCAAGAGGAAACTATTGACAACCATTAGTATGAAAATATATTTTATAATACACGCAACCACACAAAAATGTAATTCTATTTCTCTAAATGAACAATGGCATTTCGCCGAAACCCCCTACTTTTACTATACATATAACTTTTGAAGTTTGTCGGGATAAGACGTTGCAATGTACGCGTCGAGATTAAAGAGATAGAAGCAAAAAGTGTGGCGAACGAAATGTAAAGAAGGAATGAAGAAAATAGGAAAGAGGAAATGAAGGTGATACCGGGTGGAAGGGAATGATAACGGGTGGAAGGGGATGATAACAGGTGCTTTGTTTCATCTTATTTGTCAATCTAACACAATTGCATTCGAGTTATCTAGCACGGCTGGGGAGATTATGTGGCCAAATGGTAAAGAATGCGGACAAAACCGAGTTCAAAACAAGTCGGAACTATTATATTCACTTCTGTTTAAATGCTACGGTGAAATCTATGAACATCTGACTCATTCCACGTATATATATATATATATATATATATATATATATATATATATATATATATATATATATATATATAACTACTTCATTTACTTACATAAATTTAATATACGGAAGTATAGATTTATGCGTAAACTTTAAGTATTTACTTCAAAAGTGCTCAATACGTTGGTAGAGCTAGTTAGTAATTTATAAAATATATATGGCGATTAAGCTACACTGAATATTCTACGTTTCATCCACTGTAAGATTCGTCAGGCTTATGCGCGAATTCTGTGGTTGCTTCTTGTTTTTATATATGTTGAGGATTTCTAGTTAGCCAATCAGCTTTCCAGTATCCACATCGCCCCTTCCTATCAGCCAATGGGCATGCATTTTATCGAACAAAGGATCTGTTTTTGAACTAGGTTAGTGGTTTTAGGTAGATCTTTTCCTTCCTTTTTTATATATATAAATATACCTATGTGTACACACATACATGCACATATATATACATATATATATACATATATGTGTGATCGTTTATGTATATTCATGTTTATTTAATTTATTTATTTGTTTGTTTTCTATTGTTATTGTTAGTTTTAAAGCTATTTTGTATCACTATCCTAGAGTAAGTTTTATTTTGGGAACACAGTTGTTTGCTATTTCTTGTCTACAGTTTAATAGATTTTGAGGTTCTTTAAAGTACAGGATAGCAAATTTTTCATGGAGGCATAATTTATATATATATCTCTGATTAACCGATAGAAAGCGCTGGAGACGAATATGGATCAACAACAGCTTTGGTGCGCGATAATATATAAATGTCAGCTGAAATAAAAAAAGATCGCTCGGCGAATTGAAAAGATATTAAAAGTAATCGGAAAAAAGAATAACTCTGTCGTGGTGAATCAGACGTGCTTGAATAATGACTTGCTGCCGAACTTTACAATATATATATCTATAATATAAAGCTGAACGTCTGTGTGTGTGTGTGTGTGTGTGTGTGTATGTGTCTGGTCACGAATAGGCTCCTATATGGTTGACTATTTTTAAAAACTGATTACAGATAATGATAGAAGATGTATCGAGGATCAGAAATGGGCATGGTTGATCTGGCAGAACAGTGGTTCATAAAAATTGTGGGCTCTGCGTTCGCGCGTTTCCGCCAAAGTATGGAAATAAAAAAGGGGAAAAAACTGTTTACAAGGGTATTTGATATAGGTGTACATGAGAATACTTTGATAAGTATGTTTCAACTTAAATAGGGATGGTATAATAAAGTTGTGGGGTCTGCGTTCGCGCCTGTACTCCATGGAAATATGGCACAAACTTTAACAAAGACTTATAATATCTATTTGCGTAAGTATAATTTGATAATTATGTTTCAGTTTGAAGAAATATGGTATAATATAATTATTGGTGATCGTTCGAGCCTGTCCTCCATAGAATGTAAATATGTCACAAAGTTTAACAAGGTTTTTTTAAAAAGCGGTTGGGGGACCACAATAACACCTTAACTTTAATCTTAATTCACGTTAGCTTTTGTATTATATTTTTTTGAGTTGAATCATATTGTGTCGAATAAATTCACCTCATAAATTCACGTTCTTATTCAAGTGAAAGTACAAAAAAAGTCGGAACTTTAGACAATTCTCGACACAAATTTTCAATAACTCTGGTTTTTCCCTTCTCCGCTTGCACGTGGCACTCTTTCGAAAATAGATAAATAGATAACTAATACAAAATAAGAACGTTACTTGTTATCGTGTCAAAAGAAGGAAAAAATCCTGCTCACGTGTATACGTGTATTTTTAAAAACATTTACATAACATTTTTATTTTTATTTATATATCTGTTTAAGCTTTTTTGTCAGTGTACTAGAAGGAATTCAGTTAATTACAACCCTTTCTGCGTGTTCTTTACATTATAATAGTACAACCCTGAATCTGACGGCGCAATACTATACCATTCAATACTCTAAAACTGAAACGAAGCTGTTCTGCTTGAGAAGGGAGTCATTTTCTTCTTATTCATATTTATATCGAATCTTTGCTTAAAAAAATAAAGTAAGTACGTGTTTACTTTTTAAAAGTAAGTAACGCTTCATTATTTTTCCAAACAGTTTTTGTTTCTTTGTTTTTCGATATTTCATCGATATTATTTAGTAAGAGTGTTTAGCAGAAAAGCCAACAAACGACTACCCGAAAAAATAAATATACAAGAAATAAATGTTACCATAGTCAATAAAAGTTCAGTTCATGTTTTTTTTTTGTTTTGAAATAGTTTGTAATGCTCTTTACTTGAAATAATTTCAGCGAACCGAAATTAAAACTAAATTTCAGGCGATAACTACTTAAATGAATTTTTATATAAACTACACATGCCATAATCGAATATTCCTCAAGCACAAAATAACGGAAAACATTAAAATATGTTTATAAATATTCCTTACGTTGACGGAACTCTCTTAAATTGTTAACACAGAATGCTCAGGTGCCCCTCGTTCAAATTGAAAACGGTCCTCTCCATTTCAAAGTTGCTGCCATTTTGATTTTTTAAAAACCATTTCGTGAATTAAAAAAAATGTTTTTACAAACTACTTAAAAATACAAACCAATGAACTTTTCTACCATAAAAGTAACTTTTATTGAATATGGTAACATTTATTTCTTGTATATTTATATTATTATAAAAGGGTGTCCGTAAAGTTACTATACAGTCTTACAAGTTACTATACAGACACCCTGTAAGATATTAACAGTACAGTAAGATATTGTATTAAAATATTTAATTGTAACAAAAGAAATAAAAAGAAATAACACCTTAACATATTAATACAAATATAATACAATAAGACTGTATAGTAACTTTACGGACACCCTGTATATAACATTTTGTCTTTGTAAGGAAACATTATTTTATTGGTCACTCTTGGCTACGAATGGAAACAAATTTGGTATAAAAAATATATTTTCGCGAAAATTATCTTTACTTTCATCATATTTTGCTTAGGGTAAAATTTTTGAGTATCAAAACCTATCTCCTTACAACCCCGTCCTTTTCATAACCTATCATACTTTCATCAATCACAGTCCATTTTCTGTAGGCTGTTTTTGAACCCAGTCAACGACGGGTACGTCTGCTTGTATATATATATATATATATATATATATATATATATATATATATATATATATATATAATAAAAATTATGTAAATAATATTTCGACATGATGGAGAGATGAAAAAAGACAAACCAAATCATATGTTCATCAATGTTTCGTCTTTATTAATAATTATTGTAACACATAAAAAATACACTGTATGATGTTCTTGTTTTATATTTTGTTGTCCTGATTTTCGTAAAAATATATGTATTTATATATACGCATTATGACGAGACCATCACCTATTTTGCGTAGAAAATATCTATGCAATCGTCAGTTTTGAAGTTCCATGGAAACATACCATTTCTTTGAGAGAAGGAAATGCAATGCTAATATTCGTTCCTTTAAATTTACATCAATATTAACATTTATATCTAGACCCTTAAAAGTTAAACTATTATGTTAATTGCGGTGTTATTAGTACATATAATAAATGGTTTATTTGTGTGAGTGAAATTAACATTAAAGCGGTCTTGCTTTTAAGAGTATTATGAAAATTATTTAACTGCCACCACATTTCTAAGAATTGAATTATAACGCTAAGAATCATCTTGACTTTTAAGATGTCATGGAGTGCGTTGACGTATTTACGTTGTTAGTACTTGCCGACTAATTTTTGACATTACAGCGCCATTTTTCAAAGAGGCATAATTCTGCTTGGCTGAACAATACAATCGCACACCGCCATATTTAAGGCGATGGTAAGTTAACTTAAAACATGGCCGACATATGCGACCCATCTGTCAAGCCCTTGAAATGCCATGTGGTTTCTGTCTTTATTCGCCCCTTATCGACAACTCGGTGGTCTTTTCTTTTCACATAAATTTAGGGGCCATTTCTTTTTATCGGAATTTTTTTATTTGTTCAGAATACATTTTAATCGGATCTTGACGATGGTTGATTGAATATTAAAAAAATAAATAAATAAATAAAACACAGAAACCCACAAGTCTGCAAGAGAGAACTTTCTCATTTTTTGTTCATTTTCATAATTTTATGTGATTGTTTATGTTTTGTGTGGCTAATTCGAAATATAAGCTTCGCGTAACAATTATACTGAATAATATTATGTCACTTTATATATGGACGAACGAAAAAGAATAATTATACTTTATTAGTAAAAGGAAGGAAGCAAAGGTCATATGATGGACACACACACATATACAGTGGGGTCAATAAGCATTCGATACATTTTGATATATGTTGAATATTTTTATATTTTATTATTTCATACACTTACAAAACAAAGAGAGAATCAAAACCGAATTAAACCAATAAAAGGCTTTTATCGTGGCGAGCATAATGTTCCTATTTACTTGCCTCCCCACGAAGGAAGAGTTTGACAAGGTCGGTTTTTAAGGTGGGAAAAATACAGCCCCCCAAAATGCGGCTTTATGAATAGGAACAAAAATAAAAAATTAAAATTGCCTCAGCCATGAAGGATTTCTCCTCCACTGAGTGAGGACAGAAAAGATGAGGTGTAGCATCAGAACAGATACTAAACTGTGATCCTGTCCCGAAGTTCTACGAAAAGTCAGCATAATTACTCTAAAAAAGATTTTATAAAAAAATGTACGAAATTGCTAGGATAAAAAAGTATTCAACCCGCAATATTAAATGTATATTTTATATCTTGTTGGGCATCATTTATTTTTATTGTTGCATGTAAGCGTTTGATATATTTCGTAATTAGGTGGTGACACATTTTGGAAGGAATTTTAAACCACCCCTGTTAGAACAAATTAGTTTTCAATCTTTCAAATTTCTGGGCTTTCTTTTGCTGATTCTGACATTCAGTAACCTAATTTACATATACCATTAGAGAAAATCTATTTTAATAATTAGCTCCTTGTTATTAATTATTTGTCGCAATAGAATTGTTTTAATTGTTCTATTTAGAAATATTATTTAAGCTAATTTATTTTTAATTCATTTTAAATTATTATTAGCCTACACAAGTTGCCTTAAAACGGAAGTAATTTTTTTTTATTTAAACCATGAAAGTTATTTCCCGTTTTATTTACATAGAAAAATATAGACGTTTTTATGTTTCCATAAATCTAACGTATAGTCCACTTTCATGAAAATCGTAATCGTAATTAAGTTATTCAGTGTATCTTTACTTGTATGTGAGTAAACACTCGGTTCGCCAATATATTTAAACACGGCAACTGGTACTTTCACAAGGTTTTATAAAGCATCACGTTATTTTATTTCATATGCAAACCCAATGGCTCTTTATATCATAAGTTTCGCAATTTTTTGTGGTAGTTTTAAAACGCTTATAATAATAATAATAATAATAATAATAATAATAATAATAATAATAATAATAATAATAATAATGATTTTTGTGGTAGTTTTAAAACACTTATAATAATAATAATAATAATAATAATAATAATAATAATAATAATAATAATAATAATGATGATTTTTGTGGTAGTTTTAAAACGCTTATAATAATAATAATAATAATAGTAATAATAATAATAATAATAATAATAATAATAATAATAATAATAATGCTAATAATGATAATGATTTTTGTGGTAGTTTTAAAACGCTTATAATAATAATAATAATAATAATAATAATAATAATAATAATAATAATAATGATTTTTGTGGTAGTTTTAAAACACTTATAATAATAATAATAATAATAATAATAATAATAATAATAATAATAATAATAATAATAATAATGATAATGATTTTTGTGGTAGTTTTAAAACGCTTATAATAATAATAATAATAATAATAATGATAATAATAATAATAACGCTTATAATAATAATAATAATAATAATAATAATAATAATGATAATAATAATAATAACGCTTATAATAATAATAATAATAATAATAATAATAATAATAATAATAATATCTTTTTAGAATTGCTTGCCTTTCGCATTTTCTCTTTATTTTCTTTTGCTAAATAACACACAGAAGTTTAAATGTAATGTAAACAGGCATCATGCTGACTAATTCACACGAAGATTTTCCCCTATTAATCCGGCTTCTATTGTAACTGAGCACTGTGATGCGGGCAAATAACCCAGCCAGGTCGAAGATGATGTCACGGCAAGAAAAAAAGAAAATTATTATAAAACGAAAAATGTGTGCATAGACTAAGAATCACATTCCAGAAAGGAACGGTGTCTTATATTCGAAATGTGTTCGAGACACGTAGCCCATGAACAGGATCACGTCAGACAAGTACAAAGATAGACGTGTTGCGCACGGTGGGAGAGCGAGACAGGAAAAGTACCTGTAAATAAATGTATGTAAATAAATGTTGATTGTTTCACTAAGGAAAAAAAAGTAAGTCGAGTTGAATATCTTCCCTCTTCCTTTCTTATGTTCCTTGCGACGGATTCTACAACGTGTCGGGTCCTCACATCTAAACGACTACGCTACGTTATCATAGTAGTCCCTTACACTTTAGTGGCAATATGAATTTTTGAGAACGGAACAAGTATAACGACTTACAGGAGTCCTAACACTTTAGTGGCAATAGGCTTTGTTTTGGGAGTACAAAAGTTTAAAGAAATGTTATTGGCAGTAATAATGATAGTATTAGTAGTAAAAGTTGTATTTTAATGTGCACCCACCCTGACATATCAGATATCCTAAAATTAATAGAAGTAAATCTTTAAAGTGTAGTAGCACTATATATACTATACTGAAGTGGAACATACTCTATACGAGTCGAACTAACTTTTTCCTAAGGAGGAAGTATCATGGGAATATGAAATTCATAAGCGGTCCCCAGTCGCATGAATAAAGCAATATAAATGCTAACGCATGGCATAATCGGCAATCTAATTAACCGTAATTCCACATTTTGTGCAATTTGAGTAATAGTTATCGAACATATCTTTACATTTTTTACAAGGTAATCATCACCTCTCAAGGCCTGACACCTAAATAATGGAACAAAATTGAAATCCGATACAAAAACTCCCCTATATATAAGCGCAACTTCTATTTTAATAAAGTTGAGAATCTCAAACATTTAACATTCCTTCAAACACGAAAATACACAGAAGAAAAAAGGCATTTCTTTAATTACCTTAATTAAAAACCCTAACAATTAAGACGATTCCTTATTTAATGAAATGGGATATACAAAAAAAGCAAAATCATATACACCAGTGTCTAAATTTTGTAATCTTTGCACCTCCGAAGCAGTTCAAATAATTACTTTCCCAAAACCTACAATAAATACTAAAAACGAATTGGTCTCACAATGCAAACACAAGAGAAAACTTAAATACAGCCAATTTGAAATAACAGAGAAATTTAACAATAGGCAATAAAATAATACCTACTACATATTATCATTTACGCAACATACTCAATTTACCATATTCTCTTATATATACTCTATTATATACATTATGAATCTTTAAATAAGCTTAATCGTTTGTTTCTCTTTTTAAATCGCTTTTCTTTCATATCCCACCAATTACATGTGTACATGCTACATGTTAAATCGTGGCTCTTGAGTTGTACTTTTAGAAAACAACATTTAATATTATTTAAACACTTATATTCATCTACATGCAGTACTATTTAAACCCTTCTTTATTCTAACTCATAATTTGCATATTGAACCAGAAGTTTATTTATATGCCTCTGAATTACCTTCCACAATCTACATGGAAATAAAAACTTGATTTGCTCAACCATAACTTGTCTTATGTACCGTCACACAATCTATTTGCGTCATCCAAAACCTTTCAATTAAATCCTAATATAAACAGTTTAGAATTTAATAAGGCAAATAACACTAGCAGCGAAAATAAGATAAATATTCTTTTAAATTACTTCTATCTAAAATTATCTTAAGACTCGAACTTATATTTATAGTTGTGTTATTACTAATTATCTTTTAACATGGTTGCCTGAGCCACTTTAACTAATATTATTCTTATTATAGATCTTTGACCATACATATGCCATTTTAACTAACCGTCAGCAGAAATTTATTAATTTAAGATTTTGTCAAATATTTAAGTTATCTAATTATATTGTTTTATTGCGAATCATCATTAATCCTTTAAACCTTTTTTCCCTATTAAATTTAAAAAAAGTGATTTATTTTATTTTATTGATGATATAAATAATCATGATTTGACTCTAATTTTATAATTAAATATAAATAGCTAATTTCAAGCTTAAGCAATTCTCAGTATAGGAATCACATCCATCTTTATAGACAATCTCCACCCCGTCCACTTACGCTTTTTATCGTTCCCTTATTATATAAACTTCTTTCCATCTCTAACCTTTATCTTTCGGTACAAGCTGTTTGTCGCACATGAATTCTATATGATCCTTACCCAAGCACTATACTAAAAATAACTTCCGTTTTTGGCGTCCTTTCTTACTTTTTTTTTCTTTCTCCTTCCATTTGCTCAGAATATAAGTAAGATATAATTTTTCTCTTCTTTTTTTCTTCATTTAATCGGAGACTCGAAACAATTTACCTACTTATAATATACTTTCGTTTTTAAATTCTCTATTTCCTTATTATCGTTATCCTTATTTTAATTCCGCTCATTAAACTAACAAATTTGACCTGTTTGAAATTCTAATTTGTCTTGATTTTAGCTAAATGGAATACTCATTTTGAACGATCGGGTTTGACTTCATAAAAGAGGTCTCTACGGATCTTGCACCAGCAAAAAATGTCAGAATTATCAGAATAAATCTAAAATTCTCCGTTCCTAAAAGATTATTATCTGTTACTCTGGGTGCTACATCGATAAAAAATAGAATTTATCTTCAATGGGGAAATGTTCATCTGGAACCTAATAACATCATCCCATTCTATTTGAGATACCAAAATCTCATATCCTTCTTTTGTACAGCCCTTATTTTCTTTCTCTATATCCCCTCCAAATATTTAATCTTTAATATATTTTCTGTGTACGCGCTGAATAGTTAAATTATATCACCCAGATTTAATATTAATGAGATGAGCAGACATCGAAAACCCATGTATTTATGGAATTACTTTGAATATTGTATTCTTTGTTAAAAAATAATTTTTTTGTTTTTGAATGGAATATAAATATAAAATACCGTAAATTTTTAATTTGCTCTGCCTAGTATAATATTGAGCAATTTTATTTGGCTGGGATAATCTTATATGAAATATTACTCCCCGAAAATATTTTGTAAGACTTTATAATACAAGATTTATTAATAACTGATCTATTTCATCTATCTATCTATCTATCTATCTATCTATCTATCTATCTATCTATCTATATATATATATATATATATATATATATAGAGAGAGAGAGAGAGAGAGAGAGAGATATGCATATATATGCATGTATATGTATAGTATTTTATAGTAATAATAACTCTATAAATAAATATTTACAATTATTTTTTACACTTATAGATATTAGTGTTTCAGGCTTAAGCCATCCTCTTTGTAGAAAGTGATAATTATTGCAAATCGAAGGATTCAAACCCAGTTACGAAGTTAACTTTGACTCTCTAGGCTAGCATTTTACCTCTAGGCCACCCGCGATTAACAGAGAAATTGAGGGAAATAACGTTCCTATAAATGCCAGGTTAATGGCAGTAAAAAATCAGAGAGTATTCAACGACAGAAAGTCGTAATATTGCGTTTTGCGCTTAGGTTGACCGATTTTTCTTAATTCCTAAAGATGATCTAATGATAATTTCTTAAAGGGGACTTTTCTACCGATGAATACAGATATAAGATGCTAACGTTTCATGTTAACGCAATCATCAGTATAGGCAGGAAGGATTATTGATAGTTTGGGGATTTGAACCTAGTCATGAAGGCAACCTTGACTACATACACCAGCAATATATATATATATATATAAATATATAAATATATATATATATATATATATATATATATATATATATATATATATATATATATGTATGTATAAATATATATATATATATATATATATATATATATGTATGCGTATATATATTTGTTTGCTAACGTTTCATGCTCACGCAATCATCAGTATCATGTTAATGCAATCATCAGTATAGGCAGGAACGATTATTGATAGTTTGGGGATTTGAACCTAGTCATGAAGGCAACCTTGACTACATACACCAGCAATATATATATATATATAAATATATAAATATATATATATATATATATATATATATATATATATATATATATATATGTATGTATAATAATGTTGCGGCGATTAACCAGAATCACAATCGAGAATAAAAAAAATCGGAACTTTTTGAGGTACCGGAATCGGAAAAAATTAGAGCCTAATTTCCGATTCCAAAACGATTTAAAAGGCTTTTATTGATGGAATGAAATTAACACAACTTTTTTTTTAGTTATTAGAGAATTTTTTTTTTTACATGGTAGTCATCACTTATCAAGGCCCGGGAGCCACTCGGGGATAAAGGCTATTGCGTGTACAGTAATCAATGGGATAATATCGTAGTAATTGTTAATAATGGAGATTTGATAAAGTGTCTTACTTAAGGGGGCGGTTTATCAGGAATTTGTTTATGTTGGACTTGAAGATATCCAAGTTGTAGTCAGGTGGAAAACATGCAAACGGAAGAGAGTTCCACAGTCGTGCACTTCCAAGAAAGAAGCTTTGCTCATGGAATATACGTTCCGATTTAGGCACAGATAAAGAGTGGGGAAAATTACTGACAGTGGTTTTAGCTAGATGGGTGTTTTTCGTGAAAGACTTGCGAGGGGGGGACCAGGGATTGGAGCCCAGACAAGCACTTGCCATGGAAATAACGATAAAACAAAGACAGGCTCGCAACGTCTCCTCTGGGGAAGAGAGGTTCTTGGGAGGAGAAAAGGGCCCCCCCCCATCAGGCCATGAAGTCTATTTTGTACTCTGTCAAGGCCGGATAGGCTGTTTTTAGCAGCTCCTGCCCAGATGCGGCAGTAGCACTCCATCCCTGGACGTACTTGGCTTTTATATAGATATAGAATTGCATCAGCATGAGAGTAATGACCACTCCAATATTTAAAAAGCATCTTAGAGTCTGATTTGTTGGTTTTATTGGTACAGGACTGTAAACTCCATTTGGAAACCTTTTAGCATATATTAGCTACACATTTCAAGCAGTTCAAAAGAATTAAACTGCGGTGGACTAGGTTTTTCAATTTCATTTGCACCGTCTGAACACTGTCGTTTTCTGCTCTTGGCTTCTTTGAAAATAATGTGTTTGGTATTTCTTGGATTTGGACACAGGTGAAAAATATAACTAAACTTTTTTAGAAGTTTTCGATTAAAAAGGAAATTATATCGACATTTTAACTTAGACCACTTCTTTCAAAAATGAATAAGATTATTATTATTATTATTATTATTATTATTATTATTATTATTATTATTACAACTACTATTAGTAATACTACTATTTTTGCTATTATTACAATTATTATTACTATTACTATTATTATTACTATTATTATTACTATTATTATCTCTAGAAATGTAGCTTTTGAATTCGTAGATATCCTAAAAATTTCACCTGTCACAATTCGAATTTTGATTTGGATCCATCGAAATAAAGACGGACACTGGGCCCATAACCTCTAGAAGTGTAAGCCATATTTAGTTTCAGAACAGTTTCTTATGGTTCGTTGTTCTACACAAGTCCTGGAAGTGACTGGTTCGCAGTAGACAGAACAGTTTCCGATGGTTCGTTGTTCTACCTAGGAGGTGACTGGTTCGCAGTTGGCAGTTCTCGAGTTGGAATCCATGGAGCAAAAGATTCATCTCGTGTTGAGACAGAGAAAACATATGCGAAATTGCTACAGAAAGGTTTAATATTTATGGAGCAATTCTGGTTTTTGATTGGTTGGTAGCAGAACGTGAATTAATTCGATTCGTCAGTTCCTAGCAGCATCGTTTATTAGTAGAATCTCTCGACTGTGCGGGATCATAGCCCATTATACTGCAAACATATTGTACCATTATCATCATTATTATAATTATTATTATTATTATTTGTTTATTTATTTTCATTTTTTTTCTTTACACTAACGCTAATCAATCTAACCGACTAAATCTTTATAGTTGCGAGAAAAACATAAACAATTCTTCATAGAAGTAAGGTAGAGAATAGTTAACAGACACTTGTCATAGTATTAAGAATAGTTTTCTAAACAGTAACATTCTTACGTTTCTGAATTTTTGAGATGAGGATTGGTTATATGTATTATTATTAATCGGACTACTGTTCTCATCTTGAGTGTGATTTTCACAACGTTTCGGTCGATATAACCTTCGACCTTCTTCAGGTGTATCTTGTCAAACTCGGGAATGTTTCTGTCGAACTCGGGAATTTGGACGAAATTTCGAGCGGAACCTTTTATTTACTTCACGGGGGTAGCGTGCTCTTGTTCCGTCACCCATGACTTGATAGAGGTCCTAAGTAATTCGCAAATGTATTTTTCGGTCGCCCACACTGAGGATTGAACCTTCAACCTTCAGGAGAATATCACTTTTTTAGTTTTTATTTTTTACTTGTATATATTATCTATTGTTTATAATTACTGGTTCCCATATCGTATTCATTCTTATGAAGATGCTCATTCTTGACATGTGAATCGCTTTGTTAACTATTTGTTTCTAAACTGTTTTCTTATTTTGCTTTACCAATCGTTGTTTTTTTTTCATCGTTTATGAAATTTCAAGTAGCATTAGCGACGAGCAACTGCAAATGAGATTTCTTTTGAAAGGAAAACAAATGTTGTCTCACAATTTTCAGTCAATTAAAAGGAAAACATTTAAGAAAAATATTTAGAAAAATCTAATCTTGTAATATACGTCTCCCTCCCAAGAGTATTTTTACGTTTTGCAAAATATATGCGGACATTACACGGGGAAACTATCATTTTAACATTTAAAAAAAACATGGCATCTTTAATCAAATGTTGAGAATTTTAAAAGAAACGGAATCGAAACCGGTACTAGCATTAGACTGATCTCTTTTCTCTCTCTCTCCCTCTCTCTCTCTCTCTCTCTCTGACGGATGTTTATTTAAATAGGCATTCGGACAGTTTAATTTCGGCCACTGATTCCGTAGTCAGGGGGTAGGACTGTCGACTGTCATCACGACGGTTCTAGGTTCGATCCTCGGCTTGGGAGAGGTGTTAGTCTAGCGGCACTGATGAGTTGTGAAACAACGAAACAGGTCTGTATGTCGATGACTAAAATATATTTTATATATATATATATATGTGTGTGTGTGTGTTTGTGTGTGTGTGTTTGTGTGTGTGTGTGTGTGTGTAGGGATAGATAGATAGATAGATAGCTTAACAGATAAATAGATAGATAGAGAGAGAGAGAGAGAGAGAGAGAGAGAGAGAGAGACGGGGAAAGAGAGAAAGGGCTAATTAGGCAGAGAATCCGCAGGGTGTTAGTGTCTAATGAGAAATCAAACTGTCCGTTTTGCACGGCGCGCCATGACAGGTGAGAGCTCTGATCATCATCGAGACGCCTCGCCGGGCTTCCAGGGATTTGATAAAGCAAGTAATCCGCAAATTCCGAAGCGCAACACTTTTCCGATCCCGTCCGATCTATAGAACGCGCTACGTTCACCCAACCGCGATTTCTTCTGCTTTCGCCTTCTTCGCCGTCCTTAATCCTTCACCCGTTGCCCACGGGCGCTGTCATTCTTTAACCCTCCTCCTCACCCTCTCCTCCTTTTCCAAAACACGCGGCGACCGACGGTCAACCACTTCGTACACAACGCCCACTCTCCAACCGAACCTGCTCACATCTGCTGCGACGAAAAAAAAAAAACAAACAAAAAAAAAATGAAATAAAAAACAAAAAACAAAAACAAAACAAAAGACGATGGGACGAAGAGACAGATCAACAAGTATCTCAGCAGCTGCAGACGCACGCTGGTTAAGGTATCGGGATTGTGGCACGGTGTTAGGAGGCATAAGATGGGAATTGACCAGAAAGGTAGGTACGGAGTGTAAGATGTTACACACGATTTGAGGAGAAGAACCGAATAGTTTAAAGATAATTGGATGAGAAATATGTAGAGAGATTGCGTGAAAAACAGGCTTATCTGCTAGTGCCGTGGCTTTTCAACTCAACGATGTTTGGCAGTTCTGTGAAAGCCCCCTTACTGGCATTACAGTAAGGTGATGTTACAAAAACTTCTGTTCTGCAGTGTTGTTCGCGAACAGTAAAATTCGTATCATCAACGTTATTTATTTATACACGGTTATTTTAACCATACTCCCGTGACGACCCCGTGACGGTCCCGTGACTAACATAACATTATTGTATTTATTAAGTAACCGGGTTAACAAGAATTTGTGTTCCGCTGGGTGTTGTTTGGTAACAATTAAATTGCCGTTTTGTCTGGCCTCGTTGAGATGCAAATAAAATAAGGATGAATTTGTTTTACAGATCATGGGCGGAGATTGGTCAACTATGTCAGTGACTCTGTTCGATTGCGTAGAAATTGATTTTCAGAATATCAGGAAAAGAAAGGATGATATTCAAAAAGCATTGGGTTATATAAAGAATGAAATGAGAACCCATTACAAAAAAAATCCATCTAATATATAAACGGTTATATACCTGTCTGTCTGTAGGTCTATTTGTCTTTCGGTCTGTCTGTCTGTCTCCATATTTTCAAACTCTATCTCCTCCGAAACTAATATATATATATATATATATATATATATATATATATATATATATATACATATATATATATATATTCATATTCATATATATATATATATATATATATATATATATATATATATATATATATATATATATATATATGCAATACCCCATAAAAGAAATCACTAATACCGTACGCGCGACCTCTAAGATTACTACTGAAACAAAGCGGAAAGATGACCTTAGTTTTCCGAACTTTTAAACTACTAATAATTTAATAATTAAAAACAATGATAAAATAATAAAAATATACATTTATTATCACGGTGTTTTTTCCGTGATAAAAAAGTTTTTTAAAATTTAAATTGAGAATGTAATTTAAGAAGGCCAGTCAAGGCACATTAAAAATTTAAAGAAAAAACACTTTATTTCTTTATAAATCAAACTGTTCGGCGTCATGACACCCTCGTCAGTATAGAAACAGTTTGGTTTCTTTTTTCTTTCCTCGTGGCATCTTGTCAAGTAATACTTTTGACTAATATTAGTGTGAATAAAATTAAAGCATATATTTATAGTAATTTTTGTGATCCTGCTATTTTCGATCTTAGCTCTACTAAATTATTTATTAGTTTGACAACTACACGTTTGCATTCTTCTTTTAGGAAGGGATGTTTACACCTAAAATTATAATAGATGCTACACCATCCCGTACAGTTTACAGACAGAGTTTGAAAATATGAAGACAGACAGACAGACAGTAACTCCCATATTTACTTATTTAGTAAATCTTTTGAAAAATAAATAGATTTTTTGACGATTCGTAACAAATACTATCTTCGATTTGTTTTCGTTTATACACCTGGAACCTCTTTCCAACAGAAGAGACCTCGCGAACCTGTCTCTGCCTTTTCGTTATTTTCATAGCAGGTGCTCGTCCGAACTCCAATCTATGGTCCGCCCTGGCCTGACTTTCACGAAAAACACTCGTCTACCTGAAACCATTATCAATAATCTCCCCCACTCTTTATATATGCGTAAACCTAAACGTAGATTCCATGAAAAAATCTTCTTTCTTAGAACTGCAATCCTGTAGAACTCTGTTCCGCTTTCTTGCTTTCCAACTGACTACAATATTGTTGACCTCAAGTCCAATGTGAATAAATTCTTGATGATCCATCCCCTTAAGTAATCCAATTTACCAGATTTTCACTAATTACGATGACTGACATGTTCCTCTTGACCACTGTACACTCATTAACCCGTATCCTCGAGTGGCCTCCAGTGGTAACTCCTTTGTAAAAAAAAACTATTGAAGTAACTGGCATAATTCTTAATTATAATTTAGTAGATTTAATTATAATTTAAAAGATTTTAATTATAATTTTAAAAAATTAATTGTAATTTACAAGATTTTAAAGAAAGTAAAAAATGTAATTATGATTTCATAATTTCGAAATAGTAAATTCTTAATCGTATTTTAAAATCTGATTATATTTGCGTTTTTTAAATTTTTTTTACAATAACTGTCAGTTAAAAATATTTTAAGCAATCAGGGCAGACAAGTCTTCTGTATTTCTACCTTAGTTATCTCCCGTGACTCTTATATTGATTTAGCGTGGATTAATTTTGAAAATTCGATTTTAATTTCTATATTCTTTTTTCCTTATTATCTTTTACCAGTTATTAAGATAATAAATGTATTTTAATATATTCATAGAAAACTTAAAACTAGCATCTAGTTAATGGAAATTAGAGATATTCGAGAACAATTCGTCTTAGCAATCATGTTTATCAATAGTCTCTTAGTTTCGTAAATTATGCTTTTAAGAACGATTGGCTAATGGACCTAATTAAAATTTCGCTACTTTGTTTTTGTTATAAATATTTAACAATTAACATCTAGTGTTTTTAAAAAAATATTTTTAAAAGCTTTTTACTTTTAGCAATTACCTAAATATAAACACTCGGAACTATGTAGCAAACCTTGGCAAGAATGACTAATCACCTTACATTCGTATGCCGATGCCATGATATTAAGCTAGTACCACCAGGCTCGCCACTGAAATATCTACAATAAGCCCAGAAATGCAGAACATCCGGGGAAACAAACATCAATTAAAAACCAAAATCTCAAATGACCACGCCACTTCATTTTATAACAAGACTCGCATCAAGAATACCTACATCTATCATATAATAAAGAATTTAAGATCAATTCTCCCTAAAATAGAAAAAAAGTGAAAAATCTAAAAGCTAAGGATGATAAACTCCATGTCGAGCATTCATCAATAAGAACAATTGTCAACATAAGTAAATGACAGCTAACCCTCTCCGAGGAACCAGTGCTAAATAAAAGTCCTTACTTCGCCATAACTATCATGCGGGTACCACTACTTGGATATGATAGCTCAAATAAAAGAGGCAGCCTTGAATATGCTCAAGGCCAAAGGGGATGAATTAAGGTGGAAAGTGAAGCAGCCACTTGAGAATTCAAAACCTCCAAAACCTAACCTCTCAAAGAAAGAAGTATTAGTATCAAGCCTACTACGCAGTGCCACTGATAGCACAATGCTACCAACAGGCAATGTTACAGTATTAATGGATAGTCCGGAATATTGCAAGAAATTGGCAGATCTAATAGATCTCGTAACTACTATAAAGTGAAGAAGAAAGACATTAAATAGAAAGGGAGCTTTCAGAGATTCTCAGCAGGATCAAGGATTTAATACCTCATGCAAAATACAGGGAGCTAGTTTAGAATTACGGCTAGCTACCACACCTGTACAGTCTTCCTATGATTCATAATAAAGGCAATTTTATTAAGACCCATCGTCAGCACTAGAGGTTCAGCGTGCCATCCATTGAGGCAAATCACTCTAATCATAAGCAAATCCCCATTGTATAGAATACAGCCCACTTCATTGAAATAATCAGCAATGCTTCACTTCATTCCAACCAGATGATGATTCGAAATGATAAGAATCTAACGGTGCTATAAGAGAATCTGACTTCAGATGCTTCACTGAAGCAACGCACTTGCATCCCTATTGACAACAAAATAAATATGTGGTCTTTTTGCGTAGAAACGATCTACTTCGTGGTCGGATCTAATATATATATATATATATATATATATATATATATATATATATATATATATATATATATATATATATACAGGAAGAAGGTCTGGCAATCGGCTCACCATTGTCCCTAGCACTGGCCAATGGATATTCCAGGAAAATTCCATTATGATAAACGCCAGTAAAACCAACAATTTGTTTTCGATATGTTGCTGATACATTCATATCATGGCCTCACAAGAAAGATGGTTAAATATTACTGGCCCACGTGAACTCTATCCGTTCATCTGTTCAGTTCACTATGGAAAATGAATATAATAACAAATTATCGTTCTTAGATGTGTTAATAACTCGCACTAGTACAAGGTTTGTGTAATCTGTATATGGAAAGCCAACTTTTACTGGACAATATCTAAACTTTAACTCCCGCCATCTATACAATGTAAAGAAAGGGATCGTTTATTCCCGCAATACCGAGCAAAACTAATATGTAGTAACAGCAGTATATATCAAGGAGAAGATGAAAAATTTCAGAGAAACTCTTCATCGAAACGATTATGTAGACGCAGGATATGAGCTGAAAGAAATGTGGACTAAGCCTCAAAGGGCACTACTTGAAAACTCACCAGAGTTTGCATACAATACATGGAGGAGCTGTCCGAAGAAATAAAAATATGTAATCCATATGACACCAGGCCAGTATTAAGGGCCGGCTCGAATCTCAAGAAACACTTGGTTTGAGTCAAACCCTGATCGAAAGAATCATGACTAAAATCTGTGTGCATAAGATTACATGTAAATATTGAAAATATATACAAAAGCAGAACTTGTCGTTCACTATAAATAAGGCTAGAGAAACACCAAAAAGCTGTAATACGTGAATAAATTGAAAAGTCAGTTATGGCTGATCCCATATAACGGAAAAACATATTTTCTTAGCTGACGATTTAAAAATCATAAACAGAGAATAGCGGCGGAAAATAAGACGACTTAATGAAGCAACGCATATGCAAGGTGAAGATCAACTACAAAGTAGGCCGAGAGATTTTAAAAGAATATGGAAGCTATTAATTATATATAATAGACAATTTACATATAATTATAATTTAGTAGATTTTGAAGATAGTAACAATAGTAATTATAATTTATTATTTTCGAAATGCTTAGTTCTAAATCCTATTTTTAAATCCGAATTGTTTTTGCATCTTTTAGAAGAATTGCCAATTACAAATATATTTTAAGCATTCAAGAGAAGTAATTCTTAGGTATTTCTTTCTGAGTTATCTCCAGTGACTGTTACTTTTATATAGCGTAGGTTAATTTTGAAAGTTAGATTTTAATTAATATATTCATTTTTCTTTATCTGATACACATTATTAAGATGATAAATAACATTGAAACTATTTACATGAAACTTGAACTGGCATATCGTTAATTCGAATTAGAGATATCCATTCTCGAGAATAACACTTGTTTTAGCGATTATATTTATCAAGAGTTTCTTAGTTTCGTAAATAATGTTTTTAACAACTTACTATTGGTTAATGGACCCGATTAAACTTAAGCCCCCTTTTTTCTTATAAATATTTTAGAAATAAATTCTCTGTAGTTTGAGTGATAATTTTAATGTTTATATTTTTATTTTTAATTCTAACTTGAACCTAAATATGGAAGCTCATTAGTACATAGCTAAATCTTTCTTAATATCCACATGGTGACGTACGTACACACCTGAAGAAAGTCGAAGGTTACATCGATCGATATATTGTACAAATAGCCCTAAAGACGAGAACAACAGTCCGATTAATCAAAGTAATACACATATTTAGATGCTTCAAGTAAAGTACTTGTATAAGTTAAATAAAGACTTCTTACGCCAAATTTAATATATGATGGCAGTGATGATTACTGACAAGTCACGGAAACATTGGCAACGGAAATGCCAAGAGAAGTGAAAACGAATAAAACAATAAAAAAAACCTACCTCGGCTGTTATCTTACGCATCATCTTGTTCATCTGGATAGATTCTTATAGGAGGAGACAAAGACGTGGTTTTAAGAAAAGTAAAAAAATCAAATATTAAACTAAGCTCTTTAGCACGTTAAAATAGGCAAAATTCATAGTTCGTTGACCTAGAATGATTGTTTATAATTGAGTGTTGAATATAGTTAAATTTATGTTTCATTTTTTATGAAATATTAATTTTATTAATTTTATGTTTACATAAGTAAGCATTGAATTGATAATATAATATACTAGCGGGGGTACCCGGCGTTGCCCGAGTGTTTGTTTACGGGACGGGGGGGGTTTAAAAAATGTTATGGTAGGTAAGTAGGAAGGATCAAACCCGGAGTCATGAGTAAAAGTAGGAAAATAAAGGGTGAAAAAAAACAAAAAAAACAAACATCTGCAACGTTAACAGTTCGGCCACCAAGAAAAGTCCATTCCAATTGTTTAGGAAAAAAAAAAAAAAAACGACTACGGTAGGTCGGCGCGAACGTGAAAGTATAATGTGAATTGTCCAGCACGCTAACCACTACGCCACAGAGAACTGCAGCTTAGTTTAGTGATTTTAAATAACTTCACATGAAATAACTACGAAGCCAAACCGGTGTTCTCTTCTCAACTGTTCCTTGTGAACGATCCCCAAACGGTGTTAAGTGGTGGCAGGGGGAGGAGGAATTTATTAGAGAGAAAATATTTTACCACTTTCATTGATCTTAACCGATTTTGGCCGTGACTTCTCAGCAGAAAAAGTATAGAAATCTAAGATTATCGAGGAATTTGAGAAATAATAAGCCTATAACACACCTCAGATATTGTTCTGCCGTTTGTGCATATTATATTTGCATGAAATATCTTGATTTTTAATCCTATTAATGTCAAAATCAGACGGGAAAAAATGAGTTCATTTTATTTATATATATATATATATATATATATATATATATATATATAAGATAGAATAGATAGAATAGAAGAAGAAGAATAGAAGAAGAAGAAGAAGAAGAAGAAGAGAAGATTATTCGCTGCAGATTATGATAACAAATGGTCCATATAAAATTCCGGCCAGATCAGCCAAGTAGTTTCTGAAACATGTGGAATGGACAGACATAGAGACAGAGACATACATTCTAATAAAAATATAATATAGATAACCAAAGAAGACATGAATATTATTATATAGACATTTTGTCGGTGCGGTGGATGATTTCTACATGATTACTCGAAGACAATAAAAGAAAAACAAAACAAAGCAAAACTAAAGATGAACCGAAAACAAAACAAAAAGATTTTATATATATATTAGCAAAAATATAAAAAGCGAAATCAATGGTCAATTATTTCTTTTCCTGTGACGTGGTCACTTTTTCACACATCTTCCTACAGAAAAAAAAACTCTAGCAAACTGAAAACTTTACTTTATGATAAATATCTATTACAAACGAGTAAAAATAATTTGGATGAGTAAAAGCAAAAATGCCGCCCTATTTCCCCCTCTTAAAATAGAGAAGCCATTCGCTTATACATATGGACATGCTGGTAACTGATCAGAAACGTCGAAGCATTGAAAATGGTTTAACGTAAATTGATCACTTAGGGTGTTCGATGTTTTCAAAATTCCCCTACACTCAAAATTATAAAAAAAAATATGGGAAAATTGTACTAAAGTAAATAATTTAGGTGACTAAAATAGGACTTTTCCTGTTGCAGACATGTAACGGAAGGACATGTTTGAATAACAATTGAACACTAAGAGCGTTCAATAATATTTCCTCTGACTCACTTCCAATTGTCTGATCTAGTTGAAATTTTGCATGCACATGATTTGTATCTCTTTGGGTTATGTGACAAATTACAGCTCTGAAGTAATTGTGCAAGAAAACGCTATAACCCACAATGCGCATGTCAACAGATCAAAAGCACGGACAAGTATTTCCACCTTACGTCGTGGTTAAAGGACCAACCTGAAATGTTATACGAAACGATCCCCAGAGCTGTGTGAAACTATAAGAGAAATGCGTAACTTTGAG
>NC_136487.1:66621406-66678906 GCF_053919585.1 Euprymna scolopes
TATCATTATGTTAAATTAACCGGTCAAACCAAGAAGGTTGCAGCCTTTATTGGCTGAAACAATGTGAGAATAATCTCCGGTATGGCAACAGCAGTTTAGTAAAAATGATTTCGGAAAGTTTGAATTTTGTTTTATTGTTTTAATTCTTTTTCTATGTTATAATTCTTTTTCTATCCTTTATATATATATATATATATATATATATATATATATATATATATATATATATATTACATATGCATGTATATATATATATATATATATATATACATATATATAGTGAAACTCCTTTAATTTGAACTTCCTCTAAAGTTGGACTTCCTCTCATTTGAACTTCTTCTAAACCTGGACTTTCTCTAAACTTAAACTGTCTCGTCATTGAAATTGTATTAGCATATTTGATGCGGAGTTGCAGTAAAACTGTTTACAGGGTTTAGTCAGATATTGCGCAAAAATGTTAATATTGGTACTATGTAATTAATGTAGATAAGCTATTAATAATTAGTTTACACTAACTGTATTTTTTTTCAGATTGCTATATTTAAAATAGTGTAAAACAGCCCATCACAATGGCTTGCAACTTTAAAATCAGAGAATACATCTGTTCTAGAGAGAATTCTTGAAACCAAACGGTTACCGACCAACCACGCCGTTCTTAAATCACTTAATGCAAATGATGTTGAAATGTGGGTGCAACAAGATGAGGAAACTACTAATCAATATTATGAAGGCAGTAATGGTGATGAAAATAGCGACAGCTCCCATTCCCTTGACGCTAATATAAATAACCAAGAACACTTTAATGCAGCAATATCATGGGAGGATGCAGAAAAGTCTATGAAGACGGTTATAAAATTTCTAGAAAAAAAATCCTTACTATAGTAACAACTATGTTCTGCATGCAATGTCACTCCGAAGATATATAACCATAAAGAAGCTACAGAACCAAGAAATTGTAGATTTTCGTGACCGCTTACGGAATACAATGGCAGCGCCCGAAAGCTCAATCGATGAAAATAGAAACAGCAATGAGACTCATTGAATGAATAAATAAAAAAACTGTATTTTGCATAAATGTATGATTTCTGTAAACGATAACTTAGGTAATAAATACCTGACAAGTAAGAGTAGATTTAATTTATTTTCAATGTTTTTGTTCCTGGTAATAATATTTAACAATTCTTACTTGCAATATATCGTAAACTCAACTTAATATATACTTGAAGCATCATATAGCAATGAATTTCATTTTCTATTTCTTAATTCTTAGAAAATTAAAGTTAACTGCAGCACATTTTTTATCACGAAACTTGAAAAGCATCCTCTAATTTGAACGAAGCGGATGTTCAAATTATAGGAGTTATACTATAGCGGATGTTCAAATTATAGGAGTTATACTATATATATATGTCGATGACTAAAATATATTTTATATATATATATATATATATATATATATATATATATATATATATATATATATATATATATACTAGCATGGGTGCCCTCGTTGCTCGGGTGTTTGGAGGTATGTGTTGAGCAAAAATTGGTAGTAGGAAGGCAGGTTCGAGCCCGTATCGCGAAGGAGGAAAGGAACGGGGAAAAACGTGACATCTTTGCTGTTACGACCACCGCCAAACAGGAAGTGACGTAAGTTTAAATTAATCGAAAAGAGGGGATGATTTTCGAAAATCTCGATGATAAAAGCGAACTCTCCCTGTAGAAAAGTGCCCAGTTTAGGTGAAGAAATTAATGTTTTTAGCCGGTTTTTCGGTATTTTTCGTCTGAAGGGTGGAGCTTCAGAACGATAATGATATTGTGAAAATCAATCGCTCTGTCAAACATACATACATACATTTATATATTGGTAGCTCAAATTTTCGAACCAAACCGATTAAAAAGCTTGCCCTATCTCTGAATACTCAGCAAATGTAAAATTTCAAGTGTTTAGACTAGAAATTGTCTGAGTAATTTGGTAGAGACCGCAGAGGTCAAATTTGACCCCTTTACAGCCAAATTTCTGGCCGAAAACGGATTACAAAGATTTTCTCAAATCTCCATACCCTGTGTATAAAATTTCGAGTCTGTAGGCTGAAAATTGACAGAGTTATTGTGTAGGGAAATATACACAGGCAGACAGACACACAGACAGACAAACACTTTCACTATATATATATATATATATATATATATATATATATGACAAAAAGTCTATATTACAAATACAAGATGTTGTTCATTTTATCGTTGGTGTCTTTTAGCATGTTAAAATGTTCAATTCTTATAGTTAAAATTATACTGAAAATTCTGCATGTCAGTACAGCCAAGGAAAGAGGAACCCGGAAGTGAATTCCAAATCTAGCAGTTCTGGGGAAGAACCTATTAGAATAGGATGCGTTATTGCATCTGGTGCGCTGGTGGGATTTTGCTGTTTGTCGAAGGTATTTATGTCGAGGGGGTACCAGAGCTTATAGTTCATCAGAGCATCTACCATTAAAATACTTGTAAAGCAGGTAAATGGATGCAACATTTCGTCGATGGGACAGCGGGTGAGGCCCAGCTGACAGTTCGGACCAATTAGGTCAACCACTCTCTTTTGAACACTTTCCAGGAATGGAGAGACTAGTAACAGATGCACCAACCCAAATGTGACAACAATACTCCATACATGATCGTATGGTGGCCTTATTGTAAGAATCAGCCATGATGGTGTCTCGGCATATCACAGCCATATATACACATGTCTAACACGATGTTGTATGCTCCATATTGCAATATTGGAATATCAATACGGGATATATGATAATCATCCGAATATCATTATATCGTCGAAGAGGACGACCATGTCATATACCCTTCAAAATCACAGGATGGGACAACCAATTATGCTGGATATATCGAATTACTCAACCACGTCTGCATTTCCCCGTGGATCACTACTCGTCCGACCTGACAGTAATATCTCGGAAACTATTGAACTCATTCTGATATTGGACTGCCCAGGTTGTATGATATCCTTTTTCTATGACTTTTAAGCACCATCTAAATAACTTTCTAAACAAAATTTTCAATATATGTGCTGAAAAGCAAAATACTTGTTTATTCATAGCTGAACATTTTGCTAATTGCATTTCATTTCCTCTGATGATATGAGCCAGTATTGAAAATTCATGAATTAAGGAAATGAATATAATTTTTCAGCATATATTCCTTGTTTCAAACAATAAATTCTTAACTTAAAATATATATGTATATACTTTAATCTACAGAATTTAACTTTAACGATTAAACTTATATATTGCTCTATTTTTATATATTGAGCTTTATCTTTTTCGTTAGGATCGTCCTGAAAGTATTACCTCAATGTAATATCTGACAGGATAATTCACTTGATCTCTAATCTGTGACTTATCCCATTTATAGTATATCTATAGAATTATAACTCAATTATTTATAGTATATCTATAGAATTATAACTCAAATGATCTTGTAACGGTGTATGTAACCCACTTTCCGGTTTACGACATCCGGTTGCGCATGCGCGCATAACCTGCACACTAAAATATTAGCGTTATTATTTCGAAATTATTATTTAACATGGGAAGAGTGGGGTTTAAAATAACTTAAACGTAATACAGAAATGAACGATGTAAAAAAAAAAGCAGACAGTACTAACAATTGTTTATTTGGATAATTTAAACGCTAAAAAAAAAGAACAATTGGGACGCTGAAATATTAACGTTATTATTTCGAAATTATTATTTAACATGGGAAGAGTGGGGTTTAAAATAAACAACAAACAAAAGAACAATTGGTACACTGAAATATTAACGTTATTATTTCGAAATTATTATTTAACATGGGAAGAGTGGGGGGTTAAAATAACTTAAACGTAATACAGAAATGAACGATGTAAAAAAATCAGATATATCAAAATTTGAATTTAACTATAATAAGCATTATGGTATCTGTTCAGTGCACATTTACCTACAAGTATGGCCAACAACTTATAATTCAGTAGCTGGAATTTTTTTTCAAAAATAATCAATTATAATAAACAAAACGACTCATAGACATCTATTTATATTCTTTTTTCATTTTAATATGCTTTCATAGAAATGTTTCTGTTATGTAAAAAAAAAAAACAACCCTATTTTCTTTACGTCACAAGTGTCACGCTCATACATGAATTCCATGGCTAATATAACATACTGACCGAACCGGGTCACGGGTAGTCTAGTCTAGTGTATATATATATATATATATATATATATATATATATATATATATATTTAAAGTGATGATTGTGTAGTTCCAACGAGAGAAAAAATATATATTTAAAAGATTGTAGCCATCAACAATTGTGTTTTTCAGCCTTTAATTTAAAATATTTTTATAACGCGTTTCAAGCTTTGTTTCGCTATCTTCGGATATTTTCGTAAAAAGGTTTATATATATATATATATATATATATATATATATATATATATATATATATATATATATATACTAGCAAAAGTACCCGTCGTTGACTGGGTTCAAAAACAGCCTACAGAAAATGGACTCTGATTTATGAAAGTATGATAGGTTATGAAAAGGAAGGGTTGTAAATTTGAGTTGAATTTGGGGGTATTAAAACCAAAGCAAAATATGATGAAAGTAAAAATAAAATAGATAAACCCCATAATTTATCATACCATACCTGTTCACACTGAAACACTTATCACAATATTTTGTGGATCTATATTTAAAAACTTTGTTAAACTTTGTGACATATTTCTATTCTATGGAGGTCAGGTGCGAACGAACACCCCATAATTTTATTATACCGTATTTCTTCAAACTGAAACATAATTATCAAAAGATAGATATGAAAAGTCTTTATTGAAGTTTGTGCCTATTTTCATTTTATGGAGCCCAAGCGCGAACGCAGACCCCACAATTTTATTATACCATCTCTATTTAAGTTAAACATACTTATAAAGTATTCTTATGTACATCTATTTTGTAATACACTTGTAAACATTTTTTTAAGTTTAAAATTTTTTATTTCCATACTTTGTGGACCAGGCGCGAACGCTGACCCCACAATTTTAATGAACCACCGTTCTTCCAGATCAAACATACCCATTCCTGTGTCTCGATACATCTATCATTATATGTAATCATTTTTTAAAAAATAGTCAATCATATAGGAGCCTATTCGTAACCAGACCCCCCCCCCCACACACACAGAGACATTCAGCTTTATATTATATTATATATATATATATATATATATATATATATATATATATATATATATATATGTGTGTGTGTGTGTGTGTGTGTGTGTGTTAAAATCTATATACTTATAAAACTCAGATCAGCTGGCTCGCTTAAGCGTTTTAATCGTGAAAAGTTCTGCGCATGCGCATTGCATGAAAACAAAGCCATGAAGGCGTTTTTAATCGAAAATTTTTCGCGTTTAAAATATGCAAATAGAAACAAAACTATTTTTTTTCATCGGCAAGTTAGAATCGTTATCAAATAGTTAAAAGAAAAATACTTTCTTTCATCTTCATTTTTTATCAGTTTCAAACTTTTAAAATTCATTTGATCATGCTACAATTTGAGGCACTAAAACAAACCATTAAAATTACAAAAACAAAGCCGTTGACTTGTGATAAGTGTTTTCGTTAAGAGTCGGACTTTTTTATTTAAAAAGCCATTCGGCGGAAATGACGCCAGACAAATATGAAGGTTTGGATGACAAACACTATACAATGTAATTTTTAAAAAATAAATATAAAAATAGAAGATTTGTTAAATTTTTACTTGCTTTCCACCTCAACATTTTTCTTCACATTGATAACCTTTACAGATTTTCGGATATGTTGAAAACGACTGTTGCCTTTAAATTTTCCGCAAATAAGTAGTTTCCGAATATTTAGCACTGTCATTCTTTATGGTTAAAGTGGTGGCCATCTTTGTACTCACAAGTGCGCATATATTTGTCATAATTAGTATATACACTATTCCATAGCTAGTTTTAACATATACTGACCCAACGTGTCACGGTTAGTCTAGTATAATGATAAAATTACATTATAAAATATATGATTACAAAAAGGACTCAATACGCAAATGAGCTTCATAAATAAAACTTATGTTCTCTACTCTCGTTGCTACCAGAAATAATAAATTATCAGTTAACCATTTATACTTCATCACATTCGAGTTTCGAAATCATTTACAGCTAGAAACACTTGTACATTCTCAGAACTTTTCAGCTTGATAGACGCGCATTCTATTACACGTTTAACATGTTGAAACATACTGAGAATTATGGGATTGAAATTAAAAAGAAGTATTTATCAACTTAGAATAATGGCTTATTAAGACTGAGACTTATCTGATTGGGTGCCAAGATATCGACTCTGTGATAACTACAATTTCCTTCTACGGTTCTGTTACGTATTGTACATCGGCGTCAAGTAATTATAAAGACTTGTATTACAAACGTAAAAAAACTATGCGTCAAGTTTTAATCCCAATGTTACTTTTATTACTTAAAACTTGCCTACGATTGCGCAGATGTTATAGAGCGGCACAGTCTATAATATAAACTTTGTCATTCAGGTTCTGTTAAAGATAATAAACACAGATTATTATATGCGCATTTTCTTTTTCAAATAATAATTAATTATCCTTTTACTAAATTTGGACAAACTTTTGTACAATTCTACAATAATTTATCTTCATCTGAAGACAAATTTATATTCAGAAATTTCCGGAAATATAAATTGTAAACTTCTCCGCTGTACCTCAAAATAAAACAAAGCTTGAATAAAGATTGAAAACTTTTTCATAGTGCTCTCAAAATATAAAAAAATGAGCTGTGTTCAAACGTTAATAAAGCTTTTGCTTGTTGCATGGTTTTTGACTATATATACAAACTAACAGATGCACACATACGCATACACACACACACACACACACACACATATATATATATATATATATATATATATATATATATATATATATGATTATTATGTGGATCTCTGATGAATCATTTAGTCAATCTATACCATTCAACGAAACACGTGTATCATGTACCATACAAACAATAACAAAATCTACTTTGGGATAATTTCGCCAAGTAGCTAAAAGTGCTCTTTTGGTAACCACGCATATAAAGAGCACTTCTTTTTTTTAGTTGGCGCAATTACCCCCGGATTTGGTGCAATTACCCCAAAGTACGGTAATATGAATAGTACTTAAATATACTTGCGATATTGGAATTGTTCCAAATGATATATATATATATATATATATATATATATATATATATATATATATATGCATATATACATATATATATATATGTATGTATGTGTGTGTGTGTGTGAGGCTTTTTACAATATTTGCGCTATGGGATTGTCTGTGAAGCGCATACCACGTGACTTAAGATTTTGAAGTCGTAGAGACTATACCTATCGTAGTTTGTTATATTGTAGTACTAGCTGCACTGATATATTCTACATTGCCGACTTCCAAGTTGCGTCTGTCTATATTATATGGATGTTTGTAGTTCGAGTAAGTTAAGCCTCCATCGAGACTGAAAAGCTGATTAAGTTCGGTCAAGTATGTAAAGACGTTGCAATATGCAGGGCTCCCACTTGATCGAACGAGATAGAGTAGTGAAATTCCAGAAAAAAAAAATTGTTCTTCGGCTTAAACTGTATTTTGTTTGCTCAACTTGTTTTAGAAAAAACACATCTTTTAAAATTAAAGCTGCATTTAAATAAATCGTGCAAACTCGGACAATTTTGAATGACATTTACTACCCATATACTAATCCACACACAGATATATGCACACATACACAGAGTTATGTATGTACATATCGGTATTTCCCGATAAGTAACTCTCTACCTGAAATATTTAATAAAAATACTGCATAAACTTAGCTACAGCTGTATCATATATCTAGAAAAATAATTGCGAGTCATAGTAAACGAATGTTTTATCGTAATATGAGAACTAATAATACATATAATAACAATGACGATAGAAATGAGTATACCGTGCAGATAAAAATGAATGCTCAAAAAATGGTTAGATAAGAATTACTTGGGAAATGTGTTTTCACAAAATAATCCTAGTATTGTAAAATATTAGATAGGTAGTAGATGTACCCATTTAAGGCTAGATATAGAAACCATAAAACTCGTTCAATAACTAGAATAAAAGCGAAGTCGCCCTACCATTTAACCACATATTGTCTTGTAATAATATTGGTACAAGTGCACTTATTGATCCGTGCTGAAATAATAACGTTATTATTTAAAAAGCCATTCTTAACATGGGGAGGGAAGGGTGTTTTGTAACTATTCTATACTTTTACGATTTAAAAAATAGCGCAGATCAGTAAGTGCATTCAATGACTAGAATAAAAGCGAAGTCGCTCTACCATTTAACCACATATTATCTTGTAACAATATTATACAGGAATTAAGATGTAACGTTTTGTAGAAAGGTCCAATCTCTGCCTTTTTTTTTCTTATCTTAATTCAAAATTAGCATTTATTATATTCCGAATTAAAGACAAATAACTGAATCAAATAGATAAAATATGTATAAAATGTAGGCGCTTTAATAATGTACATAATCTAATCTAGTGATTTCACCGTAACACGCTATAAATAAACAACGTGTGCTTTTAATGTTTTTGGAATTCTTAAAATAGCACTGAACAACAGAGTTGATAATTATTTTGATTTCAAGGGTTAACAAGGATATAAGTATATAAGTTCACAGTTTGTATATGGATGTATAGTTGCGTGTATGCAGTATATCTATTTATATATGGTTTGCTGTTAGCGATTTTTAGCGATATCATCAATTTCCAAAAAATGCTATTTCATTTTTCTGCTACCTTAACGTTTTTTCTATTTGTTTATATTATTATTCATATATTTATTTTTAACTTTTATTACGCGCACGGAAGGTATGCCCATGAACGTACGTGTTTCTAGTTTTCAGCTGTCATCAGCACGGGTTAGTATCAAACTCATAACTCATAGTCTGGTATTCTACCAAATGAACTACAATGATTCACCATTTGAATGAGTTTTTTTTCCACTTTTAAATTTAAGATTAGTTATAGGCGTTTTTAGCGATATTGACAAATTAGAAACGCTGTTATTTATTTTTTCCGCTACGTTAACGGTTTTTAAATAGCTATATATATATATATATATATATATATATATATATATATATATATATATATATATATATATATAATCACTCATATACAGTCCTGTTTCGTTGTATCACAACTCATCAGTGTCGCTAGACTAGCACCTTTCTCTAGCCGGGGATTGAACCTACAACAACCGCGTTTATAATCGGCAGTTCAATTCACCGGTCAGTCGGATCGGAGCTAGCAAATGACCTCAACAAATGTGCATTTAAATAAACACTCGCCCACCGCTTTTGCAGTGCTCAAGCTGATTGTTTATTTATAAAAAAATAAGCGAGCCTTGCTTTGTAGCCATTTAGAAGATGGGATACATTTACGACAGTGTTAAACTCTATCACTCTCTCTCCCTCTCTCTCTCTATATATATATACCTATGTATGTATATATATGTATATATAAATATATACTTTTATTTGTTTCATATATATATATATTTTTACAAGGTGGTCACCAATTATCAAGGCCAGGAAGCCACTCAGTGATAAGTGTTATTCCGTGTACAGTACGTTAGTGTGAGATTTGATAAAGTGTCTATATAAGGGGGCGGTTCATCAGAAACTTGTTTATGTTGGACTTGAAGACGTCCAGGTTGTAGTCAGGTGGGAAACAGGCAGACGGAACAGAGTTCCACAGGCGTGCACTTCTAAGAAAGAAGCGTTGTTCATGGAATCTACTTTTAGTTTTGACACAGATAAAGAGTGGGGAAAACTTTTGACAGTGGTTTCAGTTAAACGGATGTTTTTCGTGAAATATCTGCGAGGGGGACCAGGGATTGGAGCTCAGACGAGCACCTGCCATGGAAGTAACGATAAAACAAACACAGGCTCGCAACGTCTCTTCTGTGGGAGAGGTTGTAGGGAAGAGAAAAGGGCATCCCCCACTAAGCAACGAAACCTATTTTGTACTCTGTCAAGGCAGGAGAGAGTATTTTAGATGTGGCAACAGTACTCCATTCTTGGACGTACATGGCTTTTATATAAGTAGAGAATTGCGCCAGAAGTGAGATATCTTCTGGAGCAGTAGAAGGATCCTACCATTTTTCCAGCGACCTTGGCAATAGACTTGATGTACGTGTTCCATTTCAGGTCAGGGGTAAAGGCCAAGCCCAGAAGCTTATCAAAGGATGGAGCTTCCTCTAGTCGAGAGCCATCCATTTCAATTGATGTCAGATGAGGATCGGAGCGTTGCTGATGTAAAGATAGGAGCTTGGTTTTAGATGTATTAAAAGTAACCAACCATATCTTCCACCACTGTACCAGGGGCTCCAAATCAGAGGAAAGAGAATTAGAGAGAACTTTGTCATTTATGGCCTTAGATGTGTTCCCATAGATGGTCGTGTCATCAGCATAGATGTCAACGAATGATTTAAGTATGTGTTTTGGAGATCATTAATGTAGATCAGGAAGAGAGTTGGGGCCAGGATGGACCCCTGAGGGACTCCACCCTTAATACTGAGGGCCTTTGATTTCTGCCCATCAATCACTACTCATGAGCCTATCAAAGAGAAATTATTAAATGATCGAGAAAACATTTCCAGTTATACCGGAGCTGGAAATCGTGTGCCATACCTTATCGAAGGCTTTTGATATGTCAAGAACAATTGCCCTAGAGAGGAAGCCTTTTTCGAGAGATTCATTAATCCTATGAGATATAACCATTAGCACATCTGCTGTAGATCTTGCAAAACGGAAACCATATTGTGTGTCACTAAGAAGGTTATTTCTGCTGAGGTGGTTGACTGCTTCTTTATTTAATATGGATCCCAGCAACTTACTCGTGACACACAGAAGACTTATTGGTCTTACTGAGAGGGAGATGACTTATCATCTGAATTCTTTTATACAGGGCATACTGATGAGGTTTTCTAGGGTGTTGGGAAGCACTTCTCCTTAAGGCAACGCTTAAACAGTTTTGTAAGTATGGGGGCAAGTTCTGGTTGAAGCTTTTTCAGTACTATAATTGGAATGCCGTCAGGGCCAGCTGCTTTACTGGAATCAAGGTTCTTAATTAACTTGGCGACCTCACGCACAGATATTTGTATGTTGCATAGCGTGTTGTCTGTTATAGGAGGAAATACGGGGAGTTGATGGCCATTAGCTGCAAAATTCTTTGCAAATAGTTTGGCCTTGTCTGATGCTGACAAGATGACCTCAGGTCCATTGATGATGGTTGGGATAGAACTCACGCTTCTGTTCAGGATCCTGTTTGCTATTTGCCAAAAACTGGTGGGAACCAAGCCGCTGTTCAGTAACTTTGGATTTAACAGACTGAGCATATAGCTCTCTTGCATTTTCTATTACTCTTTTACAGTGGTAGCTGGCAGTTTTGAAAGCAGCTCTAGTACAGTGCATCTATTACGTTGGTAGCTATGGGAAAAGTGATTTCTGTGCGCGATGGCAGCAACACATTCTGGGGAGAACCATGGCTGGCTGTTAGGTTTTTGTTGGAATTTTTTGGATGGTATGAATCGGTTTATGCCTACAATTAACCATTCGGTCAAGTCCGATACTATGGAGGGCATATCTTTTTAAACATGGAATGTAGAGTTAGATCAGATATAAATGTACGGAAGCTATCCCAGTCAGCCGTAGAGTATCGATATACAGTACGGTGGAGACTGAAGACTTATTGCATTTTGTTTTTATCTTAACTGATACAACCGAATGGTCGGAAGATCCCAGAGGGGACAGAACGGAACATAAACATAGCTCAGCGGAAGTTGTGAGAAAAAGTTCTAGAAGGCTACCGCACTAATCGGAAGTATCGGGCACACGGGTGTGTTCGTGAACAATCTGGGTGAGGTCATAGGCAATGGCGAAATCATGACAGAACCTCCTCTCATCATCTGTCTTGTTCGAGTGGGTCAGCCATTCCACATTGTGGCCATTGAAGTCACCACAAATGTGAATGTTAGCCGAAGGATGAGCAGACAGGATGTGGTCAATATTTTCAGATATGCTCTTACAGAGAGTAACTCTGCCGTTGTGGGGGCGATAGACGGCAAATATAAATGCAGTGGTGTATGCAAGTCCAACCCGGAAGCACATATAAGGTAAATTAGGGTCTTCATTGGAGATATCCCTACCACATGGGAAGCCATCTTTAATGTAAGGTCATATTCCATGCCCACAGCGATCTTGGGGGTCAGATTTAGATGTTAAGTTAGAGTATCCTTTAATTATGAATTCGTATAGGGAAGTGTTCGGCCCTATTCCAGTTTCACTTTGAAAGAATATGTCCGGTTTCGTCTCCTGTAATTGGGTTTCAACCTCTGGAAGGTTGGAATGTAGACCCCTGATGTTGGAGAAGGAGACATGGTAGTAGGGGTCTACGCTGGAGGATGGGGTTCTAGGTTTATTCGTGATTTTTTTCTGGAGATATTTCATGTTGAGGATTTGGGATTTATGGAACAGGTCGACAGACTTGGTTAGAGCAGGACAGAGAGGGAAAGCGAGAGAGAAAAAGATAGGATTTTATGTAGCACATTATAAGGTATAGCCGTAAACATTACCCACTAGTATGGCATCGAGAGGTGCCACCAGAAACTACTGCATGGTCCAGAATCCATTCACCAGATGGTAATACAGAAGTCCCAGTACTTTGCCCCTGCTGATAGGACAGCCTCTTTAATGGTTAATCCAAAGTTCGGGCCCCTAATTATCAGGCGGATAACGTCAGCCACGATGAAATGTTTACCTCCAGCACCCTTCCTAGTGACATGACCACAAGGATAGACATAGAAACAGAAGATTTCCGACATCTCAGGCTACTCTTCACGAAGTACTGCCGTACTGGAAAGCAGCTTTTTCTTCACTCTTTGTCAGAAAAATCACTCATTCGAAATGAGGACTGAGGGACAAATAAAGAGAAGCGAGAGTACCGGGAACTGCTGATAACGCATCCGCAATGCGTTGTCTACTCTCCATTAAAAAAAGGGGGAGGGGTTAAAGGACCTTATTAATATTTACTTAGTATAAGTCCGATTCTCTAATTCGAAATGAAAGATATATGAAGATAAATTCCCCTCCCATGTTTACGAATAAAATAAAATAAAATACATTACTGTAATTTCCGCTTTTTTGGATCCAGGAAACACCTCCAAAGAATTATAACACACACACACACACACACACACACACACACACACACACACACACATATATATATATATATATATATATATATATATATATATATATATATGCGCCATTGGATTTCTTGCAAAAGTGCGCCGAGAATAGTGGTGACCATAGACAAAAATAAATTCTTGAGCACAAAAAAGGCGCTCGTTTTAATGGTACCACTCCCAGTTTTGTAGCTTTTCAACATTTTGAGTTTAAAAAATAGAAGTCTTTACTTATGGAACCACCGTTGTATAATGCAATTTATTTAACTTTATTAACTCCCATAAAGGCACATTACCTCTGAGAGGTAATGAGCTACTCTTGAATTCGGATTCATAGGCGCATTCTACCTGTTTAAGCGTGATAGACTAGCGGCTGGGCCACCAGCCTACATGCGACAGGGTTGTCTAATGATGTCCGTTGTCTAATGATGGCTCTGTAGAAGTATAGAATAATGACATTGTTAAAGGAAGTGTATTTGTCTTGGTATCATTACATGTCACCAACAATTGACGTCCTCATTCAACTACAGACTGAAGGATTCAGCCATTTCCTTGGATATGTTCCCGTTCGTGTTCATCACAGGCCAAGAATAGTGCGCTGTTCGATCGGAAAATACATCAATATCGAAAACAATTGCACCAGGGAAATATTTTCTGAAGACCTGGACTAATAAAATACTAAGAATATAACCCCCACTTTCATATTTGCATGTATGATCACTTAGGACAATCTGACTTTTTTTTCGGTTATCTATATACATATAAAGTTGAACTCATTTCTAATTCTCACAATGATCTTAAAAGCCTACTTTTTTTCGATTTAGAAATTATTAAATCTATATACCTATAAAGTTGAATTTATTTATCATTTTTACAATCATATTAAAAGCCCACTTTGTTTTCGATTGAAAGATTATTAAATCTACATACCTATAAAGTTGGACATACAAACGCACATACACACATACAACTACCCTTTTTATATAATAGACTGCCTTCCTTATTAAAAACATATTTACATTTTCTATAATAGAATCTTTAATAAAAAGGTGTGCGCGTTTTCTTTCATATAGAATTTTCAGAAAGCAATTTCATCTGCTTCCATTCATTCCTATCGTTCGACAAGTGTGTCTCCTTATAATTCTCCTATGACGAAGCAAAAAGAAAAATAATACTAAATATCTCCTCCTCCTCCTTTTCCTCTTCCTCTTCAAGTTTCTGATATTACCTGTTGGCTAACAACTATCTGCACGAATCTGACCATCCCAGATAAAATAGCGCGAGGAAAAACATATCTCGCTCCTCATCTAGTTTTCCCCAGGGAAGGACCCTGTTTGGCCTTTTTTTTCCTTTTTTCTTCTCCCTGATTAGCAGAAAAACATTTATAAGGACCCGAATCGTATGCGCGAGCACGAATTCTAACCGGATCTCTTGCGGTTACGAGTTTATAGATACGGGGCGACCGAACGCCATCTTTTCATTCTTGCACATCGATAAAAGAATGTTAGAGGGATATTGATTACAGCCAATACCAATGGTGGATGTTAGGGAACAAAAGGATGAAAGAATGATTGGACGAAAGGAAAGGTAAAAAAAAATGAGTAGTGATTGGAAAATAAGTTACAGTGATTGAAAAATGGAAAAAAAATATGAAAAGATGGAATCTTTTCATATTTTTTGTGGGGAATAGTGGAGAGGATTGGAAAGGTGATACGGTTGTTTACACCATCGAAATTGATCGGAGAAGAAGAGATAAATTATTAACTTATTGAATGTACATAGGATTATGCGTGATCAGTCAATCGAATGATTTATAAATAAATAATTTATCGATCTGCCCATAAGTGCATAGGTTGCGTGGGTTCAAGATCACATTAATTGGAATCGACCGCTACCATTATCGATAATGATTTCACTAAAAAGGTAAAATTTGTGTGGTCTTAATCTCTGATTTTTTTTCCAAATAGTCCAATCAGGAAGATTATGTAACTAGTGTGAAATGATTTTTCTCTCGATGTAAGCGTTATGTAAATTTTAATTTATAAGTTAAGAAACCCAGAAAAAGAAGAATTAAAAAGTTAAAGTTTATTTAAAAATAGAAAAAGAGTATCGTAGTTCGGATGATATGCATATTTTGTGTTTCTTTTTTTTCATTCCTTAAACTAAAAAAAAAAATATACTTATGTTATATTTGCTTCGTTTTAGCGCTTTTCTAGTGAAACCATGCGGCTAGAAAGAAAAAAGAAAAAGAAAATCACAAACTATTTCCATGCCTGATGATAACGTATAATTTCGGTGCCTATTTAAAGCACTGACCTATCTGTAACACGACGACCCGGTCTCTTTTTTTTATTTAACTTCAGTAAGTTTTAAGATATCAAGGGGCTCCTTCCTGGAGCTAACACTTGATTCTATTACAGTTTAAATTTATATCCGAGGGCTCTTTTAAGAATAGATGCTGTTCTCTTTAGCTTGGTTTTCCAGGGATTGCTTCTAAGTATTTTTGAAGGTTCTTTTTAATTAGGCCAGTTGCTCTTGTCACAACTAGTATAATGTTTATTTCTTTCAGAGACCATGTGGTTTTTAGATAATTTTTTAGGTCCTGATATTTTGTTATCTTTTCCCGTTCTGCTCTATTAAGGCCAAAGTCGTTTGGAACTGTGACGTCGATAATGAGTGCAGTCCTTTCGGGCTTGTTCCATATTACTATATCTGGCTTGATGGCCTTGTCTTTTATGTATCTGCCTGCCTGTATGTCTTTGTCGTAGAACACTCTCACTTTTCCATTTGATGTTATCGGTGGTGGTTCATGTTTCCAGATGTTCGACGAACTGTCTAGTTGCATCTCATTGCAGATCTTCAAATGTAAGTATCTACATACTTTGTTTTGGCGGGCAGTGTAATGACCATCGGCTAAAAGGACTTGCATCCAGTACTGTGGCCGCCCATTTTCAAATATAAAAGCGAAAATGTATGTATGTATGTATGTATGTATGTATGTATGTATGTGTGTTCGCTTTTTCTGTATGTCTACAAAAGGCTTCTTTCAGAGAAGCGGTCGGTCGGTTCACAACTTTTTAAAACTTTTTATATCACATATAAATCGTAATATCTCACAGTTAACAACAAAGCTCGTCTGTCCATTTAATTTGCTCGATTTCGGGAAGATAAATATTCAACATTTGTCGCTCGCCGCATGTGGGTTAGTCTTTTTCCTATAACATCTTGGGAAAATAAAAATCCCGCAGTCAAACTTGACCTCATTACCTCATTAAAACGGGCACCTGCCAAATCCAAGTAATTAAATAAATTCAAACGTGTCTCCGTTAGCATCTCGCGGTGGGGGCAATCGTTAACGTCGCACGTCTTTTTTTTTCACACTTTAATTTTGCCTCAAGGGTTTGGGTTCGATCCTCATACTTACTTTTTTTAACCCCTCCCCCCACCCCCGGAGTTTCCACACACACACCTCCAAACACCCGGGCAACGCCGGGCACCCCTCGCTAGTGTATTATATAAATGTCTTGGGAGCTACACTAAATTTACGTTACTGGCAGGGATTTACATGGTTGACGATTTTAGTCCCTGTCAACAAACAACCAGTATTGTTCTGGAAATCAAACAGTTAAGGCGTATCTAGAATTTAGGTGTGGCTTTTTCTGAGCTCTTCCTCCATTTTCTGGGGATGACTTCTTATGGTCGCTTTAGAGTTTCTCTGGCTAGAATCACTGCAGGTACCGTTTTGACGACGTTTTAGGCACTTAAGGCATTTAAGGTACATCAAACAACGCCACACAAATCGAAATATATAATCTTAACTAATTATTTTTTATTTAATTACTTTATTAGAAATCTTAACTAATTATTTTTTTTACATACTATATTACAGTAATTTACAATAAGTAAGTGCACTCACAACAATTAACTTTGAAATTAACAACTTAACTATTCCTAACTAGTGCTGAGGAAGAGGGGGATGTCCCGCCTCTTTTTACAGTGAGGCAAAATATACGTGCTCACCTCATGGTTTCCAGCTGAGAAAGAGAAAGGGAATTGTCGAAATTGCATTGTGGTAGCTTTTTTCTATATCGCTCCACGCGACCAAATAACCTCTCGGCTATGACTAGGGGGACACAACACAACAACGCAGGGGCACTACGAAATAGTGCCACATATCTAGCAATACTAAATTGCTTTGATACAGCGAAAAATATATGCAGATGACTAATATAAATATGATGGGACGATTCTAATATCTTCCTAATTCCGATACAATTACTGATTCTGTTCTAAATTCCCGATTCTCGATACAATTACCGATTCCGATTTCGATTCTTTAAAAAAAAATATATATATATTAATTTTGTGAGTGGGTTGATCAGCACACAAAAAAAACCCTATTTAATACACACATATGTTTTCGCGGATGTAAAAGTACATTTATAGGTGTAATTTATAGATTATAGTTTTACTGGTAGTTTAAAATCAATAAATATTCATCATTTTATCATTAATACAGACCATGGAAAATTAAATTTTAAACAAAAACAAAGAAAAAACGTAATAAAAATAATCGTTTTTGACCTTGGGAAATGAGCGTACACCAAAAAGTTTCGATTTTTTTCGATTCTCGATTCTTATTCCGATTAATAGTATCAATATATATATATATATATATATATATATATATATATATATATATAGAGAGAGAGAGAGAGAGAGAGAGAGAGAAAGATAGATAGATAGATATATGCATATACGACGCTAGTTCAATATCGCAGCATTTGGGAAAACATGGCTGCCATCATTCTGAATGCCGAAGAATCATGGAAAAGAATACTAAGGTCTTGCAAAGCGAAAATAATATTAACAGATTAAAATACTTGAAACATTATATATTAAGACAAAAAAGCCTCTGATAAATAGTGTTAATTATGAGTACAGTCGAAATATTTTGAAATGCCTAGGCTAGTAATTTTTCGATTTTAAATATGTATATTTGTTTTTTATGAAAAAAAAAATTGTCCGCCCACCTAGCTCGTAATAAGGTACCACATGACCGTGACAAAAATATGAATATAGATATTTAAAAACGTAATTTTTACAACAGAATATGCCTGGGAACGATGGGAGTATTCATATCGGAAGGACTCGCTAAAGAAACTTATGAATTCAACTTAAACACTTTTGATAAAAAACGAAACAAAAAAATTATTTGGAGATTGTAGATGATAGAAAAGAAAATAGTGAAACTAGTGAAAAATTACGTACTTTTCAATAACACTTGTCTTTCTCTCTCTCTCTCTCTCTCTCTCTCTCCCATATATATATATATATATATATATATATATATATATATATATATATATATATATATATATATATATGTATGTATGTATGTATGCATGTATGCATGTATGTATGTAAAGCGCTCATCTAAGAATATAAATATCCGCCCTATTCCTACAAAGGAGAATTGGTTCACACGAAAATATTCCTGGCTCTAAACAATTATTCATATAAATTAATGCAACTCTAATTAATCCTTTCATCTTCTCCAGAAACTGTTTATTGTTTATCTATAAAATCAATAACTTGTATTGTTAGATTATTCGGCTCAGGGTACTCATAATCAACACTTCTCGGTTGGTATAGTATTCAATTTTAGATCATAGCATCTTTTCAAACTTATTAAAACTATATATTTGTTAAATGTTTATAAGTCAATGCGCGATACTAGGTAAAGCGGATGCATTTAATCGGTGTTACTTCGAAATCATTAATATCTTAGATGGAGCAATCCGACGTAGACCATGTTTTTAAACGCAGCGTTTCCCGCGAAAAAAAAATTCCACTGTATTTTTAATAGTATTTTATATGAACAAATGTACTCAGCGTTGCCTGAGGATCAGTGGTCAATAATGTGGTATATGCTTGATGGAGAAAGGGAGCACAAGAAACTTAGTGTTGCCCGGAGATCTACTAAAATAAATACAAGTTTCATGATCTAATTAAGGGGGGAGATCAGAAATATGCACGGGAATAATTTCCTTTGTTAAATTAAGGAATTTTGTAATGGAAGCAACTCCGTGTTGCCCAGGAGCAATGGCTTTAAAATTGAAAAACCTGATGAATAAATTGCACTAATCATATATTTAATGCATCAAACCAAGAGAGAAGTATGGGCTGGGGAAGAGAAGGTGTAGAAAACGGGAAAGGGAAAAGAGTAAAAGATAGAGAGATGGATTGAGAGAGGTGCTACCCACATATTAAAGTTATGTCACCAGGAAAACCGATTAGCCCTGCCAGTATCTATCTTTCTATATCTATCTCTCTATCTATATCAATCTATGTCTCTCCCCCCCTCTCTCTCTCTCTCTCTCTATATATATATATATATATATATATATATATATATATATATATATATATATATATATTCTTCTGATGAGTTAAGGGCAAAATAGATTCATTGATTAATATAATAATTAGGTGAATGATTTTGTGCTACGAAACAGATACCGGCAAGAAGTGGAAATGTCAGCTGAATTAAAGGAATAAATTGTAAGATAATCACCATCATCACATTTGGAATATAGACTTTTGTCATTTATTCATTATATGCTCTGTAATTACATAGAGCTTGTTAAATATGGATTGGCATATATAAAAAGGAAATATTTCCACAGGATATATATAGAAAGAGAGAGAGAGAGAGAGAGAGAGAGAGAGAGAGAGAGAGAGAGAGGGGAGGGGGCAGGCAGACAGATAGAGCAAGACAGAAGGAGACACATACTTAACTATATATATATTTTTTTTACACAGTGATCACCACCTATCAAGGCCCGGAAGCCACTCAAGGATAAGGGTTATTGCAAGTACATTACGTTAGTGTGGAGATTTGATGAAGTGTTTAATTAAGGGGGCGGTTCATTAGGACTTTGTTAACATTGGACTTGAAGACATCCAGGTTGTAGTCCGGAGGGAAGCAGGCAGACGGAACAGAGTTCCACAGGCGTGCAGTTCTAAGAAAGAAGCTTTGTTCATGGAATCCGCGTTTTGATTTAGGCACAGATATAGAGTGGGGGGAATTTTTCACAGTGGATTCAGCTAGACGGGTGTTTTTCGTGAAAGATTGGCGAGGGGGGACCAGAGATTGGAGTTCAGACGAGCACCTGCCATGAAAATAACGATAAAACAAGGATAGGCTCGCAACGTCTCTTCTGTGGGAGAGAGGTTGCAGGGTAGAGAAAAGGGCAGCCCCCACTAAGCAACGAAGTCTATTTTGTACTCTGTCAAGGCATGATAGGCTGTTTTTGGCCGCTCCTGCCCAGATATGGCAACAGTATTCCATCCTTGGACGTACTTGGCTTTTATATAGATAGAGAATTGCATCAGTAGTGAGATATCTTCTGGAGCGGTAGAAGGATCCCACCCTCTTTCCAGCGACCTTGGAAACAGACTTGATGTACATGTTCCATTTCAGATCAGGAATAAAGGTCAAACCCAGAAGCTTGTCAAAACACGGGGCCTCACCCAGACGAGAGCCATCCATTACAATTGAAAAGAACTATATAGAGATAACATGAAGAATTAGCTCGCAAAATCAGAATCAAATCAATTCTAAACAGGAAACTATAACAAATAAATGGCTCAATATCATTCCCGATACAATCTAATATCGATCATTTATATATATATCTTTTACTAACCTTTACACTTAAACCGTATACATACAAATAATATAATATAAGATCAAATTTATAATGCACAGTAACATTTTGAACTCATGTCTAGTGCGATTTGTAAATGCTACGATAATCAAAATTTATTTACACACAGACACATGCATACATACACACACATATATATACACACACAATATCTATCTTTTTCTCTCTACATATATATATACAACTACACAGACACACACACGCGTACACACAGACACGCACACACACATATATATTTATATATATGCATAATATCTATCTTTTTCTCTCTCTCTACACACACACACACACACACATATATATATAAATTCACAGACACAAACACGTGCATACACACACACACATGTATACATAAAATTTTTCTCTCTACATATATATACAAATACACAGAAATACACACGCACGCACACAGACACACACGGACACACACACACATATATATATTTATATATATATACACATAATATCTATCTTTTTCTCACTATATGTATATATATATATACACGCACACACAAACACACAGACGCACAGACGCACACACAGAGCCACACATACACACTGATACACACACATGCACGCATATATAATCTTAGTATATATATATATATATATATATATATATATATATATATATATATATATATATATATTCTTATTCACGCTCCACTGATCGCGTTCGCAATGACACTAAACCTGAGCCAAGAATACGCTGGTGACACATCGCAATGCTATGCAAAACTCTCATGTCTTTTTTTTTTGTTTTTTTTTTAAGAATTAAGCATGCCTGCACATACCGTCGCTATCAAACATATATTGGAGCATATTTCTCACGTTTTCGCTAACTCATAAACACGGCCATTCCTCACTAATATTTCGCTCGTGCGCCGAATGTCCAGGTATGCGTGGCATAAATGCACGCCCGTACGTCAAGGGAGATGTCGAGCTGTTGAAAGGGCGCCACATAGAAGAAGAAATAATAATAATAATAATAATAATAATAATAATAATAATAATAATAATAATAATATATGAAATGTAAATTGCTTATAAAATCATTAAAATGTATATGCACATATGAACACGAAAGTGAAAAAATATATATAATAAAATGAAAAAATAAAACAAAACAGGAATAAAAATTCGCCGAGTTTATTCGTTATTCGTAATATATTGGAGGTATGTTAATTAGGCTGTATTTTATTACTCTGCATGCGCTTATAATATATGACTATGGATAGAATTCGTTATTTTTTAGAAGAGGCGCTGCCTTATTATTCATACGTTTTGAATCACTATTTTAATATGGCTTGTCATATTCAACTGAAAGAAAAATGGTGTCACACGTATATACAAGGTGGAACGATGAAATTGTCGCCCTAGAAAAGACGTCATGATTCAATTTTCACTTGACGAAAACCGGTTGTCTTTTTATTGCAGACCTCTACTAGTTGGCCAGTTGTGTACAAATCCCAAGAGCGATAGGAGCCTTCTATCATTTCTGAAAGTGACACAATGTTCAACGAAGGAGATCGGAGATGCGCCTCTGTTCAATTCACGCTCTCTGCTGATATGAGTATTGACAACAGGACCATTGACAGAACCCTCAAAATGTCTCTGTGGATTGCCACGAATAACAGGCACGTGTCTAGGATGATGAAAACAAAGTTTCTGGTCACGTTTAGGGCTTTTAGAGTGATTTCGAGTGTGGGCCACATCATGCTATCTCGCATCTTCGAAGTCTGCTTGAAAGCCAACATGAAAATGTACCTGGGTGTGATGAAGAGTGTAGTGATCCCGTGATGCAATCAAGTGACCGCTGGCAGACCACGAGTGTGGCAACAGGACTCGACGCCGGCCCATAAGTGCAAAGAAACAAAAGCTTGGTTTCAGAGGGAGTGCTACGACATTGCACCCTTCTCTCACTCCTCCTCCTCCTCCCCCGACCTGAACCCGCTGGACTACTTCATTTGGTCATACGTCGAGAACATCACCAACATGACCCCCAGATAGCAACAAAGCCAGAGTGATCGCCGAGTATTCGCTGAACTCCCATCGACGTGCTCCCAGTTCCGGACCCGTATCGAAGCGGTGATTGAGGTTAAAGGCAGCTATATTAGATAAATGTCAGCTCTACTACATAATCAAGCTACTCGAAATGATTTTTTAATAAAAGTTTTTAAATAAAACTGTAGTGTTGGTTTCTTTTGAGCGAACACTTCATCCTCCCACCCTGTACAGAAATAAAAAAAAAATCAATAAAACTAGAAAGATTGCTTATATACAGGGTGTGTCAAAATGCACTTCTAATGACCTTTTTCGTGACCTTTGCTAATTCTTTATTGTGCATTATAAACGTTGTCTGGGCAATAGTCGGCATCAATTTGAATATTTTCTTTCTGTGTTCGAAGTTAACCTATTTCGCCCCGTGTTCAGAAATAAATATCGTATCGTCATTGAAGTGTGAGTACAGTTTGAGGCACCGTGTAGTATTGAGCATAAGTTAAAATTCGTAGTTACAAATGTGAACACTGCATTACACATTTTGTAAATGCGAACGCTGCAATAAACATTTTGATATAATTACATATCAGCGAAACATCTGTATCAACTCCAAAAATTAGGAAACATTATCGAGTAGAATTTTAATTACAAATTATAATCAGTTTTATCATACTTTGACAATCCGCCGTTTATAAGAGCGGGAATTCTGTAAATCAGGGGGAGATAAATCAGTCTGTCATTTAACTATGTAATAATTAGGACTATGACAACAGCATATTCTTTTCATTGTTTTGACTCTCGAGTATATATCGGATACAGTTAGACACAGTTAATCAACCGAGAATCACATCACTCTATATAAAAACATATAAGATATCTACGATTACACACTCGAGAGTCAAAACAATGAAAAGAATATGCTGTTGTCCTAGCCCTAGTAATAATGAATAACAGATCAACAAAATATAAAAGATAATTTTATTTTCAATTAAATTTCTACTTGATATGTTGTTCTGATTTTAAGTTAGGATATTATTCATGCATGACACGCAAGTATATCAAATAGTTTTTATTTAGAACACGATTCTCACCTATGCTTAGCATTATAGGAGAAAGTATTTATTTAAACTAATATTATTAATTGGGGCGCTAAATGTTTTGATTTCCATTCTAGTTGATAGCACCCAAGTAATTTGTTTTGTTAATTTTTGAAATCAGTACTATATCTTAGTCAATATATGTTTGATAGAGAATTCGCCATTTTGGGGAATAACAAAAGCGAAGAAATAATTATTCTCAACTATCAATAAGGTATATATATATATATATATATATATATATATATATATATATATATATATATATATATATATATATATATATATGAAACATCTGGTTTGTTCAACTTAACTAAACTAGAAAACTACAAGTCTGTTTTTCTTTAACATTTTGTAACAGCATTTTTCGCTAATTCAAGCGTGTTTTTATATACTTAAAACAGAAAAAATATTAAAATATTTAAAAAAAAAACATTGTTTTCAAAATCGTGTGAAATCGTTTGTCATCGGCAAAATACGTACACATTGAACAGCAGCAAACACTGACATAAGAAGAGCTCTGATTGGCTGAATTCCAAACGCCGAAGACGCGAAATTTATCGCTTCGTGATTATTTTTTTTTTGTTTTATTCAAAAGAAGATTAATGGCCTGACGTACATGAGTCGAACCCCAAATGCCACATACAATGTTGAACGTGGATTTTGCCATACTGTTATTATTTTATTTAAGAACTTTTGATAACATACATTTCGTTATAGTTTCTTTTTTGTTCTTTTTTTTGTGGGGGGGGTTACAGTTTTGCGCTTTTCCGGTCGATTTTTTTGTACTTAATCACCTATGCTACGGCACTGAAAAATATAGTTGTCTGTTACATCAGGCAAAAAAAAAAAAAAAAAAAATTGCTCGCCAGGAGGTGCGTTTGGAGTTGAAACAGTTGTTTCTATATAAGAAAATATTAACTGTTAGGTGAAAGTACATTTATTTTCGAAGTAAATTTACAGTACATATGCATTTTGGTAACATGGTGAAATAAATCCGTTTCTTTTCAGCCATTCTTACCAGGGAGAGGGGAGGGTGTTTTGTAACTATTCTGTTCTTTCAACTATCAATTTATCATATAAAAAAGGGTACCCATACACTTATTGATCCGTGCTGAAATAATAACGGTATTATTTAAAAAAGCCATTCTTAACATGAGGAGGGGAGGGTGTTTTGTACCTATTCAGTACTTTAACCTTACAATTGAATGAAAAACATATCATAAAACTTTAATTAATCTTGGAAATACGATTTAAAAAATAGTGCGGATCAGTAAGTGCATTAGCACACAAAAAAAAAAGTGAAATCATAAAAAAAAGATATCGTGAAAGTTGAATTTAACTTGAAAAAAAAACAAACAAAAAAACATTATAGCCGGATCGTATATTTAGCGATAAGGTCCGATTCGTTTAAGATTAATGTTTTGTTTTTGCTTTTTTACCGTAAATTGTTAGGTTAAAGTTTGTTTGTTTTTTTTTCAAGAAAACTTTTTTTAACAAAATTGAAAGTACACCTTTTTTTTCAAGGAGTTGTTTTTATATAAGAAAATATGAATGCCTTTTCTTTATTAAAACCGTGGTACTTATTAGCGTTGAGTTCCATGGGAAGGCAGCATATTTATTTAATAGTCACTCCCTTAGAAAAAGCTCATGCTTGCGCACGGAACATTTTATTTATTTATTTATCTACTTACGTTGGCTCAACCTTTTTATGAATATCAAAAACAAAAGTAACTAACCCATTTATTGATACTTTCTCACTTTTACAAACATTTTTGATTTACATGCGCGGATAACATTTTGGTAAATATTTACATTTAGGTCCACCTCCAGAATTTTCTTTAAAATGACGTGTTCTATTGGTTTTCAAAAAATCTCAGTGCGATAAATAAATCTACTTCTCTGCAATAGACATTGGCCACCCCCGCCCCGTAAGCCAACGTAAGTAAATAAATTACTAAAAAACTGTTACATGCGCATGGGTTAATATTTTCTAAGGGAGCGCCTCTTAAATAAATATGCTGGCCACCATCGAACTCAAAGCCCAAGGAGTACCAAAAGCGAAAATTTTAAGGTGAAATACAGAAAGGTTTCTACCAAGACTACCGTTATTTTTTCAGCTTTTCTTACAGTGGGGAGGGATGTTGTTTTGTAACTATTCTGCGCTTTCAACTAACAATTTATTTTTAAAAATGATGAATTTTTACATTAGGTCCACCTTCACAATTTTTAATATGGGTAGGTTGGGGTTGTTTATTCTGAAAGCCGTTCTTAACATGAGGAGGATGGGGGTATTTATTCCAAAAGCCGTTTTTAAATGGGGAGGTAAGGGTATTTATTCTGAAAGACATTCTTAACATGGCAAGATTGAGGGTAATTATTCCTAAAGCCGTTCTCAACATGGGGAGATTGTGAATTTTTATTCCAAAAGCCGTTCTTAATATGGGGAGGTTGGGGGTGTTTATTCATGGCCGCCAGTGAATTATAGTGCATAGAACAGGCCTTATATCTCCAAAACCACTTGCTGGTCGAGCCCAAGCCATGATTGATGGAAACTCCTAAGGATCCGGGTCAGATTCTGCAAGAGTACCGTTTTTTTTTTCATTTTTGTCTTTTTTTTATCACTTTTTGAATGGATTGCTGTACTAAGAATATAAGAAACATGCATTTTCTCTTTTTCTTAAATTTTTCCATTACACCAAACTGAGCCACAGCAACGCGTGACAGGGGTACAGCTAGTATATATATATATATATATATATATGTATATATATATATGTATATATATATATATTATATAATACCAATCCATACTTAAGAAAATTCATTCAATATGACTTTACCCATTATTTCCAAACAATTTCTCTACATACTCAAAATGTTTATCTATTTCCCTCAATTCATCCATTGAAAGCTTAGCACTTGCCATATACATGCATGTTATATCCATTATCAAGTCTCCCTCAAACTTTTTAATGATGTTTACTCTCAATAAAAATATTCGACAAGATTAAGATTATCTGTATGCGTTGTGTTGTTGTCCTTGTCTCAACTCTTTTACTATAGAAATGATATCATTTTTATTAGACTTAACCCAAACAAATAAACCGGAATTATTAATCAGCCTAAACTTAAACTTTAATTTTAACTTTTTGTTCTAACTGAAATCAGCACTCTTAACCATAACTTTTAAATCACCAACTCTAAACTCTGATTAGTTTCAATCTCTCACAACCACCAAGTACATTACAAATTTAAACAGTAAATAATATAAACCGTTATATAACATAAATACTAACTCTATTTGAATCTACTCCAAATGAATAAAAAAATAACATATATATGTGCATGTACATATGTATATGTATATGCATACGTATTTATGTATATGTATACGTAGATACCTTCAAATCAATTATCTAGACTTATATCTTTACTTATTTCATCTTTTGCCGTTTACACCTCATCTTCTATTTTTTGAAATCCATTATTCTTTAAATTTTGATTTTTTAATTTTACTTTAAACACTTTCTTCCCACTATTGTTACCATTATTAATCAATATAAATATTATTAAAAATTATCATTACTAATTACCATGCATATCAGAGTAACCAACATGTTTATTCCTAATTACATTCCGTTTTCATCATATCACAACTAGAGTAAATGATTATATCTAAGCATGGAAACAAATTAATTATATACATTTTGAGATTTTATTATTATTATTGATATTGCTAAACAACTTTCAAAGCTTGGTGTAATAAATAAGTAAAAAAGCCATGATGAAAGATAGAAGAAGTGAACGACGATGGGGGACGCAGAATGGCCTTCCTTAGAGTCACTAACAATTATTTATGTTTTTTCCTTTTCATTCTTTCTCTTTCCCTTCTTTCTTTTTTCTTTTTTCTTTCCTTCTTTTTTCCTTTAAGTCGTTTCCGTTTCTTCCTTATCTCTTAACCTCTTCATTAATGTGTGTAGGGATGATATGTTAGGGCAGGGATATACAAGAGGGCAACCTAAGTCGTATATTTTCTGACCACATAAAAATTCTAGTCAAATTAAAAGCATTTTTATGACTGAATAGCCCCGATTAAATCTGAAACCCCTTTTAGCATAGATATGTCAAATCCACATTCCTCTCCTGTTTGAACCTATACATACTAGTGTGTTTAAGATTTAGGGCAGGCATCACACACACATACGAATACTATTGTTTCTAGTCTTCCATTACCTCTAGATCTTTAACGCCTCATTCTTTCCCATTCATTCCTATATCTAAACAAAGACTCAAATCCACACCCCATTAACCGTTAACCGCGTGAAATAACTTTGAAATTTGAACATTTTATTTTTTAATGTTTTTTTTACGTCAGTAAGAGTGATCTAATCTCTATATGATGATCCGCGCCTTAGAGCTAAATTGACCGACTTAATTCAACTGAAAATGCCCAACGATAAGCAACGAGTTTCTTAAAGAGTCTTACATAATTATTTACTATAATAATTATTAAATACCTATATATATATATATATATATATATATATATATATATATATATATATATATATCCTGGATAGCTATTGTAAATAAGTATCCTCATACTCTTCACATCTAAACAAGCTGCGAAAGAAAAATATTGTTTTTCAGTAAAACTCAAGAAAAAATACTGTCTGTTTTGTTTTCGTATTTTATAAAGATTTTTGTATATATGAATCAAAATATTACCTAACTTCAGGGTTTTGTAAAAAAAAAAAAAATACAACTTTTTAAGAAAACAAGGAAAACTGCAACAAACATGTAATACAGCAATAAAAAAGAAATCCCCAAAGTAAAAATGCAAAATAAAATAAATAACAAAAAAGGTAAGAAAAGAAAAACAACTGCGTCCAAACCAGAGGAAAGGAATTTGTCTATTTTTTATGACTGACGTCACAGCTGCGTCGAATAGCGTAGCGCTGTCGTCAGAGAACGGTTGTTTTGTTTTTTAATTGCTAGCGGCGCATGTGTCATCATAATGTTGACACGTGTGCTTGAATTTGGTTGTCGGACATAATTACTGATATTAATCCAATAATGGACGGCATCATTGGCTTCACAAAAGAAAATATTTTGACAATGCCAAGCTGCGTCTTAAAATGGAATCCTCAAGAATTTGATGTGTATCAGACTTTGAAAGTGAAAATGAATAACATTAATAAGATTTATTCGAGGGTTTTATATCCTCTTGCGTTTAACGTTTATTCATTTTTAAGATGAGGATAGGGTTTTCGTATTATTTGAATTCCTCGGACTAATGTTCTCGTTTTGAGTGTTATTTTCACAAAATTTCAGTCGATGTAAGCTTCAATATTTTCAGGTATATCTTGCCGAACTCTGGAATCTTTCTGTCGAACTCGGGGTGCTGTACGGAATTTCGAACGAAATTTAATTCACAGGAGTAGCATTCTCTCGTTCCGTCAGCCATGACTGGGTAGAAGTCCTAAGTAATTCGCAATTGTATTTTTGAGTGTCGCTCGCACTGAGGATTTAACCTTCAACCTCCAGAAGAGTGTAACATTACAATTGAATTTTACTCAGTAATCGATTCACTACATCAAGGCTCTCACCACTTTTCTGGATGTTGAAGGTCCTATCTTAAGTGTGAGTGACACTAATTACGAATTACATTGGATTCTATCCAGTCATGGTTGACGGAACAAGGACATGCAAACTTGTAGATTAAATAAAAAGTTTCGTTCTAAATTTCGTAAAAATTCTTTTTCAAGTTTATATTTACTATTTTAAAAAAAAAATCTTACCAACTTCCTGTCGTTGAATACTTTCCGAATATTTACTATTTATGCCCGCTAAATTATATCTATACGCATTCGACTTTTTCTCAATAAATTAATTAAATTTCTTAATTAATTTCTCGTAGCCTACATAGTCAATAGTGGCTGAGTTCGAATTTGCTCACTGGTAGTAATTATAACTTCCTACACTGATGATTGCATAATCATAAAACACTTGTGTCCATAGGTATAAAATAATTGGTAGTATTTATTTATAATATTATCGATATTCGATGCCTCCGTTTAGTCTCGAAAGACAAAGGATACCCCCTGTAGGGGCAGCTGCGCGTGTAATTGTGAGGCAAGGGTTGCGCAATCACTATCCACACATCTCCTGAAAAGGCACTGTTTGGGTCCAGTGGCAAGGAGAAGTCCAGGACGACTGGAAACAATGCTGAGATAAGCGGAGAGCACATATAGTACCTCAAAGTCACAAAGTCACAAATGGTCACCCATTTAGTACTGACCAGGTTCAACGTTGCTTATCTTTGGTGATCTAGCTGTAATCGGTGTGTTAACGTGATTATGCCGTATATATTATCGGTATATAATATAAATACATGTATATATTGAGTGAGTCTTCTTAATAGATGTTTGTTATATCTGCTGTGCGACTGTGCACACGTAGGTGGCTCTTTAATAAATTTCCAGTCTTACCTGAACATTCACGTATGTGAACCAGAAACCTCTTTTCTTACAAGAGTGATTTTATGTTAATTTTCTTATTTTGTTTCGGCTGGCGGTGTGGCATCCTCCCAAATGTCAGACATTTGCCTGCTATTTCAGACCTATCAATGGAGAGATCTTTTCAAAATTCTAACCGACTCTTCAAGTTCAATTGCTTGTATCTTTGCAATAAAAATTTGTTCACCGAGAATCTTCGTCAGGTTGATGTTGAAATTGTTTTTTTCTATGAGTCCGTTTGCTTCTATAATTACTGGAATGCGTTAGGTTGTGTTTCAGGTATACAATGATTCACAAACACCATAAACGTATATTCCCAAAATAAAATTTTTAAATAAAACATTTTGAACAATTCCTGTTTACTTGACACCCTACGTAGACAGAATCAAACACAAAGTCACATTTTAACATGGATGCGATTCGAACGAACGCCAAAAGCAACGTGTTTAGATAGCAAACATCTTTCTTTTTCCGCTTTGTTGGAATACGCTTTCTACTTTACTTTTAAAAGCAAATAGAGTTATTACAGGAACGTGTTAATTAAATAATTTTCAAACAATCAACATCGCTTTAAACCCAAAATTTCACAAGCCTATTGCTAAATTAATCAATCTCATAAAAAAGTGATATTTTTTTACAAAGGAATCACCACTTATCAAGGCCCAGAGGCCACTCGAGGATAAGTGTTAAAGAGTGTACAGCGGTCAAAAGGATAATATCATAATAATCGTTAGAAGTGTAAATTTGGTAAATTGGATAACTGAAGGGGAATAGCTCATCAAGAACTTACAGAAGACATATTGTAGTTAGCTGGAAAGCAGATAAACGGAAGAGAGTTCCGCGGGTCTGCAGTTCTAAGAAAGAAGCTTTGTTAATGAAATCTACGTTTAGGTTTAGGCACAGATAAAGATTGGGGGATATTATTGATAGTGTTTACAGCCAAACGAGTGTTTCTCGTGAACTTTTGGCGATGGGAGACCATACATTGGAGCTCAGACAAGCACTTGCCATAAAAATAACGATAAAACAAAGACAGGCTCGCAACATCTCTTCTGTGAGAAAGAGGTTGCAGGGAAGAGAAAAAGGCATTCGCCCACTAGGCTACGAAGTATATTCTGAACTCTGTCAAGGCAGGATAAGGTCTTCCTAGCAGCTCCTTCCCAGATGTGACAGCAATACCTGGCTCTTATATAGGTAGAGAATTGCATCAGCATGTAGATATCTACTGGATCGATAGAAGGATCCCATCATTTTTCCAGCGACCTTGGCTAATGGATTTAATGTACGTGTTCCATTTTAGATCAGGAGAAAAGGTCAAGCACGGAAGCTTGTCAAAACATGGGTCTCCCCAATACGAGAACCATGCATTTCATGTGATGCCAAATGGGGATTAGAACGTTGATGATGTAAAGATAGAAACTTGGTTTTAGATGCATTAAAAGTAACCAGACCCCCCCTCATTGTATCACATGCTCAAGATCAGAGGAGGAGGAATCAGAGAGAACTTGGTCGTTTACGGCCTTTGATCTGCTGTCATAGATGGTAGTGTCGTCAGTTAAAATATCTACGAATGATCTAAGGATGTGATTTGGAAGATCCTTAATATAGATAAGGAACGTTCATAAAGCGTCCATTTATAGTTAAGTACTTCGTTCAAACTTCTTGGCTTAACATTCACAGGGAACATTAGTTGGAACAGATACATCGAGAGTATTGCCAAGGCTGCTGAAAAGAAATAGACTCTCTACCGTGCTAGAATGTTACTTACGCCTGAGAGTATCTCGTACCTCTATCAGGCCACCATTCGCCCATATATGAATTATTGTTGCCACATTTGGACTGGTGCATCTACTCCTGGTCTCTCACTCTTGGACATGGTTCAGACGAAAGGTCCCGCATTGTCAGCTAGACCTATCGAGGAAATGTTGCATCCCTCGGCCTGTTTTACAAGTATTTCCATGGTGGATGATCTGACGAACTACAAACCCTTATACTCCTCGACGTAAAACCCCCCGACAAACCCCATAAGCAGCAAAATCGCACCCCTACACAGTAGAGATCCCTAGATGCCAGAAAGACTTCTTGTTTAACAGTTTCTTCTCTAGCACTGCTAGACTTTGAAATTTGCTTCCGGGTTCCTGCTTCCCTGTCTGTACTGACATGCAGAAGTTCAAGTGTAATGTAAACAGACATCTTGTTGCTCAACTCCCTACATAGTATCCTTGCAAATTACGTCTCAGATAGTAGCTCCCTACATCAAAGTCATACTGTGCCTTGTTTGGGATGAAAATGCAATTAATAAATCTTGTCATGTTCGAGTCTCACATTAGATAATTGTTTATTTTTGCTACAGTGTTCCAATTATTTCTAAGCCGATAGCGATCATCAGCATAAATCTGAGTATATGTTAATTATAAAACCTGATAAAAAATGGCGACAAAGCGTTCATCCAGAGTTGTATTATTTTACACCATCGCGAGTTCGAATCTCACGTAAGATAACCATTTTTACTTTTGCTCCAACATTTCAATTATTTTTTAGCCAATATCAATAATTCATAAACCTGAATATTTTTTAATAAACACTTGATAAAAATACTTAATAAAGGTTCTTAACTTCTAATCTTGGCTATAAAATCCAGTAACAAGCCGTAAAATCTTAGCATGCACAGGTACTTCAACTAGTCAGTATATACAATACAAGTAAATGGAAGCCTAAAATAAATAGGATAATATAGGCGCATGCGCGAAGCAAAACTAAGTTACGCATGTCTTACCGTCAACATTGCCTGTTCCTACTCGTCTCTCTATATCTGTCATCTGTTCTTCAAAGACAAGAATCTATATGGCACGAGAAGTATCTTCTTTTAAAAACCAACATAGAAGCATCTTCAACCCACGAATTGATAAAGGTTCCTCGCATATTTCAGTAAATATTAGAACACATTCTGCACCAAGTTTGGCGGCTTGCATAGCGAACAAGAAATGATTTCAAACGAGAGGCGAAACTTGAGCACAGTGATATATACATCGTACAATGAAACAAGGAAATTACGCCGTAAAGAACATGAAACTTAAATAAGAAACATTTTATTTTTTTCCTCACAACTATTTTTACTGATTTCATATGCATAGAAATTATAATAACAAAACAAAAGAGTTCAAAATAATGATAAAAAAAAAAAAAATAAATTTCTGAGTGCTTTTGCAGTTTACGAACCGTGCTAGTTATTACATAGGATTTTAAAGTTAAATACACTATTTACGGTATCTTTATTCGATTTAAGATGAAAGTACATAATCTTAATATAATTACGATGTGTTATTTTGTGTTTCACACTTATATCTTTTTCCTTCCGAATGACTGTCGTTTAATTCTTATGACCTACCATTACTTGTAATATATAATTTTACCAAGAATTGTTCATAAGTTTTGGTTTCGATTTTTGCTGAAGAAATTCAAAATTATATATATATATATATATATATATATATATATATATATTTTTATAATATATACATGAATTTACATTTATATCGGTAGTCGGTACCGACGGTTTCAAGCCCGGTAGTTGAGTACTGCTCTTAATGTCCGCTTCAGGCTCTCTTCAGCCGACTCTCATCTGTCTTTAACCGGAACCGGAACTCTATATATGCACACCATAATTTTTATTTATTTATTTATTTATTTATTTATTTTATCCTTTATATTTTTTTATATTTTTTTGTATGCTACTTTAATAAGGTAATAAATTTGAAGCAATAAATTAAAAAGTATGGGATGATGCCTTCTATATTATTATTTGTCTTTAAGCATCCCCCCCATCATTCAGTTTAAGTCTCGTATAAAAGCGTTTTAAAAGTTCGTTTTGAAGTTATGTCTAATCTCGTTTAGCGGATATTAAGAGCACTCCTCAACTACCGGGCTTGAAACCGTCGGTACCGACTACCGATATAAATTATTGAAAATAAAATCAAAAGACAGTCTTAAATTACATTGTATTATTGTGGATACAAGAGTTATGTCCCTGTATCACAAAACTTTCTGATGTTTTCCATATAATAACATTGGGTAGTTTCGTGGTAAAGGGATGTAACTCTTGTATTTACAATACTAGAAATTTAAAAGTAAAATGAACACGGGGTAGACCAATTTACAATGGGAGAAAATTACATATCGTACTTGGTTAGCTAAATGTAAGTGGGTCAGGGCATGTAAATATGATTGTCGGCAGATATATTGTTTTTGTATGTAAATGAAAATTACTTTTTCTGTCAATTAACGTTTGTGGTTTGTTTGGAAAACTTGAATTTTGTTTGTTTTGAGAAGAGCCTTGAAAAACTTTGAAAATGGACATTGGAAATTTGTACAAACCCTGAATTTTCAACGGCTAATTTTTTTGTATTTGGATTCTTCCGACTACCATTCTTATCTTGAGTATTATTCTCACAATTAACTCGGGAAATCTTTTTTGTCAAACTTGGGGAATCTGAATGGAATTTCGAACAGAACCCTTTAATCCACAGGTGTAGCATGCTCTTGTTCCATCAGTCATCACTGGTAGAAGTCCTCTAGGGCTGAAATAAAAGTTTTTCTTTGAACTGCTGAATATCGTTAAATGCTTGTGCAACAAAAAAAAAGTTTTTCTTCTTCAGCAACAACAACAAAAAAACAATCCTTTTTCTTTTCCTGCTTCAACATTCGAACAAAAATCTTTGTTTCTTCTCACTGACACGCGAATTCACCATACATTCAAAAACTTAATTTGTGTATTTCTGTTTTATTAAATGCTAGCTTTTTTTCTAGCCCAATACCGGCTTCCATCTTATCTCGAAATTACTTATAACGGCACCAACTTACTTTCGGAAGAACCCCCCCCCCCCCATCAGCCTTTTCTTTTATATCGTAAGCTTCTTAAAACGTTACTAGCTTAAGTTCAGAATAAAATCACGATTTTCTTTTAACGGCTAATTTAAAAAAAAAATGTTTTGAACGCTACTAACTGAATTTCTTTCAATGCAGTTTGCGATTTGGAGATGGAATTGTTTTTGTTGAGATAAGTGATTTCAATCATGCTTTTTATTTTAGATTTAAAATATTAACAACTCCATTTTATTTCAGTATTTAATTTGTGTATTTCTGTTTTATTAAATGCTAGCTTTTTTTCTAGCCCAATACCGGCTTCCATCTTATCTCGAAATTACTTATAACGGCACCAACTTACTTTCGGAACCCCCCCATCAGCCTTTTCTTTTATATCGTAAGCTTCTTAAAACGTTACTAGCTTAAGTTCAGAATAAAATCACGATTTTCTTTTAACGGCTAATTTCAAAAAAAAATGTTTTGAACGCTACTAACTGAATTTCTTTCAATGCAGTTTGCGATTTGGAGATGGAATTGTTTTTGTTGAGATAAGTGATTTCAATCATGCTTTTTATTTTAGATTTAAAATATTAACAACTCCATTTTATTTCAGTATTTAATTTGTGTATTTCTGTTTTATTAAATGCTAGCCTTTTTTCTAGCCCAATACCGGCTTCCATCTTATCTCGAAATTACTTATAACGGCACCAACTTACTTTCGGAACCCCCCCCCCATCAGCCTTTTCTTTTATATCGTAAGCTTCTTAAAACGTTACTAGCTTAAGTTCAGAATAAAATCACGATTTTCTTTTAACGGCTAATTTAAAAAAAAAATGTTTTGAACGCTACTAACTGAATTTCTTTCAATGCAGTTTGCAATTTGGAGACGGAATTGTTTTTGTTGAGATAAGTGATTTCAATCATGCTTTTTATTTTAGATTTAAAATATTAACAACTCCATTTTATTTCAGTATTTATTTTGTGTATTTCTGTTTTATTAAATGCTAGCTTTTTTTCTAGCCCAATACCGGCTTCCATCTTATCTCGAAATTACTCATAACGGCACCAACTTACTTTCGGAAGACCCCCCCATCAGCCTTTTCTTTTATATCGTAAGCTTCTTAAAACGTTACTAGCTTAAGTTCAGAATAAAATCGCGATTTTCTTTTAACGGCTAATTTAAAAAAAAATGTTTTGAACGCTACTAACTGAATTTCTTTCAATGCAGTTTGCAATTTGGAGACGGAATTGTTTTTGTTGAGATAAGTGATTTCAATCATGCTTTTTATTTTAGATTTAAAATATTAACAACTCCATTTTATTTCAGTATTTAATTTGTGTATTTCTGTTTTATTAAATGCTAGCTTTTTTTCTTCTCCTCGTACATATGTTTATTTATCTACCGAGTTGATAGCAAAAATTACGAATTATACTCATTTTTAGTTCGTGTGAGGGGAATCTATCACCATACTTTCCCTTAAACACGTCTGTTCGACTTTTATTAAGTACAATACTTAATACTTAATAGTTTTTTTTTTAATGGAGAGTAGAAAACGCATTGTGGATGCGTTATCGGCAGCTCCTGTTACTCTCGCTTCTTCTTATTTGTCCCTCAGTCCTCATTTTTTAAATGAGTGATTTTTCGGACAAAGGGAGAAGAAAAAGCTGTTTTCTAGGTTGGCAGTATTTTTGCGAACAGTTGGCTGAGATGGCGGAAATTTTCTGTTTCTATGTCTATCCTTGTAGCCATGTCACTAGTAAGGGTGCTGGAGGTAAACGTTTTGTCTGGGCTGACGTTATCCGCCTGATAGTCAGGGACCCGAACCTTGGATTAACCACTAAGGAGGCTGTCCTATCAGCAGGTGCAAAGTACTGGGGCTGCTGTATTGCCATTTGGTGAATGGATTCTGGACCATGCAGTAGCTTCTGGTGGGGCCTCTCGATGCCATACTAGTGGGTAATTGTTACGGCTTTACCTTATCATTAGCTACAAATAAAAAAAAAATTCTTCGTTTCTTTTTCTCTCTTAATTTTCCCTCTCTGTCCTGCTCTAAGTAAATCTGTCGACCTAGTCCACAAATTCCTAAATTTCATCATGACAAGTTTCAAGAAAAAATACACGATTAAACCCGGTTCTCCAACTTCCAACGTAGACCCCTACTACCATGTCTCCTTCTCCAACATCAGGGGTCTTCGTTCTAACCTTCCAGAGGTTGAAACCCAATTACAGGAGACTAAACCAGACCTTTTATTTTTAAGTGAAACTGGCATTGGACAGGCTATTTCCCTAGATGAGTTTGCAATTTCAGGATACTCTAACTTAACTTCTAAATCTGACCCCCAAGATCGCCATGGGCATGGAATATGTGCCTATATTAGGGATAGCTTTCCATGTGGTAGGGACATCTCCAGGGAAGATCCTAACTTACCCTATATGTGCTTCCGGGTTGCTTTAGCTTACACTACTGCATTTATATTTACTCTCTATAACAGCGGAGTTACTATCTTTCAAAGCATATCTGAGAAAATTGACCAAGTCCTTTCTACTTATCCTTCAGCTAACATTCACATATGTGGAGACTTCAATGTTCACAACGTCGAATGGTTGACCCACTCAAACAAGACCGATGATGAGGGGAGGTTCTGTCATGATTTCTCCATTGCCTATGACCTCACTCAGATTGTTCAGGAACCTACCCGTGTGCCCGATAATGACGGCCAGTATGCGAGCCTACTAGACCTTTTTCTCACAACTTGCCCTGAACTATGTTCAGTTTCTGTTCTGTCGCCTCTTGGATCTTCCGACCACTCTGTTGTATCAATTAAGATAAAAATGAAATGTAATAAGTCCCCAGACGTACCTCTTCATCGTACAGTATATCGATACACTAAGGCTGACTGGGATAGCTTCCGTACATTTATATCTGATCTACCTCTGCATTCCATGTTTAAAAAGGATGTGTCCTCTATAGTATTAGACCTAACTGAATGGTTAATTGTAGGTATTGACCATTTCATACCCTCTAAAAAGTTTCAGCAAAAACCTAACAGCCAGCCATGGTTCTCTCCAGAATGTGCTGCTGCCATTGCGCACAGAAATCACTTTTTCCACTGCTTCAAACGTAATAGATGTATGGATACTAAAGCCGTTTTCAGGACTGCCAGCAACCATTGTAAGAAAGTAATAAGGAACGCAAGAGTGTTGTATGCTCAATCTGTTAAGTCCAAAGTAGCTGAGCAGCGGCTTGGTTCCCACCAGTTTTGGCAAATAGCAAACAGAATCCTGAACAGAAACGTGTGCTCCATCCCAACTATTATCAATGGACCTGAGGTAATCTCGTCAGCATCAGACAAAGCCAAACTCTTTGTCAAGAACTTTGCAGCTAATTCTACCCTTTGCGACCAAGACCGCCAACCCCCAATATTTCCTCCTGTATCAGAAAACACGCTATGTGATATACGTATATATGTACGTGATGTTGCCAAGCTAATCAAAAACCTTGATTCGAGTAAAGCAACTGGCCCTGATGGTATTCCAATTATAGTACTCAAAAAACTTCAACCTGAATTAGCGCCCATACTTACAAAACTGTTTAAACGTTGTCTTAAGGAGAATAGTTTCCCATCTCCCTGGAAAATCTCATCAGTATGCCCTGTATTTAAGAATTCAGGTGATCGCTCATCCCCCTCTCAGTACAGGCCAATAAGTCTCCTGTGCGTCATGAGTAAGTTGCTAGAATCTGTGTTAAATACAGAAGTAATCAAACATCTCAACAAAAATAACCTTCTTAGTGACACTCAATATGGTTTCCGTTCTGCTAGATCTACAGCAGATGTCCTTACAGTTATATCGCATAGGATTAGCAAATCTCTCGACGGTGGCAATCTTTCTAGGGCAATTGCTCTTGACATATCTAAAGCCTTTGATAGGGTATGGCATAAAGGTTTACTTCATAAGATCGCTAGCTATGGTATAGCTGGAAAAGTCTTCTCAATTATTAAATCATTTCTTTCTGATAGGTTCATAAGAGTAGTAGTTGAGGGGCAAAAATCAGAAGCTCACAGTATTAATGCCGGTGTCCCTCAGGGATCCATCCTGGGCCCAACTCTTTTCCTGATCTACATTAATGATCTTCCAAATCATATCCTTACATCATTTGTAGACATTTATGCTGACGACACTACCATTTATGGTACCACATCTAAGACAGTAAACGACCAAGTTCTCTCCAATTCTCTCTCCTCTGATCTTGAGCACGTAGTACAATGGGGAAAGGAGTGGCTGGTTACTTTTAATGCATCTAAAACCAAGCTTCTCTCTTTACATCATCAACATTCTAATTCACATTTGTCATCAATTGAAATGAATGGCTCTCGTCTTCAGGAGGCCTCAAGTTTTGACAAGCTTCTGGGCTTGACCATTACTCCCGATCTTAAATGGAACACGTATATCAAATCTGTTGCCAAGGCCGTTGGAAAAATGGTGGGATCTTTCTATCGATCCAGTAGATATCTCACTGCTGATGCTATTCTCTACCTATATAAGAGCCAGGTACGTCCAAGGATGGAATACTGTTGCCACATCTGGGCAGGAGCTGCTAGAAAGGACTTGTCCTGCCTTGATAGAGTTCAAAATAGACTTCGTAGCCTCGTAGGAGATGTCCTTTTCTCCTCCTTGCAACCTCTATCTCACAGAAGAGATGTTGCGAGTTTGTCTCTGATGTATCGTTATTTTCATGGAAAGTGTTCAACTGAGCTTCAATCTATGGTCCCCCCTCGCCAAACTTTCACAAGAAACACTCGTCTAGCTGTAAACACTATCAATAATTCCCCCCACTCTTTATCTGTGCCTAAACCTAAACGTAGATTCCATGAACAAAGCTTCTTTCTTAGAACTGCACGCCTATGGAATTGTCTTCCGTTTTCCTGCTTTCCGGCTGACTACAATATGGTTGTGTTCAAGTCTAAAGTAAATAAGTTCTTGATGAGCCGTTCCATATAAGTTATTAAATTTACCAAATTTTCATTACTAATGATTACTATATTGACCAATTTCTACTGTACACTCTTTAACCCTTATCCTTGAGTGGCCTCTGGGCCTTGATAATGTGGTGATACCTTTGTAAAAAAAAAAAAAAAAAAAAAAAATCCCTGTATATATTATACAAAAAATATATTGCTCTTATTTCGAGAAAGGTTTTTCTCCTAATAATAGAGCACTGTATGGGATTTCTTTTTCTACAAAAAAGTACAAGTATATATATATATATATATATATATATATATATATATATATATATATATATATTAAATAAAAATTACAATTAGTGTATTTTAACATGTTTTATTAACTATTTGCTCTTATATATATATATATATATATATATATATATATATATATATTCTTCAGCAGTTTTGTTTCGGTTCTGATTCAAGCTGATGCACCCCAGTCATATGAATATATTTTTTATTTTTGAAATCACAACTTTATAATATTTAAGAACCGATAGAAAATTAACTCTGTAATAATATATACGAAATCTGTAAGAATTAAAATATTTAATCATATTTGACGCCGGGTGTCCCTACTATTTTAGATAAATACTTTTGTAGTTTTAATAAATAGCTACAATAATACCAGGGTGTCTCCGTTTACGCTGAGCATTCACAGAATTCCAACATCAATTTATTACATATGAAAGAGCCAGCTGTTGAATTTCCACAGGCCTCGCTAGTAGTTAATAATCATCCAGGTCATCTTAAGAATCTCTTTTGACATAATAACCTTATTATTTCAGCACGATCCATAAACTGCACAAGTATAAACTTCTTTAATAGATGATGTAATTTGACCAATTTTCCTAGAAATGAATAAAAATAATTTGAAATAATTATATTTTTTTTCATAAGTCTGATTTTATTTTGTTTCAACATTACACGTCACAGTTCATAGTTATATTACATTTTTCAACGTTTAGTCGTAAATCAATTTTTGAATTAATATAATGTATCAGCATACAACGCAAACGATCTACATGGCGAAGGTAACATGTTATATCGGCTGAAACATTGTGAAAATATAAGCAAATCTGAGAAAAGTAGTTCAAATAAAACAAAGTTATGATGAAGTTTAGTTACCCGCATAAATATTCTTCAGGGTTTATGTAGCGATTCAATATGGAAACCGGAAGCTGATAATCAAATAATATTTGTATTATTTTTTGTTTGGTTAGTTCTTAGTATTTTTATTTCCGAGAATTATTTTGACTCTGACGGATGAAATTGCTTATATCATCGTATGTATTAAAAACGTGTTTAATTGTTAATATTAAAAACAAACATCTAGAGTCGCCTAAGAGACTATAAATACAACAAAGAAAAATGTTAATGTAGTTTTTTAGATAAATAATTATAATTTTAGATTGTTACGTTTATTCGAACTACTATTAAAAATTAATATTATTTGTTACTAGCTGGTCGCCCGGCGTTGCCCGATCGTAAAATACACTTAAATATCATATCTTAATTTATGCAGGTTGCATATGCATTTTTATAAAATCAATCATCCGTTGATTATTATATATTACGAGGAATAATTTGCCGAGTGAACTAACTCACACAAAAAAAAATCAAATTAAAAAAATGATAATATCGTTCATCAAATTCCGTCTGTGTTTGTTTACAATATCATGTCAGCTGATATTTGGGCTTGAGGACGAATGCTCTGGAAAACTCACTCCTGATTAATGTTTTGTTTTAAAATATGCCAGCGAAGAAATGATTGGCGGCGATTCTAAATGATACCTTTTCTTTTATCGTAAATTGATCTCATTAATAAGAAAAAAAAATAAAATGGTGGGACACACTCGGGCTTGAACATGGGATCATACGATCTGTAGTCGAGTTCTCTACCATTAAGCTATATCTCCAGATCATAATAAATTTTTTTTTTTAAGAAGAAATCATTTGCTCAGATTTTATTATCTCCCTTGCCAGTATAACGTAAAAACTCCCTGTAAAATTTTTCTTTTCGTCTATAAAAAAACCCAATTTTCATATCGGATTTTTTCGATTTTCATATCGGATTTTTTCAATTTTCATATCGGATTTTTTCGATTTTCGGTACTTATCGGATGACGTTCTGTACAAAACCTATCTAAGAACCATGACATATAAATTAGCTTTATGTAGAATTTGCAAAAGATAAGCCCAGCTGTTAAGGAACCTATAAAGAACTCTCTCTCTCTCTCTCTCTCTCTCTCACACACACACAATGACATTTATACACGAGTAGAGATATCGATATACACGGACGCACATAAAACAATAAGCAAAGTCATTTGTTCACAATCAGTTCCAAGTGTCATCTAAATATTGAAGGTTCAGTTCTTACTACTTACTAATTATTACTTACTAATTATTACGCACTTATTATTAAGAATCACATAAAATTATTTTTACACGAGCATAACTACGAAAATGAGAACAATATATTTAAATCTTGATCACATTAGGCACAAAATACATGAATTCTTTTTTTGATCGAGAAAATAGCTTCTACTAAAAAAGGTTTTAATTCTAAATTCTGTAGAGGATAGGATGCTCTGCTTATGCAATAGACGACCCTATCCTCTTTTGTTGATGAATAGTAGGTGATTGAGTAGCATGGGTCGCACAATGAAGAGACGAAACATACCGATATACGATAACAAATAAATAGAGATTTATTTACATAAAAGTGCGCGAGAGAGAAAAAAGATAGAGATGGTAAGAGTTCATTAAGAAAAGAGTAACGTTACTTGCGTTATCGTATTAGCTGATGGCGGTCAGAAAAGTTGCTTGCCTGGCCATGCCAACCTAAACGCGTTTTGTCACATCTTGACTTGTCGCGAGTACAGCGAAAAAGAGAAAGAAACTATAAAACAGGAAATGACGTTACTGCATCGCCCTCTAGTGGCAAGGCATGTGTTACCAGAGTTAAAGGACGATAATCGTGTTTAGCTTAAAGATTAACCGTTTGTATGTATAGATGTGTGTACGGTTTGATTAAACGCCTGTTAGATTAAATAAGTTCGCTTGTGTAGAAAAATCAGTTCCAACAATTCTCTTAAAGATTATCGATTTTGAAATAACGATCCGGAACTTCGATTCAAAGATTTTTAATTCGAAATAATCTATGTAGCAAAGGTCAGTGTTACATATCTGAATCGGCTGTGATCGTCAAGTTCTCTTGGTTGTATAAACGAAAAGTTATTTCGTTTTAAAATGAATACGAGACACTTTTTTTGTTTTTAATACAGATTTGTTTATTTACACTTCAAAAATAACAATGATAACTATCATCATAGCGCGTTGGAGTTTAGTGGAAGAAGGTGGGTCGCAGAACTCTGTATCAACCTGTATTTTCGCTTTGTATCTTCCTACTCTGTTTTCTCTCTGCTCTTTTATTTATATCACTTTGCCCTGTTGACCTTTTCCTCGCCAACTTGTTTATTGTTTTGCAACTCTTTGGGTCATAGTTCCTGTTTATTGACCAATTTACCTTATTTTCGCCAGCTTTATTTTATTGTACATTTTGCTGGTTTTGGTCTAACCCATTAAATATCGGTTAGTTTCCTGTCCGATTGACGTAACATTTACGCCTTCCCAGGCATCATGGATATAGATCGTTTTAAATCCCGGGATTTCTCAATGTGTTCTTTTGATTTCCCGGACCTTCCCCCGTAACATTATTACAGGTCACTTTTCCTGGGATTGACTCATTGTGTTCTTTGATTGCCCGGACACCTCTCCCTAGCAAGAGGTTATATCGGCTGAAACCTTGTGAAAATAATAACAAGGATGAGATTAATAGTTCGAATAAAAGAAAGTTATGTTGAAGTTTATTTAATCGTATACATGTAATATTACACATGTTTACACACGTGTTAGCATGTAGTCACCAGGGGATCCAACACGTTGCAGCAGATTACTTCTCAAGGAACGTAAGACAAGTAACAAGTCGACTTCTTTTTAAAAAAAGACATTATGTCCGAGTACTTTTCCGAATAAAACGTGGTCGTGTTCGTTGTCTCTGACCTCTGTGCCCCAGAATGTCCTTTCGAACGTGCTCCTCGTTCTTTTTTATAGTCTTTTTCCCTACCATGACGTCATTTCGCACACGGTTCGGTATGTGCATATAGCTGCCATACACGTGTTTAATTTTAAATATTTATTCTGGTGGGAAGTACGTTTAATTTTACCCGTAAAGAAAATGCGTCCTTTGTCAAACAAAATGTTACCAAGACCAAAACCAATTAAGAGAATTATATTTAACAATAATGCTAATTCGAATCCGCTTGTAACCATGTCGCGCGCTTATTGATCGATAGAGAGCGAAGAGTCTAAACTCTGACCGATCCGTTAAGTTGCGTTTCAAGCAACGTATATGTTAAATGAGAAATTAAATTGATTAATGTGATTTTCTTAAAACGAATAATTTTAAATACATTACTATTTTAGGTTAGACTTTTAGAATGTCGATCTGTTTAAAGGTTGGGTATATTGGTCGTTTTCTTATTGCTACGCCGTAATGTAAAGATGAACCATAGTTCATAAAAAATTTTTCTACATAGAACTAACAATAAAACTTAGTTTACACTAAAATGATGAAAGTATGGTGTAATCAATGCATTAATAATTAACACGTAAACCTTATTTATACAAGGTGGAATGATAAATTTGTCGCCCTAAAGAAAACAACATTACGGCTTTATTTCAAACTTTTATTGAAAAAATAAATTAAGGTAACTTGATTATATAGCAGAGCTGATATCTATTCAATATAGTCGCCTTTAGCCTCAGCCAGCGCCTCGATACGGGTCCGGAACTGGGAGCATACTTTTTCCACAAGCGCCGGCGAGAGCTCGGCGGATACCCAGCAGATGGCTTTGGTGTTATGAGAGGTCATGTTGGTGATGTTCTGGACGTATTAGCAAACGAAGTCACCCAGTGGATTCAGGTCAGGGGAGGAGGGGGTTCAGAGAGAAGGGTACAAAATCGTAGCACTCCTTCTGGAGTCAAGCCTGGGTCTCTTTGGATTTGTGGACCGGCGCAAAATCCTGCTGCCACACCCAGAGTCTGTCAACAGCCACCTGTTTGTATGAGGGGATCACCACACTCTTCAACACAGTCAGGTACACTTTGGTGTTAACTTTCAAGCCGACTTCGAAGATGCGAGGTGACATGATGTGGCCCTCTATTGAAACCACACCAAAGACCATAACCGTAGCCAAAGACTTCATTGAACTGTGTCCTCAAGCGTTTAACCGTCCTACTTTGCATTTTAAGTGTGCTGGCAATGGTCCTGTTGTCATAACTTGGGTCGGCAGAGTTGTACAGCGGCGCATCTCCGATCTCGCTCGTTTAACATTGTATCATTTTCAGACATGATAGAAGGCTCCTCTCCCTCTTGCGATTTGTACATAACCGACCAACCAGAAGATGGTCTGCAACAACAAAAAAAAGAAAGAAAAGAAAACTGGTTTTTATTAAACAGAAATGGACTTATGTAGTCTTTCCTAAGGCGACAATTTTATCGTTCCACCCTCTATATATTTATATTTAAACAAAGCAAAAAAATGAACATAGATTATTTACAGATATTAGAATAATTATGCAAAATTGATAATTCTAGATTTTGTATAATTTCAAACGTATTTCCTACAACAGTGTGTAACGTAGTCATAACATGCCAACAGTCCAAACCCACACATTGTATGCAAGCAGTCGCAAGGAAACAAAGACAAGGAAAGAATTCGACTCACTCTATTTTCAATGAAACAACAGACATTTATTTACAGGCACTTTCCAAAATAACGCCTTGTTCAAAAGTCTTCTCGTGCTTCAATGTGCTTTACAAGACTGTTGTTCCAAACACGTGGTATTCTGTCTTTGTCCAGCCATGCTTACAACGCGTCTTTTCCTATCGCTCCCTGGCCACGTGTATAGCCCCTCTATATATGTCATTCTCGGCCATGTTTTTTCCTTTCTAATAATTTTTTCTTCTTCATCGCTGTTACGTCACCTCACACACGGTTCGTTCATTTGCCTACAGCTGCTGATGCTGTTATTATATGCGCTCTGTTACAAGTAGTGAAAGACTAGCAATGGTCTAAAACAATACAAACATGCTATATAGAAACGTTCGCATTTAATTCCACAGAGGAATTCGCTGTCCTGATGAATTATTTCGTAGAATGAAACACATACCTTTCTTTTGTAGTTTATTTACGATATGCGTAATTTTATTTTACTACACTATATCAGCGACCACCAAGTCTCTACGATTTTTTTTTTTAGTTTTATTTAATTTTGTTTACAAAGTTTCTGAACAATTTTTGGTGTTTTCGATTTGGTGTTGAAAATTTTCCGATTAACATATCTTTATAAAAATGTACGAGATTAAACTTTATTTCGATTATTCGGACTACTGTTCAAACCTTGAGTGTTATTCTCACAACATTTTGACCGATGCAAATCTTCCTCATGTGTATCTTACCGAACGTCGGGGTCTTGAATATGACCTTAAGCTATATCCGACGGTGAGGCCCTAGCTTGCGGGCTTTGTGGTGTGTGGAGCCACCCATTAATTGTCATTGCTCCCTGGTCCACTCTGACCCGGAGTGATAGTACGTGTTAGGTTCGCAACTATAGGTTAAATAGAAACTGACTTGAAAAAAAAAATTCTATTAAAACCTTTTTCTTCAAAATCACTGTTCGGCATTAAATGACCTAAAAAGGGTTGATATATACCGTAAAACAAAAACAACCAACCAACCAACGAACGAACCAACCAACCAACCAACCAACCGCTTCGGAATCTTTCTGTCGAACTGGAGAATCAGTCCAATATTTCGAACGAAACCTCTTATCCAACTCACAGGGGTAGAATGGTCTCGTTCCGTCAGTCATGACCTGGTAGATATGTATGGCAATTTGAAGAATGTCACATTGAACTGGATTTTTAATTGCAATTTATTAATTACGCTATGAGTGTTTCATTAAAATAGGAGTCCGAATAATCCAAATAATACAAATTATCAACCCTCATCTCAAAATTTGAGAAATATATAATTCGCATTGTGATCGATATTTTCGTATGTTAACTTTGTAAAAAGGGAATATGGGTGAAACTAACTTCCAAAATATATTTTACTGAAAGCTGTAAATAAAAAAAAAATGATGCAATCTTCAGTAGAATAGCCACATCCAAAAATCAAATCCCCAACAATGTGCATTATTAATTCCAACGCACAAAACCATTCATGCCAATAAGTATTTATATAAAACAATCGATTCTACCACACATAAACTTCAGATAACTATTACTGCAACAGCGCGGATGTAAATGCATGCGAAGTGACGTCACTGGTGGGAAAAAGGACTATAAAAAAAAGAAAGAGAACGATCAAGGGAGAAATAAGATCACGTTCGATATCTCTTGAGAGACCTAGAGAACGTTCTAGAACACATGCATGACGTCACAGCTGTACCAATGAGGGAATAAATGTTGGTGCTACAAAGAACAAGCGAATTTGGGTTCTTTCCTATTCTTTGTCTTGATCTCTTTTGAGACTGAAACTGCTCACAACGTGTGACGGTCTGCAGACAACGCTACAAATCCAATATTTTGCAATGGCGTCTATGCTTCATTTTATACGGTGAGAATAGGTTTTATTTGTATCGGCGCAAAGACGTGGTCGTTATCCTAAGCTAACGCTGATCCTAATCTAAATCTCATCATAACCTGACAAAACTCATTATTCCATTATTATTCTGCAAAACATCCACATAATCGATATGCAATGTATTCTTATTGCGTAAAGATCGAAAAAACGTTACTTTAAAGTAAAACAGAATATTACTATCTATACTTCCTGAACATACGATGACTATTTAAAAAAAATATGCGAGACATAATATCGCGGTGCTGTTTCCCAACTTACTGCAACATAGTTATTTCAAGTTCAATATAAACAAATTCTTGTTGAGTTGCCTTATTCTATAATAAAATTCTGTCCATTTACCGCCATAATTACCAATCACCGTTCACCTAACCCTCATTTAGACTTTATCCTCGAGTTGCCTCTTTACATTGACAAGTGATTACATTCTAGTAAAAACATTAGTACTGCTAGTTAATGCCAATAATTTTTGTATTTACTTTACTTGTCAATTTATCAATAAGTAATATTTCTTTTTACTGTAAGGGTATCTAATTTCCAAATCTTACGAATTAAGGCTGCTATACGGGAAATTATCGATGACGACCCACTTCTCAAACCTCGTTATAGATTTCGTCTCGAAAGATCGGCGTTGTAGTCAGACCCTAAAATTGAAAAGCAGTTCAATTTACACGACGGATTATTAATTACACTCGCATCAAAATTGTCAGTAAAGTAATCATTCTTCAAGATTTAGTTACATCGTGCCAAGCGAAGCACGCACGCACAGGCATTCCTTCTCCCAACCCCTTTCCTATTCTATTAATATATATCTATATGCATATGCAGATTATAAATATATGTACTCTCTCTCTTTCTCTCTCTCTCTCAATATATATATATGTATATATACTAGTTACATATATATATATATATATATATATATATATATATAGTAAGTTATAAAATATATATGGCGATTAAGCTACATTGAATATTCCGTGTTTCATCCACTCTAGGATTCATCAGGCTTATGCATAAGCCTGAAGAATCCTAGAGTGGCTGAAACGCGGAATATTCAGTGTAGCTTAATCGGCATATACATTTTATAACTTACTAACAAGCTCTACCTACGTATTGAACACTGTTGAAGTAAATACTTAAAGTTTACGCATAAATTTATACTTTCGTATGTTAATTTTATGGGAGTAAATGAAGTAGTTATACACACACACACGCACACACACACACATACACACACACATATATATATATATATATATATATATATATATATATATATATATATCCCCAAAACCTCAGGCTTTGATGGAGGAGAGAGTAAAACTTGTTGCTATGATTTTAAATGATCTGATATAAGAGCCAGGGGAGACTTGATTCTAAATATTTCTCATATGTTTTAACTGCCCTCTTTTGGAAATAGAGTACGATTATGAATAATGAAAATGATAAATTTAACTTTTAAATTAATTACATAACCAATATGAGGTGAAGATGAATATTAACTAAACTTATTTAAATACACTTTTTAATTGATAGTTTTAAAAAGATAGCGATTAAAAGAGAAAGGAGGAAAGGAAACATATCGTAATTTGTCAATAAAAATTCATACGAAACTAAGGCAAATAAAGTAATTAATGGCTGGGTTACTTTAAAATTCGAATGCTAAAGTTTTTGGCGTCTCGTTGGTGAGATGATTTCTTGATAAGTATGTCTTGACCTGTTGTGCGTTCGCTTAGATTCGGAGGTGGGGGGCTATGATTCGGTTTATTTATTTAGTTTTTATTAGTTGTTAATTGTTTGGAGAGGGTTAGCTAGCGGTCACGTGCGCGAGCACACACATGCGCACGTACACACATATACTTAAAGAAACGTTCACATGTACACATACATCTCCGCCCTTAAATAAACTTTTTAATTGATAGTTTTTCTTAAAAAAATAGCAATTAAAGGAGAAAGGAGGAAAGGAAACATATCGTAATTTGTCAATAAAAATTCATACGAAACTAAGGCAAATAAAAAAATTAATTGCTGGGCATGTAAATAGAGACAAAAATCTGAAAGGTGTAGTTTAGGAGTTGGGGACTAAATCAATAAATAAATAAACCAGAGAGCAAAAATAATTATAAATATAGAAAAACAGTAAAAGATTAAATGAACATAAAAATAGAAAATTTTAGGAATTTCATCTAAAAATAAGAAATACGAAAGTGGGATACCAACTCAATTCGAAGAGAATCGAAAATAAATAAACAAATAAGGAAAATAAAATGAGGAACAAGGTCAATTCAAACTTTTTTCCCTTTAAATAGAGAGTATGAATATATTCATATATATATGACAAATCTATTTTGGTGTCTGAAGAGTAGCTATTTTTGGAATATTTAAAAAAAATATTATAATGTTTAAATTTGTTCAAATGGTTACAAAACAAATTTAACACAAAAAGGAAATACACAATATGATGTTGTTATTTTATATGTTGTCTTGATTTTTGCAAAATATTGTATATATATGTATATAGGAGAATATTAGCAGGTTATTACAATGCAAGAAACAGAAATACGATGACGTTGGAAATATGAACAAAAATAAAGTGATTTTAGTAATAAATATTACTTGACCATTCAGAAGTCTGCACAGTTATTTTATAATGTATTTCGAAGGAAGATCTCTTTGTCAAATGTAAAATCTTTTTAATCTACTGTACACACATATTTTTTCATGCATCCACATAAATGATAAAAGAGATATATTTTGTGCATCGATTTTCAATATTTACTTTGATAGTGCTCAATACGTTAGTAGAGTAAGGTAGTACATTATGAACACACACACACACACACACATATATATATATATATATATATATATATATATATATATATATATATGACAACTAGGCAATGCTTTATTTTCTGCGTTTCATACGAAACGCGGAAAATACAGTGTAGCTTTATTGTAATATATATTTTCATAACTTACTATATGCATAACATAGAATAATCGTGAAAGGTCAAGCAGGATGAAAAGAACTGAGGAGGGCGAGCACGAACTAGACCTTTATTGGATGAGTGTGAAGAACACTGGGACCTCAGGGAGACTTATTACCACCCGGATCCCTGTTCTCTTTCGCTTCACAAACTTTTACTCTATGACAAGCAACAGATGGTGTCCAAACTGCTTAGCAACAAGCGAGACCAATCATCTTATCTAAACCCTTCATAGTATGGTTCAGTATTTTATCATTGCCAGAAAAATCTTCATTCGGGCTCATGTTTTAGGTGACTGAATCATATTCTTTATCTTTCAAAGGTTCGGGTTAGGGTTAAGGGTTAAGGCTACGGTTCATTTAGGGTAAGGGTTGGGTTAGATGCATGTTTGTAATTTTATTTATTGTATTTACATATATTTCTTACTTACAATCATACTTTTCTTGTAGCGGTTTAACCCTTCGTGATCGACCGTCTCAGTTATTCCCGTCAGCGGATGAGTACACCTGAGAAACTTCGTGGAAACAACGGGTCGGTAAATACAGAAATACATTTAGGAAGTATATTTATTATACAAATATTCGAATTGACATGTAGTTTGCTTAAAGCATTGTGTGGGAAGGATATGTAGTAGAGATTTAGAAGGCTATCACAATGCGAGGAATGAGATATATTCGATGTTAATGAGAGAAGACGTAAACAAGTGAGGATTTACAACTCAATAAGTACATACATATATGTCTACATATGCATATATTTATTCAATTGTATTAAGTACAAATGTATTACTTGCTATGTCTGTGACAAATCCATTATATTTCGGGAAAAAATCCCCTGTTCAAACAGTGGATGTGACAGATCGATTGAAAGCATGACGAATAATGGAGAGAAAAATGAATTAAATGGCTGTATGGGGCCTCGCAGCAAATGTAAGAGAGTATTTATATGTATAGCGTGTTTTAAGTAATTAACACATTGTTTTAGTTGTTAGATTTTTATTTTTTTGTTCCTTTTATATATATATATATATATATATATATATATATATATATATATTCCTAGTGTATAACTTCAAAGTTTTTGGCGTCTCGTTGGTGAGATGATTTCTTGATAAGTATGTCTTGACCTGTTGTGCGTTCGCTTAGATTCGGAGGTGGGGGGGGCTATGATTCGGTTTATTTATTTAGTTTTTATTAGTTGTTAATTGTTTGGAGAGGGTTAGCTAGCGGTCACGTGCGCGAGCACACACATGCGCACGTACACACATATACTTAAAGAAACGTTCACATGTACACATACATCTCCGCCCTTAAATAAACTTTTTAATTGATAGTTTTTCTTAAGAAATTAATGGCTGGGCATGTAAATAGAGACAAAAATCTGAAAGGTGTAGTTTATTCCTAGTTTATAACTTGTTGCTTTAGCATGATTTTTATTTTATTTTGTATACTCTATATCTATTTCGCTGTCTTCTTTTCTGTTGCTATGTATTATTCATATATTTGTTTTATTTATTTATGCCGTTGCTTGTTCAGTGGAATGATCTGGTCCATATAGGTCAAGCGAATCGCTCGCTGGCTTGCATGGGTTAACTATTGAAAGAGAGGATGTGAAAGATGATGTGTGCGGAATGGGGTGCTCTTGACCGACTATTGGGGTTTAAGTTAGGGGATGTGATTGTCAGGGATAGGAAGATAGGTGGGAAGAGGGGGGACTCTAGATTGACTTTTCTTTGGACATTTGTTATTTTCTTTATTTCATTAAAACTTTAAGTAATTATAAATGGACGTTCTTTTTTAATTCTTTATTTTTATTTTATCTATTTACTTATTTATTGATTTTTTTGTCCATGTTTAACGATTAGTAGGTTAACGATGTTTGTATATATTGAGTATTCGACGTCTAAGGACTATCGTAATTTAGTTTATTTAATTGTTTACTTAATTTAAATAAGTTTACTTATCCTTCTGCCACGAATGGCCCTTTAAATGCCAGTCTAATTCATTTTGTTTTTGATTATTTTACATACTTTTTAGATAAACTTTACCTAATAATATAGATTTTTAATCTATACATCTTATTTTAGATATATTTTGTCTAATAATAATTTATAATAGATAAACTTTACCTCCACTCCAAAAATTCAAATGTTTTAGATTTTTTTTTCTAAATTTACACCACAATCCAGTTAATTTCTTGGATATTTTTTTAATTTTTTTATTACATTTTCACCCAAAACAAGGCACATTGCCACTTTGGTGTAGGGGGCTACTATCAGGGCAAACATGTACTGGGGTACTATGTAGGGATTAGGGCAGCGAGATGTTGGTTCACGTTGCACTTGAACTTATGCATGTCAGTACAGTTGGGGAAGCAGTGACCTGGAATTGAATTCCAAGGTCTAGCAGTTCTGGGGAAGAAACTACTGGAGTAGAAAGATCTTTTACATCTAGGGATCTCTACAGTGTGGGGGGTGGGATTTAGCAGCTTGTCGGGTCTGTTGAGGGTGTTCACGTCGTGGGGGCACAAGTGCTTGCAGTTCTTCAGAGCATTCACCATTATAATACTTGTAGAACAGGCAGAGGGATGCAACGTTTCGACGATGGGACAGAGGCTGAAGCTTAAATTCCAGTTTAGGGCCTATCAGATTTGCGACTCTCTTTTGAACCCTGTCAAGGAGCGAGAGACTAGTAGCCGATGCACCAGCCCAAACATGACAGCAATACTCCATACATGGGCGAATAGTGGCCTTATAGAGGTACAGGATACTTTCGGGTGTTCGAAGTTTTCTAGCACGGTAGAGAGAGCCCACCTTCCTCGCAGCGGCCCTGGTAATGCCCTCGATGTAATTGTTCCAACTCATGTTTCCTGTGAACGTTAGGCCAAGGAGCTTGAGAGACGTACTCTCAGATAAAGAGTCGTTAGCCATTGCTATAGGTGGTAGAGAAGGATTCTTGTAATTATTGAATGAAACCAGTTTTGTCTTGGCGGCATTGAACGTGACCATCCATTTTTGTCCCCATTCCACTACTGATTGGAGGTCATCCTCTAGTGTTTCTGCCATTACTTTAGATATATGTTCATTTGTTTTCCTGTCGTGCCTGCCATAGAGTGTGGTGTCATCAGCATATATACCCATCTCAGAGGCAATTTTGTCGGGGAGGTCATTTATGAATATCAGGAACAGCAGAGGTCCAAGGATAGATCCCTGGGGCACTCCCGCATTTATATCATATTGTTTAGATGTACGACCGTCGAGGACAACCTGGATTTTTCTCTTATCTAAGAAGGATTTAATTATGTTAAGTATTCTACCAGTGATACCGTAAGATCTAATCTTCCTGAGGAGACCCTCATGCCATACCCTGTCAAAAGCCTTAGATATATCTAGAGCTACCGCTCTGCCCTCTCCCGCTTTGTCCAGTGAATGGTATATGCGTTCAGAGATTACAGTGAGGATGTCTGCCGTGGAACGGGCTTGTCTAAATCCATATTGTTGGTCGGTCAGAAGTTTAGCATCTGTAAGGTGCCGGACTAGAGCATGGTTAATTAAGGTCTCAAATATTTTGGCAAAAAGTGAGAGGAGGCTAATAGGGCGATAATTTAATGGGTCAGTTCTTTCGCCAGAATTCTTAAATACTGGTACCACAGAAGCAGTTTTCCAACAGCCCGGAAAGCAAGATTCATTAAGGTATTTGTTGTAGAGTTTGGAGAGAACTGGAGCTACTTCGGCTGAGCACTTTTTTAATAGCACAGCTGGGATGAGATCGGGTCCACATGCTTTTGAAGTGTCAAGGTTTTTTATGATAGCATGCACCTGAGCAGGGGTGATTATCAGATCGTCTAGCGTGGCGTCTGTCCGCATAGGAAATTGAGGTAGGGGGTGGTTGGAAGGGTCCAGTGTGGAGTTTGAGGCAAACCGACTCGCAAGCATCTTAGCCTTCTCGGTTGCTGAGCAAAGAACCTCGTGATTGTTGGTTAGTGGGGGAATTGTTAATTGCCCATTATTTACTACACTGTTGTAGATTTTCCAGAAGTCACGAGTTCCTAGTTTTTGTGCTTCGATGCGTTTTTTAGTGGTTTCCGTAAATTCCCTCTTAGCTGTCGCTATTTCTTTCTTAACGTTACTTCTAGCTTTTATGTACTTCTGTGTTTGAACTGGAATTATGTCCGTTAAACCTGCGGAATGCATGCTGCATTTGAGCAATGGCAGTTGCGCAAGTCGAAGTAAACCATTGGGGAGAGTGGGGCTTGCTATAGAATTTCCGCATGGGAACATGCGCTTCGATTGAAGTTTTGAACCATTCAGTGGTCTCGGTTGCACACTATTCAGCAGGAAGAGAAAAAATATTTCCCCATGGGGCGTCTCTGATAAGATCTCTGATGGCTTCCCAGTCAGCCTTTTTATAATATCTCGTTGTTTTGAGCACTGGCTCTTCAGTTTTGGGTCTAGAGTTTAGGGCGATTTCAACCATTATCACCGCATGATCAGCGTTCCCAAGTGGGCTGTCGGCTTTCGTTACACAATCATCAGGAACTGTGGTCAAAAACAGATCTAATAGTGATGTGTGTTGTTCTTCCTGATCAGGGAAACGGGTTGGAAAAGTAACAATTTGCGATAGGGAGTGAGATACAGAGAAGCTATGAGTTGCCCTGCCTGCTGCATCTGTGTAAGTAGAGAATCTAAGCCAGTTTTTGTGATGGACATTAAAGTCGCCAAATACATGTACTTGGGCGCTAGTGTCGAAGGAGAGTGCTGTGTCTATGCTGTCAGATACTTTGTTTATTATGGTGCAGTCTTGGGTCGAGGGAGAGCGGTAGAGAAAGTAAAAGTAGCTAATGGTGTGTTGCATGATTATCTAAAGCACATAAAGGCTTGATTATCCGTTTCTAGATTTGTTTCTCTAGTCAAGGGAAGGGTATTACGAATGTAAACTCCAAGTCCGTGCATGAGTCTGTCAGAGTCCTTATGGCAGAGTGGGAGATATCCAGGCATGTTAAAGTAGTTAGAGGGGATGAAGGAGTGTAGGTTAGTCTCACTTAGTGCTAAGATATCCGGGGTATTTGTTAGGAGAAATGCTTCAACATCAGCTAAATTAGTTCTAAGCCTACGGATATTTGTGAATGCAAGCCTCAAGGGAGGAGGCAAGTTGGATTTGTTTGACCCTAAGCCTGGTGTAAGCTTATTTTTAGATTGTACTGTCATCATATTTTTTAACGAGTTTCAGTTAGATTAGGGGAAGCCGAACAGGAATTTATGCAGACTATCACACATGCTTCACAAGTAGACCATCAGTTGACCCTCCATCAACTAGGACTGTGGCCTCAGGAAAGCCCACCGGGGATGTGTGCAGGGTCTCTTTCCCTGAGCGCCATGGCACTGAACACATCCCGATATTATACAACTGTTGATGGAGCAGCCGCTCTAAGCGCTACCAAAGAGTTAGGGCTCCTGTACTACCAGTCGGAAACAGCAGCCAGTAACTGCCAATCCGGTACCCTCAACCCATCAGAGGAAGGTCAACCCAATCTAATTGCTCAGGCATATATGGTACTCAAGCATTCTCAAGTGCCCAGCTTTAGGGGTGGGGTGTGTCGGGAGTGGGGAAACGGCGTTCATTGCCCTAGACAAGAAACAAGATCTACCAATGGGTGTTTCTGTCGAATCACTGTGATAGTATCTCTGCGCCTGACTAATAGGCAAAGAAGGAGTATGGAAGCCGGGCGATAGACAGGACCTATCTACTCCTTAAGCAATTTAGGTTTGCAAACCGGTAATTTGTTTGAGTCACCAGCTCTAGGAAGGTTGTCATCCAAGACTGAAGAGACCTCCCTCCCCTAGGTTTAGTTTCAGAGTTTTCCTTCTCCTAGACGGATGATCTGGAAAGATCTACTGGGTCCGTCACCACTGAGAGGGTTTGTTCCGCGCCTGGGTTCTAATCCAGGTATTTCTGCGACCCCGCGTGGTTAGTTAATGTTATTGGGTTAGTTTGTAGAGGTTATATATCTGCTAAATAGTTACACTCCTCAAAGTGAATTAGGGACATTGTTATTTCATTGTTACTGGATAAAGGGGTTGAGTAGAGCTCATGCAGTGTAAGCAACTATGATTGTAAGGAGGCTTGTTAGGAGGAGATAATGTGGTTTGAGGCTTTCTCTTATATATATATATATATTTTATTATTATT
>NC_136487.1:66683906-66738906 GCF_053919585.1 Euprymna scolopes
GAGAGAGGATAAAGATTAACAATTGTAAATTATGAATCAGTTTCAAAAGGAGAAACAAAAGTCATCTTTTCGTTTTCTTTATTTATTGATACTCTGTCTGTCTGTCCGTATGTCTGTCTGTCTGTCTCTCTCTCTCTCTATATATATATATATATATATAGAGAGAGAGAGAGAGAGAGACAGACAGACAGAGTATCAATAAAATAAGAAAACGACCAATATAAATATACATACTAATGTATACAAATTTATTCATTTATTCAATAAGGATGATACATAAATTAGGGGAGTAAGATAAGTAAATCTCTTTATACCATGGTATTTCGAAGCCTAATGCTTCTCATCAGAAGAGGAGTGAAGTGCATACCTCATAAACTTTTCACCTGCGTCGTTGGTCTTTTTGTCCACTTGGAAATTCATCTGTTCTTGGATAGAAGCTAGAACCTGTGGACGAATGCATTTAAACTCCAAGTTTTTATTCACTTTTCAGGTGTCGATCGAAGAAGAGACTATCTTGGGTGGTTAATTCTAATCTTCAATTTTGAGACCCGTAAACTCCCTCCCAAGGCGGGTGGAGATAACGTCCAAATTCCAACTTGCAGCTGAGACGCCCCTTCATAGGATTACTCATCTCATGACGTCACTTCCGTTGGTGACGTCACTTCCGGTATCGAGTACCGGTGCCCGGATTGGTACGCAACGAAGCTGGTCGTGTGCAAACGCCTATCGTTGAGCAATGGTATTCTCAACTCGACTTTCCCTGTAATATATGTGAATACATGTTTCCTTCCTACAAAACCTGTGTTCTTTTGGTTTATTACCATTTAACACCATTACAGCAGCCGATCTGAACACGTGACCACAAAAACGTTCTTTCGGTCAACTTGCCTATTTTACACCTCAATATGTTTTGACAACTTTTGTCAAAACATAGCTTCACATCTCATCTCGCAAATTAGACAGATAGCAAGATCGAGATAGGTACGCATAGATCTATAGATAGATCGACAAACAGATAAAAAATAGATAATTTCTCATGTTCCACAACTATATGATAGTTTATCTAATTTAAAATTATACACCGATAAAATAAGAATATATACACAAACAAAAACAAGCAAGCAAAAAAGGAGACAAAAAACTTAAAAAAGCAAAGCAAAAAAATTAAACATTTTATGCTTTTATTATTACGATTATTATCAGTTTTAATTTTATTAATTTTATTATTCATTTTCCTTTTTCTTTTTTGATGTTTTATATATTTATATACATATATTTATTTAATTTCCTTCTTTTCCTTTCTATTTTCTTCTAAACCTGTTTTAATGCCGTTAGTTTATTTAATTATTTTTTAAAAAATATCATGCGGTTGTCGTTCGGGTTAATATGTGCTGTGAATTATTAAAATAATATTCAATACGGAAACTCTTTTTGTATAAGTACTACACCCTGAAGAGGTCTCTAGTTACTTGTAACTGGATGACCAAAACACGCACATGAATTTTTAGCGACATATAAAAGCGACATATAAAACAAATAAAATGTACATATTTTGCAAAGATGAAACAAGTATATTAATGCCCTTATTTATAATTAATATAATCATTTAAATATCCTTTCCGAGATATACTAAGAAGCCATCAAATTAAAGCAATGTTTCCGCCTTTTGCCTTTAAAATATTTTCGTTTAAAAAGAAGACTGCAAACAAAATTTCAGGGACTATTGATTTCGTCAGAACTTCAGTTCCACTCAACCACAGTATTTGTATGAGGACATTGGCATAGAAGATATCATTAACCGATTTTTGTATTTCTGATCTCTTATATTCAGTTGGAATATTTGCACCCTATTTTTTAAAAACTCCTGGGCATTAAAAACCATTGTGATTAATAGACTTTTAACTCAGCACTTTTCAACATTTTGCCATTCCATGTCAACATTTTATGCATGGAGTTTTATTACACACACACACACACACACACACACACACACACACACACACACACACACACACACACACACACACATATATATATAAGTAATGTGTTAAAGTTTTAATACTATTTGACCTGCTTTCTGTATTTTCCTGCGTGCCCTAACATTAAATATAGAACCTTATAATTTTCCTTTCTCGATACTGGCTGTATGATTGAGTCGATTATTTCGATTGGTAGTAATTATCACTTCTAACACTGATTATTGAATAAACATTAAAACCGAATGCATGTGAGTAGCGAGGATTAATAATCTATTGATAACAATATTAATATATATATATATAAATATGTATATATGTATATATATATATAGATGACAATACTAGAAAACAGAGGTTTTAAATATATATATTATACCTAGATATATCGTGCATATATTAAATATAAATTATGTGTTTATTAAGAATAAGTGATGAAATTAAAAACTGAGTCAATTACAACATTCATGAATTCTGAAAAATTCAAACAAGAAATAAGAATTTTTTGATTCTTAAACAGTAAATTTTGAAAGATTAACTTTTTTACTCAGAGAATAAAGGCCAGTAAAGAATATATTGTATATATATATATATATATATATATATATATATATATATATATATATATATATATATTGGATTGGTGGATACTAGAAAGCTGATTGGCTAACTAGGAATCCTCAACATATATAAAAACAAGAAGCAACCACAAAATTCGCGCATAAGCCTGACGAATCCTATAGTGGATGAAACGCAGAATATTCAAGGTAGCTTAGCCGCCATATATATTTTATAAATTACTAACTAGCTCTACCTACGTATTGAGCACTTTTGAAGTAAATACTTAAAGTTTACACACAAATCTATACTTTCGTATATTAATTTTATGTGAGTAAATGAAATAGTTATATATATATATATATATATATATATATATATATATATATATAAATATATATATATATAGAGAGAGAGAGAGAGAGAGTGAGAGACAGACAGATAGATAGATAGATAGATAAATAGATAGATAGATAGATAGATAGATAGATGGATTAATAATTGACCAAGAAAAACCGTCGAGCATCAGGTAAAAACATAGCTTAATTCCAGGAAACTCATTATCCGTTAAGTCGGAATTGAAAATAAATCTCCAATAATAAGCATGTGGAACGATTCTCTTGCATTCCATCAGATGTTTGAAAAACCATAAAATTCAACCTTCGAAAACGAGGCTGCGTGAAATACCAATCGATCGCGGGGATATTGGCCATAAATATTACTTTGACAATCAATATGTTCGCTAATCAAGGTTTATGAGTCCGTTGGGGTTACGTTTCAAAAGGTGGTCAGGGTCAGTCTCTGTGTCTGCAATGGCGCGCATATGTCGGTAATAAGCCACGGCCTTTTGCTAATCAGCTTGCTTGGAGGGCAAGGCGGGGAACTCGTTCTCTTTTCCGCGGCATTATTTCTCTCTCTTCTCATCATTTTCCTTCCTCTTTCTCTTTCTCTCTATGTTTGAGTCACACACGCCATTAATGAACCCTTTCACAGGCTCTATTAATTAAGATTCATGAGATTCGCTAACGATTTACACACGGTATATATATATATATATATATATATATATATATATATATATATATATATATATATATATATATATATATATCTCCGATCCCGCATTTTGCTAAATCCTACCCTCTGATGAGAAGGAAAGTATTTCTTCGAAACTCTTCGGATTAAGGACTATCCACTTATTTAGTGCTTCCTTTTTAAAATTAAATATGTTTTTAACTCTTTTTCAAAGTGTTTTTAACATGTTTTATTAACTACTTGTTCTTATATATATATATATATATATATATATATATATATATATATATATATATATATATCCTCTTGTTTCATTTTACTTCAGTCAATGTTCTAGAAATCCAGGAGACCACTCTTGGTGCTAACACATGATCTCTATATGAGACGCATATTCGGATATGTCATTACAGTTCTCTTTTATCTCTCATGCGTTGAGTTAGTAAAGAAATTATAAATATGGTCTTACTGGATTACAAGAGAAGAGTTCATTTAGATTGGTGTAGTATCCGGCTTAGAGTTGTTACAATAAATTCATTCAGAGAAGGTTAACCATTCCTCGTATAAGCTAATGTAGGGTAACCAAACCAATGGAATTTTATTTGGACTTCGAGTACTGTATTATTTTGAATATTTAGTCAGCGTATACTTGCAACGGAAAATATTCTCAATCAAGGTTATCCTGACAAACTCCTGTGTCAGGAGAACTTAACCACTTCAGAACAGTCTTTAGTCGGCATTCCAGTTCTCTATGGTAGGGATTAATACACACACACACACACACACACACACACACACACACACACACACACACATATATATATGTGTGTGTGTGTGTGTGTGTGTGTGTGTGTGTGTGTGTGTGTGTGTGTGTGTGTGAAAATAATAGGGAAAACCTAAAATAAATAAATCGTAATCAACGTTTCGTCAGGATGGATGAGTTAAAAATGCATGTATATCATTCAAACACTTAATCATATATTCAAACACGGTAGTGTTTGAATATATGATTAAGTGTCAGTTTTACTTATTTAGAACTGCTTTAAGGCTTCACCGCTCGCTCATGTTTTTAACCAAATTTCAAACAATTATTACAGTTTATAGATCACCTTCTCAGCGATATTGTGGAAAAAAATTTCAATTTTCGTTCAGTAAAACAAAAGTTATGATGAATTTACTGGTATTCAAAATCGTAAAAAAACATAAGGAGGTAAGCGACGTTTTTTATGACTGGTTTACATAGCAACCACCTCACTTCAGCGACTAATGTTGCTACCAATTTACCGCTCTCGTATAAAGATAAGTAACAAGTGAAACAAAGAGAACGAAAGAATGAAAGGGAGATAATTGGGAGGATGTTGTTGAAAGTAGGCGAGTGCCGTATATTGTTATTACATATGTGTATGTTATATTTATGGGAGCAAAAAATTAAATAAAGCACGTGAATTTACTGAAAGCCTGGGAAAATCATGAATTATAATAGAAAAATGCGAGCATGAAAATTAATATGGTTAAGCTTAAACATGGAAAAGTAAAGGACTAGTTGTTACCATTGGAAAATAAAAGGACAAGATGTTACATATAGGGGTTTCATTGAGAGAGTGTCTTATTATACGTCTTAGAAGAGTCTTATTAGTAAAGATACGAGTCTTATTACAAGTGATGCTGTATCTTAGTGAGTGTTCTTGTCTTATTATAGAGAGGGATGTTGAAAGACTCAGAGAGAGATATGTTGTTGTAATAAGAGACTTAGAGAGATTGTTCATGTTAGGAGAGATTCTTATATATTAAAACTGTTCATTCTTTAATTGTGTAGCTTGGAAGAAGAAAGCTCTTTGAGTGAGGACATAGTGTTCAGACAGTTCGGACATTGTGTAGTCATGATAATGTCGAGACGTGTATGTAAAGACATTTTATAACACAAATATATAATACAATTTCACTTTACCTTTTCGTAAGAATCATAAGACAAGACGAGCTTTACAAAACACATGATGGTTTATTTCGTCACACGGCCGTGTTTCGATCACCAAGAATTTAAAATCTCACATTTTAGTTTCAACATGACGTCTCGCTCCCTAAACGACTGACTCCCTCTGAGTTTTCTCACTGACTGTCTAACTCTAAAGTTTTTTCTCTATTCCTAGAACTTTCTATTTTCCGTGACGTCATACACATGTTAAAACATGTGCCTTCTTTCACGTGTCCTGGACATACGTGTCCAAAACTTTTCCTATTTCTACAAAAGGAATTTTAACCTATATTCAATATGCTAAAAACATTATCTTATAAGCTGCATTCTTTCAATTTAAAATTTCATAAAAACTTGAGAGTTCACATTCTTTCCTTGAAATATTTATCTATATTCTAAACAAATGTTTGTTTTACATTTTTAAATTCTCACACGTAATCTATTTCTAAACTAAATTACGAGGTTCGAATTTGTCTATTGCTACTTCATTTTCATTTTAAACTAAACTCTCTATTTTTATACTTACATGAAAAGGGGACAGCCCTTATCATGTAACAAAGATATTCTAATAAAAAATATAATAAATTTATAACTTAAAATATTGCACCATTAAAATTTAAAAAAATTAAATAACAGTGTTTCTTCCCTCGCTCACGTAAAAGAAACCCAAACATTAAGTATCTACTTAATAAAGTTTTTGTATCCTTTGCGGAAAAAGTTAATGACAATTTCTCCTCAAGAAAAAAGATTTAGTGACATGTTTGCTATGATAATAGCGTACATGCATAGCCACATTAGAGACACGTACTCGGTTAAACAGCTGACTGTGGATTACTATATATATATATATATATATATAAAAATAAAAATTATAACACAGAAATTACATAATTGTCGATGCCGATTTAGTGGAGTTGATCAGTCTAGACTGCTTCTTGATGTGGAAATTTTTCTTGTTGATTTAGTGGAGTTGATCAGTCTGTGTTATAATTTTTATCTTTTTTTTATTTTATCTTATTTTTATCTTATTGCTCTGTTTACCACATTGAGCTCTCATACCCGGATTTCCTCTGGATTTATTCCATTATAACACTATATATATATATATATATATATATATATATATATATATATATATATATATATATATATTATGGATACGAAATAAACAATTTCTGAATTAATCGTTAATGTACGCTTCAATAATTTAATATAAACAATAATTTTGTGTACGATTGTTTCTGAGATATGGGGTTTATTGATAGCAGACATCATCATCAGCACAGCGAATTAACATAGTATTCAAGATTAAAATATAGCAATATGACCAGTATGAATATATTAAACAGTTATACAGCAAATCGAGAGAAAGTGAGTGGATTAGGCTAAGGTAATTCTAACTCAAATAAACATTACCTGTAAAAATTTATGGACAGAATTAGATGGCCAGAGATACCCGTGAGCACTATCAAGTCATTTCATGTAGGCATGAAAGGTGTTGTTCAGTTCGATGGAGCAATATCATCGCCTTTGATATAGTGAGTGGTATGAAGCAAGGCTGCGTGTTTGCTCTGATCCTTTTTGGTATCTATTTCGTCACCATGCTCAACCTGACCTTTGCTGACTCCACAGAGGGAATCTATCTCCACACACGTTCAGATAGTAAACTCTAATAAATTGCCAGAATGAGACCCAAAACCAAGGTCCTTATTTATGACTTGATATTCACGGACGACGCTGCACTGGCTGCACTGGTTGCACTGATTCCCAAAGATGTGAGCACCTTCAACACCTTATGGACCGTTTTTACAAGGCCCGTTGCGACTTTCAATTGACCACCAGTTAAAAGAAGATTAATATCATTAGCCAGGGCACTGACCTTTCGTCTTCAATTACTATCAGCAACTACCAAATTGAAGTGACGAAAGTGTTCATATACCTGGGTTCAACTGTCACAGAAAATCTTTACGTGGGACAAAAGATCGATCGATGCATAGGCCGTGCAACCTCTCCACTCACCGAACTTCTCCCCAGACTGTGTGAGCATAGAAAATTAACAATTAAGTCCGAGATGGCGGCGTATAAGGCTTGTGTCTTTGGCACGATGCTGTACGACAGTAGATCGCACACCGTATGCCCATCAGGAAAGCGCACCCTTGGATTTGAAAATGGTCAGACTTTATCCCCAACAACGGCGTTCTCGAGCGTGGGGATGTACTCAGTATGTGCACTCTCTTGCATCAACGTCGACTGCACTGACTTGGACATATCCATTGAATGGATGCCGGCAGGATCCCAAAAGACCTTCTCTATGGAGAATTGATAATCGGCAAGAGAAAAGTAGTCGCACTCAGCTTCGATTCAAAGACGCGTGTAAAAGAGATATGAAAGAAGTCGACATAGACCTTGGAAGTTGGAAGGTACTTGATTATCAGCGCAATCCGGGCAAACACCAGGTTACCAGTGGCGTTAGGAAAAGCGAGGATAAGCTCCGTCAGTTGTGGCAAGATTGGCGAATCCGACGCTAAGAACGACTTTGCCTACAGCTACGACCCCCCCCCTTCAGGGCACAGAACCAAGATTAGACATGATCAATGTACATGAATCATAATTACCATATCTTGATTTGAATCTTCGCAAGAAGCCATTAATGTACTGCAAAACTGTTGGAAGAATTAATTGACGTCGTTATGAGACGTGTATTCATTCTAGTATACAGCTATCCATAAACTTTATTTTATATATAGGAAGAATAGATTGATGAAGTATCATTATATTAACTCTTAGTTCCTTTTATATAATAATTATGTCGATTTCGCGTAAAGCTGCTTCATTTAACGATGCTCATTGGAGCTGTCAAAGAATCTATCGAGGCAGTGTTGATAGATTAAATACATACGGCGTACGGATTTAGCTTTGGGAAACTAGGCAAATTGATAGCTATAAATAGTTGTTTAATCAAGCAGAAGCGGCCGTTATAGAATGCGACTTATGGAAATAGAATAAGATAGTTAGTTGAATTGAGTTGAATAAATATAACAAGATACACACTATATATATATATATATATATATATATATATATATATATATATATGTGTGTGTGTGTGTGTGTGTGTGGAGGGAGAAGGAGAGGTGTGGGAGAGAGAAAATATAATCTACTAGTTATAGTACTTTTACAAGGATGTATTCCATCCCATGTTTAAATCCCACCAGTCTCACTCCATCTAACAGCTCAACTTATTTTCTATACCTCGTCCTTTGTTCTCTCTTTCTTTGTTTATTATTATCCCATTGCTTTTCACACTAAAGGAGAACATTATATGAAAAATCACTATTTACAATCTGGGTTTATTGATAATGATCCGGATCGATTACGCTGGTTCTCCAACAAATTGTATCAGAAACATGAATGTATATCTGTAGACAATAATGTTTGTATAAATAAACACACTAAAACATAAATACGCACACATATACATACACACATACATACATACATACATACATACATACATAATACACACACACACACACACACACACACACACACACACACACACACACACACACACACACACACATATATATATATATATATGTTGGAATGTGTGTGAGAGGACACTTCTCAACGTCAACGAATTTTTTATCTACATCTTTGAAATTTGGTATATAGCGTATGACGTGGAAAACTTTATAATCAGTTTTAATCCGGAACAAAGGGGTTAAAATTTAGAAATTGTTACGCGTATTTATTGGGTTTTATCTGCTTTCTCACTATTATCCGACTGCGCATGCGTTAATCGTTTAATTATGTAAATAATAAGTAGATTTAGAAACATTTTTAAAATATCGTGTCAAGCTAGCATAATGTTTATCGTACTTGACTCATTGTCTTTGGGTTTCAAGCTAGATCTCGCCTCGAGTATTTTTTTTTTACTTACAGAAAGTTTGCTATCCTGTACTTTAAAGAACCCCAAAATCTATTAAACTGGAGACGAGAAATAGCAAACAACTGTGTTCACAAAACATTTGACAGTTAAAAGACCAAAAGCAGGTGCATTTTTTTTAATGAATAAAAAAATATAAAAATTAAAAAGATTATTGAAAACCAAAATTTCGATTCGTAGCAGAAATTTCGCCAGGGCAATCCAAGATTATTCATAAGTGCCATGCTGTAGGTAGTAATGCTTGAGAGAGAGAGAGAGAGAGAGAGAGAGAGAGAGGGAGAGCGGGGGGGGGGGAGGGAGAGAGAGTATATATGAAAAACTTTTTATTCTGTACATTACGACTAGTTTTTAAATAATATTGCTTATTAATATATTTGACCCCTATTATGACCCCTTAACATTTATTGTTTTGGGCTCAAATCAGATTATTAAGTTAGATCCATGTCCAAAGAACCTATATCTAACATTTTAAAATTGTCGGAGGGGTTTGGTAGAGTTTTCAAAGGTCAAATCGTTGAACTTTGACCCCTTAACAGCCAAATTTCTGGCCGAAAACCGATCACAAAGATTTTCCCAAATCTCCGTACCCTGTATATTAAATTTCGAGTCTGTAGACTAAAAATTGAGAGAGTTATTGCGTAGGGAAATGTACACACACACAGACGCACAGACACACAGACACACACAGACACGTTCAGTTTTATAGATATATAGATAATCTGTGAACGTATCGCTGAAATAATTAATCATATCCTTAATGCTCGTCCCACTGCCAATATTCACATGTACGGTGATTTCAGTGTGTACAACGATGAATAGTTAGTGAAATATGACAAGATAGACGATGTCATAATTTCTCCATAGCTTATGATCTCACACAGATTGTTAACGAACCCATTCACGTTACCCATGTTGATAGATAATTTGCAAATCTTTTTAGATTTCTATTTTTGAAAAACTGCCTTGACTCGGATCATCCTCCGTTTTGTCTCCCCTGAGATCTTCCGATTAGTCGATTATCTTAATTAAGATTAAACAAAGTATAACAAGATCACAAATGTCCCTTCATGTCGTACAGTGTATCGCTACTGGCGCAACTTTTGAACGTTAATATCTAAAATACCTTTACACTATATGTTCGGAAATGATGCGTAAATTATAGCATCGTACATAACATATTAGCTAATTGTGTAGGCAGTTACGTACCCTTTAAAATCTTCCAAAGGAGGTCAAATGCATAACCGTGATACACTCATGAATGTGCAGCTACTATTGCACATTGAAATAACTATTTCAATTACTTTCAACGAAATTGATATTCTGAAACTACAACCCTTTAAGGACTGCCACTATCGCTGCAAAGGGGGTTATATAAAATGGAAGATAGTCTTTTGTCCAGTTCATCAAATCTAAAATAGGTAAGAAACGGCTTGGTTGCACGAGTTTAAACGTTTATGCGTATTATCTATCCGAATCATCGGTAACAGACATTTGCTAAAAACTTCGTATTAACCTTACCAATATTTTATCATGGCCGTCTATCCTCTGATATCCGTCGTAGAAGTGACAAACACTAGCAAAGCAAATTACCCTGACAGCAATCCAATGATAGTGCTCAAAATAAACTGGATCCTATTCTAGCAAAGCTGTTTAAACGCTGGCTTAAACAGAGATGCTTCCCAGCATCTTACAAAACTTCAACAGGCTGCCAGTATTTAAAAATACAAGAGAACGTTATCCTGCATTTTAATACAGACCGAATAATCTCCTGTTCTAATGTCAGGTAAGTCTGTGATAAATAGTCAACCACCTCAGCAAAAATAACCTATTCAATGACCAACAATACGGATTCCGTACTTCGAGATTTACAGCTGATTTGCTGGCGGTAATATAACAAAGAATCAATGAATCTATTGACGGTGACCTCGTTTCTCGAGCAATCGCTCTTAACATATCTAGGAGATTTGATAGGGTTTGACATAAAGGGCTATTTCTACAAGATATACAGCTACAGAACAACTGAAAATGTTCTCTTAATCATGAAATCTTTTTTATAGGTTTATTAAAGTAGTCGTTAATAGGCAGAAATCCGAAGCTTACTACATTAACGCTAGCATGGCCCAAGGATCGATCTTGGCTCAAACGTTCTTTTTGGCCTATATCAACGATGTCCCAAATCATATTCTACGATCATTTGTCGACATTTATGCAGACGGCACTACCACGTATGTCATGTACCGCAATGACCAGCAAAACAAAACCTTTCTGATTCTTTCTTTTCCGATTTCCAGCGTGTGGTATAATAGGATAAAATGTCTTGCTATAATTTAATTCTCCAGAACTGTCTCTCTGCAGAGTACAATATCACGTGTCTACTTCCCAGCTGATTATAACCTGGTCTTTTTAAAATCTAACGTAAATAAAGTCTTATTGAGTTGTCCTCTTAAATAATCAAATCCTACCAAAGTTCCGTCATTATCGATCGTCACTGTATTGTCTCACAGCCTATTCGAAAATCATTAACCCTTATGCTCGTGTGGGGATCCCCTATTTAAATTACTTATCTATTTCTTTTTAGCAATATCACTGTCTGAACTTTTGAGATTAAGATTGAACATTTGTATTGTTTAGATCACGTAGAACATTTGTATTGTTTAGATCACGCATATGTTATTCTTACGACGAATAGAATTTAATACACTACAGCAACCATAAATAATGAATTGAAAATTTCTCTCTCTTTCTGTGTGTATATATATATATATATATATATATATATATATATATATATATATATATATATATATGTGTGTGCGTGTGTGTGTGTGTGTATATATACATGTGGAGGGTGAAAGAGATTTAGAGATAGTGAAAGTAGGAGAGAGAGGGTGAGTGAAAGAGAAGCAGATAGGCAAACGGAATACACACACACACACACACACACACACACACACACACACACACACACATATATATATATATGTATATATATATATTTTTTCTGATTCTGTGTTTCATCCTTTTGGTAATCATCAGTGCAGGGTTACAGGATTATTCACGATTATTACACAGTCGGGATATTCGAACCCTATCACGAAGACATTTCTGTTCATTAGCAAGGAACAAACCTCACGTCCAATCTCAACCGCAGGAAATATCATTTTTTTGATGTCGTAAAATCCGACCATAGTGATTTAATGATTATAACATCATATGCATTCGAGCTTAGGTGACCGACCTTCTATCTCAACTTTAATTTGCTCAACAATAAGAACAGAGTTTCTTAAAGGGGCTGACATAATTATCACAATAATAATTTTTTTAATACCTACAGGCACTAGCGTTTCATCATTTTGGGAATTATCGATGAGAGTTATAAATATAACTATATCATAACAAATATTGATATGGAGTAATAAGTAATAACATGCAGTAATTATCGATAATGTATAATGATAACTAATAAAACTATGCATTTACAACATGAATAGGTTCAAGGCTACTAAAATACACATCAGGGTTGTTCATAGTTCCTGTGGCACAATGGATATTCGTGCTAATTTATAATCAGTTCTAAAGGTTAAAGTTTCAATCTTCAGTGCGAACGATACTAAAAATTACTTTAGACTTTTAACCGGTAATGGCAGACGAAACGGGAAGAATCTACTCCACGTTACGCCCTTGTTACGAGAACAATATCGGAATAATCTAAATAATACTAACACCGTAACGTTCAGCAGAGCAGAGTCGATGATCAATTAAACTAAGTCTTTATCTCGTCAAGAAATATTTTAGACAATCATCATCATCATCATCATCATCATCATCATCATCATCATCATCATCATCATCGTCGTCGTCGTCGTCGTCGACGTCGTCGTCGTCGTCGTCTGCACCCTCATGTAGAATTTTCGACACAGAAGCGCCGATCGGATCAAACAACTGGCCAATATAAAAATAAGCAATCAATATAAAGTCACTATGAAAACCAACAAAGCAAGTAAAAATATTAACATTTACAACATGACTTCAATAGTTTGGTTAACTGATCCATACTACAAAAGATTTAATAATACAATGGAAAAATATCACAGAGTTTCGTACTAAATTGACTGATATTTTATCTAAGCTATTTCATATCATGTAAGTGTTGTTGTCAACTTGAAGCCTCAATTTATGTAATCGCCCTTTTCAAAATATCTTTTCTACCTCTCATTTTCGTTTGTTTATTGTTGTTTTCTAAACCTCAAATATGGCCGCTACCTATAGACGCCATATTGAATATTGGCAAGCCAGCCAAACGATTGTTTTCTTTTCCTTTCGTTTGATGTTAGCTTCTTCGCTAGAAAACGCCGACGCCATCTAAAACGAATACTGCATTTTTTTAATCGTACTTTGGCCTCATTTTAAAATTCCTTTGAAGTTTGTTTGCTTTGTTCCAGAACAAAATATTCTACGACTCATCTCATGAAAGATCACTCATATATCAATTTAGGTTTTTCTTTTTCAAGATTTTTTTTTTTCTAAAATGAAAGTTATTCCTGCTGGCCCATTCACTTAAAAAATTGCTCTAAAGTTATTTTTTAACTCTTACTCGAATAATCAGAAAAAAAATGTAATCACAAAAGTGCACTCTCAGATTACAATTGGTGTTTGTATTTGTTATAATAACATAAACACGGCGAATGCAATACTTCCGCGATATATATATATATATGTATGCAAATATTGTTGCGCTAAATAAACAACTTAAACGATAGTTGATTTAAGGTATAGATCTTCTAAACAGACACACGCACGCACACACACACACACACACACACACACACACACACACACACACATATATATATATATATATTTATATATCTCACCTCAGGATTTTTCTTAAATACCACTTTGTTTTTGTCGGTTGATGCTTTTAAGTATGATCTTTAGACTTGTAAAGAATTACAATCAATATATATATATATATATATATATATATATATATATATATAGTCTTGGATATGACCTTAAACTATATTCAGTGGTAAGGCCCCAGCTTGCGGGCTTTGATGAATGTGGAGCCACCCTTTAATTGCCATTGCTCCTAGGTCCACTCTGACACGGAGTGGTAGTACCTGTTAGGGTCCCAACTATGGGTTAAATAGAAACCGACTTGAAAACAACAAATATATTCTATTAAAAAGTTTTTCTTCAAAATCTTTTGATTTGGCATTAAATAACCTGAAAAGCGTTGATATACCGTAAAACAAAAACAACCAATCAACGAATATATATATATATATATATATATATATATATATATATATATATATATATATATATAAAGCTGAACGTCTTTGTGTGTGTCTGGTCACGAATAGGCTCCTATATGGTTGACTATTATAGAAAACTTATTACATATACTGATAGACGATGTATCGAGACACAGAATGGGTATGTTTGATCTGGCATAATGATGATCCATTAAAATTGTGGAGTCTGTGTACGCGCCTGGTCCACAAATTATAGAAATAAAAAAATATAAAAATTAAAAAGAAAAACGTTTACAAGTGTTTTTTGATATAGACGTACATTATAATAAGTATGTTTCAACAAATAGGGATGGTATAATAAAATTGTGGAGTGTGCGTTCGCGCCTGACCTCCATAGAATGGAAATAGAGTCTGCAAAGGTCAACTCTTTCAACTTTGACTTCTTGGCAGACAAATTTTCGCAAAATAACTGATTAAAAACTTGCTGTATGTCTGTATACTATTTATGTAAAAGATTAAATGTTTAGACCAAAAAAATTGCCGAATACTTTACTAGAGATCGCAAAAGTAAAATCTTTTGAACTTTGACCCCTAGGTATAACAGGAAATGTTTTCTCAATCATTAAATCATTTCTCTCCGATAGGCTCATAAGAGTAGTGGTAGATGGACAAAAATTGGAGGCCTGCAATATAAATGCTGGAGTCCCTCAGGGGTCAATCCTGGGCCCAACTCTCTTCCTGATCTACATCAATGACCTCCCTAAACACATACTTAAATCATTCGTTGACATCTATGCTGATGACACGACCATCTACGGCAACACATCAAAGGCTGTAAATGACAAAGTTCCCTCTGATTCTCTCTCCTCTGATCTCGAGCGCGTGGTTCAGTGGGGGAAAATGTGGCTGGTTACCTTTAATGCATCCAAAACCAAACTCCTATCCTTACATCATCAACGCTCTGATCCCCATCTGGCATCAATTGTGATGGATGGCTCTCGTCTGGGTGAGGCCCCGTGTTTTGACAAGCTTCTGGGTTTGACCTTTACTCCTGATCTGAAATGGAACACGTACATCAAGTCTGTTGCCAAGGTCGCTGGAAAGATGGTGGGATCCTTCTACCGCTCCAGAAGATATCTCACTACTGATGCAATTCTCTATCTATATAAAAGCCAAGTACGTCCAAGGATGGAATACTGCTGCCATATCTGGGCAGGAGCTGCTAAAAACAGCCTATCCTGCCTTGACAAAGTACAAAATAGACTTCGTGGCTTAGTGGGGGATGCCCTTTTCTCTACCCTGCAACCTCTCTCCTACTGAAGAGAAGTTGCGAGCGTATCCTTGTTTTATCGTTATTTCCATGGCAGGTGCTCGTCTGAACTCCAATCTCTGGTCCCCCCTCGCCAATCTTTGACGAGAAAACACCCGTCTAGCTGAATCCACTGTGAAAAATTTCCCCCACTCTATATCTGTGCCTAAATCAAAACGCGGATTCCATGAACAAAGCTCCTTTCTTAGAACTGCACGCCTGTGGAACTCTGTTCCGTCTGCCTGCTTCCCTCCGGACTACAACTTAGATGTCTTCAAGTCCAATGTTAACAAATTCCTAATGAACCGCCCCTTAATTAAACACTTCATCAAATCTCCACACTAACGTAATGTACTTGCAATAACCCTTATCCCTCAGTGGTTTCCGGGCCTTGATAAGTGGTGATCACTGTGTAAAAAAAAATAGAGTTTTAAAGGCCAAATCGTTGAACATTAACTCCTTAACAGCCAAATTTCAGGCCGAAAACTGATTAAAAGGTTTTCCCTAATGTTAATGCCTCTTATCTCGAGTCTGTAGACTGAAAAGTGACAGAGTAGTTTGGTAGGGAAATACACACACACAGACACACACAGATAATTTCACTTTTATAGATATATAGACAAGTATATATTTACACACGGGTTTAAATGCCAATACAATAAACATATAAAACAGGAATAATAATATTAATAACAAATTAATAATTAAATTAAACAAAAAAAACATTAATAAAATAAAAATAAATAATAACAAATGCCATTCGTCTGTGCTAGAGAAATCTGGTATTGCATTTGTTTCGTTTTGGTGACATGTTTTTGGTCCATTTTCTTTATCAATCAGAGACGTTTATTCGGGACATTATCAAATATATTTTACCCTCTCGGCTATAGTTAACAGTAAGTTCCTATATACTGCTTAACATGTGAGAGATTTTTGAAAAATAAATTGATATACCAAGCTGCTGCCCTCGCTTGTCTATTTATACGGCACACCAATTCACCACCCCAGTATATTACGTTGCTATTCGCCTTTTTAAGAACATACACACGTTCACTTTTATAGATATAAATAGATAGATAGATACATTTGTTTAACAAAAATATATACATATACATAAATATATATGGAAATAAGTTTGCGTTTACTATAAACTTTTTTGGCAAATATTATGCAAGTATAAATTATGTAGAATATCTGCATTAATATAATTACAGGTAATAGTTAACTAAAGATGATTATCCCATTAAAAAACCGAAGCAACTAATAGGGAATTAATTAAAATGAATGTTTAAAAGAATATGCAAATTAGCTAGATCTTTTGCTAATGAATGCAATTCCAGACCCATAAAATTGTATTTTATTTTGAAATAAATAGAAAAGAGGGGGTTTAGTATGAATATCAATAAACATAAGAAAAAAAAGAACTTATAGGAGTATAGATATTATTGTTTTTCAATTTTTTGAGTGGACTATTAGCGACTCAAAACCAAATGCAAAATATATTCAATATGTAAAGATTTCTGGACAGTGCTCAGTTTCTAATACAAAGTTTTAGTAAATCGACCCCCCCCTTTTTGAAAACACTCAACGGAGACCCGAAACTGAGTTATTGCTCCATGGTTGGGAGGTTTTCTCCATTTTATTCCCAATATTTTCAGTAGACTATTATTGATTAGACATGTATTGACCATTTTCGGCAAAATTAAAAAAAAAAATCTAGAAATTCAATATATAAAAATAATTAGGGGCCACTCTTTCTAATACAGCGTAGAAATAGAAGTTTGTGGTGATTTCACGATGAAACTTGTTATACGTTAGTGTCTTAATTTTATTTTTTATATAACAATACGTTGTTCCAGTGTAAATCCCCAAACTCGTTCAACTCTAAGTAATTTAGGTGACTAAAATAGAAATTAACCACTCTTAAGCAAAATGTCTCTAAACAATGGCAAACAATTGTTTAAACACTTTTTTTTTACACAAGAATCACCACTTATCAAGGCCCGGAGGTCACTCGAGGATAAGGGTTGATGGGTATACATTAGTCAATGTGATTATAGCGTAGTAAACATAAGTAGTGGGAATTTTGTAAATTGGATTACTTAAGGAGACGGTTCATCAAGAACTTGTTTACGTTGGACTTGAAGACAATCAGATTGTAGTCGGCTGAAAAGTAGGCAAACGGAAGAGAATTACACAGGCGTGCAGTTCTAAGAAAGAAGTTTTGATAATGGAATCTACATTTAGGTTTAGACACAGATACAGAGTGTAGGAAATTATTGATAGTGGTTTAGGCTAGACGAGTGTTTTTCGTGACAGTTTGGCGAGGGGGACCATAGATTGAAGCTGAGCTGATCTGAGCACTGAGCACTTGCCATGAAAATTACGATAAAGCAGAGACAAGCTCGCAACGTCTCTTCTGCGGGAAAGAGGTTGCAGGGAAGAGAAAATGGCATATCCCACTAAGCTACGAAGTCTATTTTAAACTCTGTCAAGGCAGGCTAAGCTGCTTCTAGCAGCTGCTGCCCAGATGTGGCAACAGTACTCCATCGTTAGCCTTACCTGGCTTTTATATAGGTGGACTCTTCTAGGTAGAATAAACACTCTTCAACTTCGGTTTCATGTATTCGTCGAGCAGTTCCAATATGGGGGATTGATTTACTAGAAGACTTTATTTGAAACTGAGCATCCCCTAAAAGTCATTAAATATTGTTTTTTTTTTTTTGCATTTTCTTTCGGTAGATAAAAGAAAAATTGAAAAAAGACGAAGAAAATATAATGGGTGTGTGCATTGTACAGGTAAATTTTTTTATCGATTAAATTTTTAATGATTTTTATATCAAATATTGTTACTGGTAAATATTGTGAACCAGACGTATCTCAGCGTTCGCTCAGCTTTGGCCGGAACATGACGTCAACAGCCGGATTTTGCCGAGCGTTTCCAATGAAATCATAACAACTCTACGTAAAAATAAATAGCAAAATGAATATATGCAAAATGTAGAAAAGAAAAAGAAAAAAGACTTACCGTAATTTGGTGTTTTATTATTCATTTTTAAAAAAAATAATAACTGTCAGGAAAATGTTAGAAGAAGCAACAATTCATTTTTTTTTTGGGGGGGGGGTAAAAAACATTTAAGGAAATGTTTTCAAAAAGGGTTCAAAGAAACACTTTCCAATATATTTTGCTTATTTTGTTTTAAACATTTTTTGTTAAGGAAAACTGTGAAAAAATGTTTTTTTCCAAGTATTTTTTAAAGTATTTTTGTATACAAGAATGTTTTGTTGTTTTTTAAAACTGGATAAGAAATGTTTTAAAGGTTCAGTATGTTGGTACTGCCCATGATTTGCACATAACAACTGATTTTTTCCTTTCCAGTATTTATCCAAAATTCGTCGCCTCGATGTAATTATGATTGGCTGATACGCATATGACGTTCATCGCAAAATCCGACTGTTGACGTCATGTTGAGCGAACGCTGAGATACGTAGTACCTAAATATTTGTTAATTTATCAAAAAAAAAAAAATGAATTATGTACGATAAATTTATAATGCAAATAAACATAAGAAACGGTTTACCGATAATCCGCAGTCATTTATTATTGTGAAAATGTGTCTGTACACATTTAGCCTACACCCTAAAAATTTGTGAATGTATAATCGGTATCACGTGATCGATGAGTCACCGGCGGTGATTGTTCCGCATATAATAAAAGGGCAACAACCTTACACAAAATCACCTAATTTATTTAAAAATAATTTTAAAGATTAGAATGCGTTCTTTAATTACTTATAAATTACATTTTAAAAAAGAGAAGGAACACGATTTGATTTGTAGTAAACTTGAAGTTTATTTAATATAATTAAATGAAAATTATGCATGTAAGATTATGAATATTTGAAGCAGAACACAAGCAAAACATTTGATATGAGTTAAGACAATAAACAAATATTAAAATTAAACTATTTTTTAAATCAAAATGAATTTTTTTAAATCAAAATGAATGTGGGTTTGTATTACTGTACACATAGATTCGAAAAAGTTGTCAAAAACAAATATATAACAAATAAATGTTATAAAAGGCAAGATTAGTTACTTTTCTACCAAACTGGATATATTTTTCGTATTTTTATTGTGACGTCAGAGCAAAGCGAACAGTCAATCTCTCTACTTACTCTCTCTATATATCTCGCTATCTCTCTCTTTCTTAAAAATCTAATGAACCAGATAACCCCCTCTCTCTGTGAATGATGTGGCGTGGCAGACACTTGGCTGAGGGAAATGGGACAGAGGTTGGGTGTGAATATCGCCGTAGCGAGCGGAAATACGTCGTCATGGCAACCAGACAGTGAACATTCGTGGCGGGAAACGTGAAGCACGAGGGATTTGAAAATAAGAAATAAACAGTTGGCGAAAAGAAGCGAGACAGCCCGGTATATCAAACAGTCGCTCCGAGAATCGGACCTCATCGAAGATTGAGATTTGGATCAGTTAAACTGCGGATTATTAGTCAAATACAATCGTATTGTCGATTAACCTCAACATTTAATCTGGCTGAGATTTGAATTAATTAAATTGCGGATTATCATTCCAAATACAATCGTATTGTCGATTGAATTCTTCTTTGGAACTAAGATTCGAGGAAGAGATAAACTTTCGCCATCTCAACTTTTTTTTTCTTGGATATTGTGTTTGCGAACTTTTAATCCGTGTTTACTCTAACGGATAAAAACAGATAAGTTTGGCCTATCTCATGCCAATATCTTTTCCTTTCCACAAACTTTTATACATATTGTACTGTATTTTGCATGTCGCATACATCTGACAAACATCCCCAGAAATACGTCTGTCTCACTCATTCTTTTTATCGGAACTTTTTTTTCTTCCTTTGTATATAAAAATCTTTCTTGAATTCTAAACTTTTATTGAGTGTTCGTTTCGTCATTTTTGCTCTGTTGTTCCGTTCTCCTTATTGATATGTTTCGCGGGTTAATCCGACATCTGACTATTAACCGAAGATAATTATGAGATGTTGGATATAAAATAAAATAAATTCTTATGTCGCGATCTGACCAATCAATTCGGTCATCCATTAACCGGGTCGTGACATTATTCAATGTAACATATTTATTCAGCTCGAAAACCATACAGTGTTTACCGATGTATTGGAAAATTCAAGATGGCGTCTGACTCCCTCTTTAACAGGGTAAGTTCGGGAAAAGGTGTTATAAATAAAAAACTGGATAAAATACTGTTAAAAACTCGCTCAATATATGTTACCGTGACATAGCTTGACATATATTCGGCGGATTTTTAATAGTATTTTGTATAGTTTTTTTATTTATAACACCTTTTCCCATACTTACCGTGTTAAAGAGGGAGTGAGGCGCTATCTTGAATTTTCCAATACATCGGTAAACACTGTATGGTTTTCGAGCTGAATAAACATGTTACATTGAATAAAAACACGAAAAATATATCCAGTTTGGTAGAAAAGTAAATTATCTTGCCTTTGATAACATTTATTTGTTATATATTTGTTTTTGACAACTTTTTCGAATCTATGTGCACAGTAATACAAACCCGTTTTTCGAGCTGAATAAATATGTTACATTAAATAAAAACACGAAAAATATATCCAGTTTGGTAGAAAAGTAAATTATCTTGCCTTTGATAACATTTATTTATATATATATATATAAGTATTTTCAAAATTTTATCTTTCTAGCTTTAAAAAAAAGTTTTAAAATTTTATCAGCCGGCATAATTTATTTTTAAATATTGAAAATTTTCAGGAAAATTAATTTTTGCTAGATTTTCAAAACATGTGTGTCAACAGCTTAAAAAAATCGTCTCTTCAAAAGAACATGTTTTAAAGAAGACGGTAGTGAACGTGTGTGTGTGTGCGTGTGTGCGCGTGTGCTGGGTAGGACAGCGTTTGTTTTCGTGTTGTGTGTGCGTGTGTGCGGCTAGCGCCAGAATGGCGGACGTGGTGTCGGAGGTTGGATTGTGATGTCTGGTGTAAGTTTCGTATTTTTGTAATTTGTAAATTGCAAGTTAGGAAAATATTAAACCCTTCCAAGATGGACAATAAATAAGATCATAATATTTTATGGTAAAGTTAAGAGCGTAGGAACAATAGTTTTTTAGGAGATGTGATTATTGGATTAACCAATCAGAAATCGTCTGTGGCACACACATCTCTGTTTATATGTATATATATATATATATATATATATTATTTTTTTATATATTTCGGACTATTATTCTCATCTTTCTTAGTTGTTGTTTCACGACGTTTCGGCCAACTATTCCTCTGGCCTTCATCAGGTGGTAACCGCGACGGATAGGAATTTCGAATCTCCTAACTGCATTCCCAGCACTCACTGCCATCTGTAGTTGTTATCGTCTCACCACTTCGGGGCCCGTGGCGCAGTTGATAGAAACGTTGAATCTCTACGGTTCCAGGTAAGCATTGTCTGAAGATAGCGGTTTCAATCCTACCCAAAGCCGGCCAGAGGCTTACTTGGTCAAAACATGGTGAGACGACAACAACTGCGTTTACGTAGATTACTGTTAAAAAAATAATAATAATACGTCCAAATTAAAAATATGGGCGACTTTCTAAGAAAAGACCGGATATCCGAGGTGGAGACGTTAACCTTAATATCGTTTAAAACCCCAACAACAAAAACTACGTAAATAGATAAACGATAAAAACTAAACAGTAAATTGTCTATCGCATCATAGCGTAATGGATTAAGACTCTGGGCTGATATACATAAGGTCCGGGGTCGAATCCTAACAACAGTCAAGCTACGGTGAAGAGGGGTAGGGCCCCGAAACACGCGTGTACGTAGATTACTGTTTTTAAAAAAATAATAAAGAAATAAATAAAAAATACGTCCAAATAAAAATGGGTGACTTTCTAAGAAAACACCGGATCTCCAAGGCGGAGACGTTAACCTTAATATCGTTTAAAAATAATAATAAAAAATATATATATACATATGTGTGCGTGTGAAGACTCCTCTCCAAAATAAACGTTTTCTCAGACTAAAGCAGGGAGAATTACTTTTCTCGACAAGTTACTTAAGACATTGACCAAGTCACGTTTAATGAATACCTTTAATGGGTGTGGTTGCAGAATGATTGGTAGATGAACCGATCGTAAAGCATGTGGCCTTCGCAGAATCGAACCACAATGTGCTTTCTTCGTAAAATATAATTAACCGAAATTTCTCTGCCTGATATAATCAAAATTTTTTCTCTTGGGATTATCAAGAATGGAGGCACGTGAGAGACGCCTACCTGATCCCAGCTGTTAATTTTCCTTTTTATGCTAAACTAAAGCGGTTAGATAGATTAGTAATTTCCCAAGTGTATTTAGAAAAATGGATGACACAGCATGCTGAATCAGCAGTCCCATTACATTATTTGCATTGGACGTCTTATTTTAGTTTATATTGAACACATGAATATGTCTTCTAGCGATGAGCTCGGAAAGCCGAAATCTGTACGATTATAACCCAAAAAGAAAACAATGTTAGTACATCCGTGATTTTATATATATATATATATATATATATATATATATATATATATATAATTTAAAGGAGATTAGAATAATAGTCTAAAGAGCTAAGTGTATTTTAATGTAATAGTGAAATTACTAGTTTAATTAAAATACAGGAAATGCTCGTTGTAACGAAACAATTTATTGCACGAGCGTCGCCCTTTTAAAATTCATCATTCAATAAAATAAAAAGCTATAGCAAACATCTAAATGACTACTTTAAATACAGTTCCTGATTTCAAAACAAGAAAAACTAAAAGGTAACTATATATCTATATATTTTTAAATCAAATTTATTATGTAAATTCAAAAAAAAAAATATATTTTTTCTACTCATTTCTATCTCTAACCTATACCAATTTTCTTATTAATTTTCTTATAAATTTTAAATCCAAACCTTTTACTTCAATTTTTCAGATTCATCTGCCTTACTTTTAATGCTAGGTTTATTTTTGGTGTCTTTTCAATTCAATAGAAATCCTCCTAAATTTGCTGATGAGGAGGTCGTGCTTACCCAAAAAAAACTATGTATAATTGTTCTACGTGACTTCATGTATACCACAAATAAAAAGCACGGATTTTCGAAACGATCGTACAGATAATTGACTTTGTTGTTGTTCCTTCTTATGAAACTGATTTTTAATTTAATTAAATTTTGATTTTTAAATTTTAAAAATTTTAAAAATTTTTAAATTATAAATCACATTACTTAATATATATATATATATATATATATATATATATATATATATATATATATATATATATGGTGACCCTCCCAAAAAAACAGAGGACATTCAATTTATTTTTCTGAGCATTTTACAGTCAACGGAGAAAAAAGGCCAAAGACCCTAGTGTTTTGATGTGATGTTTTGAATATAATAAACTAGTTATGACCAAAGTTTCATTTCATTCGGACAAGACACTAAGAAACGGGGCTTAATTATAGTTGGGCCCGTTTTTGGGGGGTCACCCTATATATATATATATATATATACGTTGTATTTTCTATTACCGTATTTTTCTGTTTAGTTACATTATTTTTTCAGCTACGCGACCGTTTTTTGGCCGGCATGTAGCCTCCTCAGACTTTTAGAGAAATGTTCGTTTATGGTAGAATGAAAGAGTGAATTATGTATGTATATGCGTGCGTAGGTATCGGTGCATATGTGCGAGTAGGTGTGTATCTTTGCAGATGCATGTATGGGTGCATGTATGTGTGCATATGTGTATGCGTGTATGCATGTATATATGTGTGTGCATGCATGCGTGTGGGGATGTGTATCTGTAAGTGTGTGTGTATATACATATGCGTGTGTGCGCGTCGTGCTCACGTGCGGACCCACCTCAAACCATTAAAAACATCAAACTAATGAAAATATTGCGTATATGCACCTAGGAATGAGTTTATGTTTACATCTATGTATACTCATATCTACGTTTAACGAAAGTATTACGTCTATATATCCACGAAGGAATTTAGATTTACATCTATGTAGACGAATATGTCTATATCAATAACTGTCTGTATATCTGGGTATGTGTGTATGTGTATATATGCATGTATGAGTCCATGTGTGTGTTTGTGTGTACATGAGGGTAACGATATATGTACGTACCTATGTATATGTATGCGTATGTGAGAGTATATGTGCCCGCTACCTACTGTCCACATATGTATGTATGAGCGTGCAGCTGTGCGTATGTCGATGTATGTGTCCACGAATATAAGTATATGTATGTGCGCGTATGCTTGCATATGTGCGTGCGGATGCATGTATGTCTGAATCAATATATACATGTAGGCTCATGTACACGCTTGCATCGATGTATGGGTGTCGGTGTGTGTGTGTGTGTGTGTCTGTATTTGTGCGCATCCATGCTTACGCGCACGTACTCAACTTAACACTTTAAGGTCAATGAGGTTAACGGGAGCAATGCGGGTGTATATGTATGCATGTATGCATATGCGCATGTGTCTGCATGCCGAGGTAGCGATGTATGTATACATGTGCGCGTTTCTTTAAGTGTATGTGTGTATGTATGTGCTCATGTGTTTGCCCACGCTTACGGCCCAAGCTAACTTTCTCAAAGCACTTAATAATAAAAATCAAATAAATAAACCGAATCATAGCCCCCCCCCGCCTCCCAACCTAAGCGAACACCCAGCAGGTCGACATACTTATCAAGAAATCATCTCACCAACGAGACGCCCTAAACCTTAGACTCGAAATTTAAAGTAACCCCACTCATCTTACCCCTACATGTTTCCCTCCCCCTCCATGTATCCCTATGTCCTTAGCCACACCAGAGATGAACTTCCAGACCCCTCACAACCACCTAATGTTCTTGAACTCCAAAATAAAAACACTACCGACCCACCACGCACCCCCTCCCACCTTTCCCTCTTTCCCTTTTTCTTTTTCCACTTTTCTCACACCCCTCCCCTGACATCATTCACTCTTTCATTCCACCATAAACGAACATTTCTCTAAAAGTCTGAGGAGGCTACATGACGGCCAAAAAACGGTCGCGTAGCTGAAACAATAATGTAACTAAAGAGAAAAATACGGTAATAAAAAATAAAACGCATATTTGGTCTACAACACTATTGAGCACTTTTTCAGGTTTTTATTAATTACCATTTCTACTGTATATATATATATATATATATATATATATATACAAATATATATATATATAAAATATATATTCTTTGGGCTGTGGAAATAATTATATATGTATATGTTCTATGTATATATATATGCATATATGTATATATAGGTATATGTATATATATGCATATATGTATATATATATATATATATATGTATATATATATATGTGAAATAAAAATAAAACATGCTTATACAAGATAAAGTGTAATGATTTCACTTGACCTTGTGTAAGTATGTTTTTATTTTTATTTTTCGAGTTTTTAAAACATTTTAACGATTTTTAATCCATTTTTTAAATTTCTAGGATCCTATTGTTTTTAGTTTCAAATTGTTTTATGCATGAGTGCCCAGCGTTGCCCGGGTGTTTGGAGGTGTGTGTTTAGCAAAAAAAAAAAAAAGAAATAAAAAGGAAGTGGTAGTAGGCAGGCAGTACCGCGAAAGATGAAAAGAATGTGAAAAAAAAACGTGACGTATTTACTGTTGACCTCATCGCCAAACCGGAAGTGGCATAGTTTTAAATTAAGGCTAATCAATCAAAAAGAGGGGATGACTTTCGAAAATATCGGCGAAAAAAGCGACCTCTCCCTGTAGAAAAGTGCCCATTTGAGTATGAAGGAATTAATGTTTTTATCTAATTTTTCGATATTTGTCGTACAAAGAGCTGCGCTTGAAAGCGATGCAGATCCCGTGAAAATCCGTGGCCTCTGTCGAAAGTTTTTGGAGACATACAAACATACATACTTACATTTAAGTAGGCAGATAAGATTTATATAATAGATGTATTTCCGTAGCACTGTTTGTTGTTTTTATCTTCTTTCCTTCCTTTTTCAACTTTCTCATCTATCTTTCATACGTTTTTATTCATTGCTTCTTTTATTATTTGGTCTTTTCTAACGATATCCATTACTTAATAGTGGTCCACATTTTTCTTTTTTACTATTATATATTGCACTTTCTTTTAATATTATCCTATTCCCTGATTCTCATTTCATATATAAATATTATTAAGCCAGTTTTTATCTATATTTGCATGTTATTTAATTCTGACCTTTCTCCTCTTTTGATGAGAAGTATTTAGCTACGAAATGCTATAGTCTAAAGAGGTTTCCTGCTGTCTTAATTTCCCCTTTTACTTTTTCTTATTGTTCTAATAATATAATAACGTTGTATATTACTTTTACTCTCCATCTTTCATTTTATTACTTTTATTCTCCATCTTTCATTTGTATGCTCCTCTTAATTATTTTGAGTTTGTCTTATTTTGATAAATTTTATGTTGTTGAAGATATATTCTTTAATAACATAATTATATATATAAATATATATATATATATATAATAAATATAATAAGATATGATAGTTGTCTTGAAGCATTGCTGGTAAATACGTTCATAGATATTTATTAAGACAGGCAGCAATCACATACAAAATCACTAAATATAAGAGTTACTGTTAATGATTATAATAGGTGGGACGGTGGAAAATCTTTTGATATTTCGGGGAAAAACTCTTTTCTCAAAAAAGAAACGAAGAAGACGTTTAAGGCATGGAATAAATTCTCGGCAAAATTGAATAGGTATTATATGGATGTAGTGAAGAGGTGCATGTCCAAAAATATTCAAAATCGTTTGATTGTACGGACGGATGTAACACAAAACACGCCGATTTCATTGTTTAATTACACTACTTTAATTGGAAATCTATTACTTGCTTGAATGTGTCACCTAGCCATATGTTTGGAAAGGTGTTTTTTTTTTAAAATGAGAATCATTCTAGACGGGGCACGAAGCCACTTGATGTAAAGAGCTAAATAAAATACCACTTCGAGTTAAAAACTTAAATTAGAATCACCCTAAACAAGGAATGGAACCACTAGATGCAATGAGTTAAATAAAATACCATTTTATTTTAAAAACTAGTTAACGATAAATGTTATATGTATCGATTACAACCCGGAAAACAGCAATTATTACCCTTTTTCTCTCAGAAACATCGCTCAGGAAATGTGAGGACTAAAAGATAAAATAGTTAAGAGTGCGTCAAAAATTAAACGAAAGCTCACCTTATACTTTCCTTAAATGCGTCTTATATTCTACGGGCGATATTTAAATGAATAAATAAATAAATAACCCCAAAACGAAAAAAAAATGTAGTGTAGTTTAACTCATCAAAATACATTAATGTTTCGATTTGGATCCCATAATTTTAGTGAATCAGTTCACAGCTTACTGACAAGGCGCAACACTTTCGTTACACAGGAGACAAACAGTCCAATCAGATTGCAATGTCGTGGCGTTAATGCCTGCTTCCAGTTTTCTCTATAGGCCAACAATAATGGCCATCTTAAAATCGAAGCACTCACACCAGAACGTTGAAGCCATATAACAAAGGCTTTGGTTTGATGGAGTGACACTTTAAATGGATTTACACAGACGCCGTATGGCACAGCAGCTATTTAACGAAACGTTATTGGATATTTAATAGACTACGTGTACTTAAAGAAAACGGACATGAAGAGGTGCTTAATGTTTACCGACACGACTATACAATTGGCAATGCGAGTTGACAAAACCGTTCGATATATTAAGCTCCCTTACACACTATAGTGACGTAGGTTTATTTGTGTCACATTTTCTTCTCCATAAACATGAATAAGGTTTCCACTTTAGCCGCAATGCATTCGAGAAAGATAAGGTAAGCATGACAAAAAGCCGTGCTAGCCTTCGATATATTATAAAGACATCATTTACGAGTTCGGTATCAGAAGGTGAATTTGTTAAAATGTCAGTGGATTCGAAATATACGCAAATTATTGAGTTATGTAGAGAATGACGGTAGAGTCTTACGCTTCACCAATGTTCGCACTAATATTCGTGTAAAATAACGTCTCAACCGATAAATAATAATTAAATAAAACGCTTCAAACTATAATTCATAAAACAATGAAGGAAATCAGAAAAAGTTATCAATTGGTAATAGGAATTTAAAGAAACAAGTGAAGCATGTATGGTACCCCGTGAGCATTTGCCCCCACCACCCCATTTAGCCCCAAAAGTCCCCATGGGACGTCAAATCATGGTGAAAATGAACAAACGATACAGTTTTAGGTCTTACCATATGTAAATTTGAGTTCTGTACCATGCAAAAAAAAAAAAAAAAAAATGACTAAGTTCATCATTTGCTCCCCTCCATTAAGCCCCCAAAGTCCCCCAGGCTTTAACATATTTAAATTTGAGTTCAACACCATGCAAAACTACTAAATAGACATACACAGAAAATTTTGGATAAATATGGTAAAATAGTCCCCCAAAATAGTGTTTTTATTAGCCCAAAAAAGAGCCCCTGCGCCACATCCAGGAGTTATCGCGAAGTATAGACAAACAAAATTATATAGAAATCAGTTAGTTACAAGTTTTCAGGAAGTTTTATAAAAATCCAAGTCAATTTTTTTTAATAAGAACAAAAGTGTCAATTTTAGCTTTTTTAACCCGAAAGGCACCTCTAAGGGCTGAACCGGAGTTTTATTGGAAAATCCGTTCTGCTAAATTTTTACTCATATCATGTTTACTGTTTGTGCAAAATTTCAAAAAATTTTAAGTCGTAGTTATTGAGAAAAGTTCGGACAGACGACGGAGGAACGGACGAACGGACAAGGGTGAATTGACAGGTCTAAACTCCTTTTGTTGGGGGGCCAAAATAGAAATAAATAAAACGCTTCAAAGTATAATTTATAAAACAATGGAAGGAAAATAAAAAAGCTATCAATTAGTATTTAAAATCCAAAGAAAAAAACAGAAAAAAATGATCGTTATGAAAATAGTGTAAATAATTTCTTTTTAATTTAATGGTGACAACAGAATGTTTGACTTGCTAATTGCTTTTTTTCAATTCCTCAAAACGTTTGGAATCATTTAATCTCATATATGCATTTCACTCGTGTGATGGGATAGAAATCCCTTATATATATATATATATATATATATATATATACACATATTATACATACGCATACACACACACACACACACACACACACACACACACACACACACACACATATATATATATATATATATATATATATATATATATATATATATATATAGGGTGTTCCAAAAGGCTTGGACACATTTCAAGTCCTCATATCTGCTTAATTATGAATCGTAGAAGATCAAAGTGGTGACATTTTGAAGCTAAATGCATTAAATGCTTTGTAAGACTATGTTTTTTTTCATTTCTTTCCGAATCACCATCTTTAATAGTTTTCAAAATATCCAATGTCAAAATGCGTCCCAGACGTTTGGAACACCCTGCATATTGCAAACATTTCTGCCTTTCTTAATACGACTATCTATATAAATCTATTTTATTTTATTAGTTTTATGGTTTTTATTATTATTCAGGTTTTAATTTGAAATTTTAATTTAATTTTATTTTTTATCTTTGTTTGATTTAAGCATTACATTTTACTTTTAGATTCCTGGGCATCACATGTGATGTGTACGTAGATTGAAACCTGTCCAAAGCAAGATGATATCTGATACGAGTTTAGTAATGCGGTGAGTCGGTTGGCTTTGTATATATGAATGCATCGAGATTCAAATATACAGGGTATTCCAAAAGTCTTGGGTACAATTCGAGACGTAATATCTATCATTTTAAAGTTAAATGCATTAATATTTTTGTAAAGCTATTGTTTTTTTTTAAATTTTTTTCCAGATCGGGTAATGGCGTTCACTCAACCAGAAAAGGCATTTTTTTTTCTTCAATTTGCAAAAACTGAATCATAGATACTTGTTCAACGTGCATTTCACAAAAATTCGGAAAACAGTCACTAGAAAGAAAGTCCATAATGCGATGACATGATCATTTACATATGGGATTGGTGCTTAATCTCATCTAAGCGAGCGGGATGCCCCTCAACTTCAGACGCTAAACATCATTGAACATTTTTGAACGTTCTATGAAAATTATGAGATTACAGGCTTTCTGAATATACTAGATGCGTTTTTTTATATATGTCGTGGGGTACAAATCACCCCTATTTGAGAACTAAGTGGAATCAACCAGTCCTATGAATAACACTGGTTTCAGAGATTAAATGGAGACATTCATACAATGTTTAACTGCATGCTACGAACACGTTCCTCTCATACCACTTTAGTGGTTCCTGTATTCTTTATGATAAATACATATTATATTTTATACACTTTACACTACTTGTGGTTTCTTTCATTTGCGACTCTTAGCACGGATCTACAACACTATCCTTAATAGTTCCCGAGATATTCAATGTCACATTGTGCCTAAGATATATATATATATATATATATATATATATATATATATATATATATATATATAAGTTTTACAAGATGTTACTGGTAGTAATATTCTATAAGTACTATCCCACCTAAATAAGAATTGCTCGATATAGAAGATAGATCAAATCAATCAAATTTTAGTCATTCAATGAATTTAAAAGTATATGACGTAAAATTTTTGAATTTAAAATCAAAATTTGTATTATTCTATGTAAGACAAAGAATACATTTGAAATATTATAAGGATTATATTTTAGGAGTTATAATATTATAGGAGTTATAATATTTCAAATGTATTCTTTGTCTTACATAGGAATAATAAAAATCTTTTGACTTGAAATGCAAACATTTCACGTCATAAATTTTTAAATTCATTGAATGACTAAAATTTTATATATATATATATATATATATATATATATATATATATATATATATCGGTTTTTAAATCATCGGATCTTGTTATGTAATGTTATGCCTATTGGTTTACGTAAATTCCCAATGTAAAATTCCTATTCAATATCATCGGATCTTGTTATGTAATGTTATGCCTATTGGTTTACGTAAATTCCAAATGTAAAATTCCTATTCAATATCATCGAGGGTATATTTTACAATTACTATAAACGCTGTCAAAACATATGCGGATGCAATATAAGTGTTCGATGTGTTACGCCGTCGTATATTACTTTGCGCTAATATGATTCGGAAGTTGTGTAAGGGAACGCTATATATTGAAAAGATTTAATAGGTATGATTTGTAGTGCTATATGTCCCGGTTGTCATCATCATTTGGAAACTATGCAATTATTCAATTCCCTGAAAGCTTATTTAATCATTACTACTTTAATAATTGCACTGAACAAGAACTGGCCAGCCTAATGAAAAGATCAGACACAACTTGGACAGCCTCCAATATACAGATCAGCGTTAATTAAATCGAAGTGATGAGGAACGACACTAATGTCATAAGCAAGAACATAAATGTCATAGACTAGAACTTGGAAGCTGTCTACAGCTTCATGTATATTGCAACGATTCTGCCGGATTATGGATCCAAATCTTTGCTTGTCCCGTGTGTAAACGTCTTTACTACGTTATACTCGTTCGTTTTTTTTTCTACGTGCAGGAGGAGTCACTGTGAGATGATTTGATGATACGACGATCAATATAGAATTTAGTTATTTTAACCATCTTTGCAAAAATTGTGCAGATTAACAGCAGCACACAATAAAGTAAGGTTCATATGGAATGACAGAAACCTTACAGTCAACTATAAAGTAACTGATGCGCTTCCTAATCGTCTCTTTATTTCTGTGTTCTTTAGAGTCGTGGACCTTTAGTTTGGACCTTACACGAATACATTTTTGAGGCACCAGCAGTCGTCTAGACCACGGGACAAATGATGATGATGATGATGATGATGATGATGATGATGATGATGATGATACCAGTAAACTCAGAATCATATGATATAGTCACATGTGTGTGCTGGTATTCTATTTACGTGTGTCAATATCTTACAACTCTATAATGCTACAGATACGTTTCCTATCCGCCCAAGCTTGCAGCAGAGGAGAGGCGAATGAAGACAGAACTTTGAGAGGAGATTCATCCTCGCATGAACTGTATAAGACGAAAATCTATAATATTTTATATGAAAGCGGTCGAGAAAAAAAAGGAAAAACAAATTCCCTCTATACATAACAGCGATATATGCATTTTAGTGTCCTGCACCGTTAGGTATAGGTTGCTGGATGTTTAGACACTTGAGAAAAGGAGTTAAAGTAATAAAATTCTACCGGCTGAAACACGCAATTTATCTCCAGTGGAGACAGCTTAGTAGAGCTGTCGCTTGGAGAAAAGACAGGCGAGAAAACGTTCTTCGTCCGTACCGAGAAGTTCTCTAGAGTTACTGTTTAAAAACCAAAAGGTCTGAAAGTAGTGCGTCATGAATCGGTTAAAATAACTAAATTCTATATTGGTCGTCGTATCACCAAATCATCTCACACTGACTCCTCCGCACGTAGAAAAAACCCCGAATAAGTATAAGGTAGTAAACACGTTTACACACGGGACCCACACGTTGTAGTAGTTTACGTCGCAAATGAGATTAAGACAAAGAATAACTGGAACCCACTTTTTCGTGCAACAACGACATTTATTCCTCATTCTCCCGCCACACGTGACTTCTCATTACGGCTGTGACGTCTCTCACGTGATCGTCCTTTTTAAAGTCTTTTTCCGTACAAGTAACGTCATTTACCATTTCGTGCGAATTTGCATACGCGTGTCCGCGCTCTGTTACACAATTTTATAATTGCTACAACCAAGCATAATTAGTTCACCTGTAAAAAAATTACATGTCATATTAGATTTTTAGCATTTATCCAGATTGCGACCCAATCTCCGATATCTTTTCGTCCGCATTTTTCGGTAGAGTTATGAAAAGTACCGTAAATAGCGGACGTGAATACTGCCAGACGATAAATTCATAATGCGGTGTTCTGATAAAAAAAGCCCCAAAACACTAAAATAAAATTTGAAAAAGAACCATAAGTTACCATAAATTTAATTATATAGATTTTTTTTTAGTTTGAATAAAAGTACATAAAACACTTGATTTTTAAAAAAATAATTACGAATAAAAAACCTTTTTAAACTACAAATTCAGCGAAACAACTGTCAAAATTTAACAATTGTATTTTTATGTATCGATAAATCATTTTTTTTTTACACGGATGCGATAGTTGCTTTCCGATAAAAATGCTTTTCGTTTACATGAAATTCACAATTTCATTGAAAGGTGTAGTTTGATGACATCTGATTGGTTAATTCAATTTCTTGTTTTCTCTCAGTGAGGGAGAAATCATTCATAAATTAGAGAGTTTATATATTTTTTCCACGTTAAAAAAAACGACCTTGGTGTCTAACTCTATCCCGTGTGCAGGCATTGTAAATAGGTTCCTATAGACTTTGTCTTTTGTAAAAGTAAGTCTAATAGGCATCTTATCTCTTTGCGATAATCATCTTTCGTTCTTGTTAGCTCCTTACACTAAGTGGCTTCATGCTTTGTCTAGTGACCTCTCATTTTGGTTGGGACAACTTCGATAAAATATTAGTCTTTCAATGGACCAGCGGCTTATCGTAAGATGACTCATCCTTTTTATGATTAAACAATAATTTGTATTCAGTTACCGTTTAATTATGGCGAACATGCCGAAAGATGAAGCATTTGACAACCGAGCAAGCATACAAAAAACGAAACAAAGAAAAATAGATAATAAAAGCATGTTTTTAAAAGATGGGATATTAATCCGACTATAATCGTCTTGTGTCTTCACTTAATACATCAGCAGGAGCAAAATATGTTTGACGCCTTCGTGTAAGACAATATCTCACATAAATAACAATATTTGTCATGCGATTATTTCATTCGATTATTTTTTTAGATACTTGTTTGAAGTTGCTTTTATAGCTTTGCTGACTGGGCATTTTCTTTTACTGTCGAAGGAGCTACAAGGACAGTTGTTAATAAATGATCCCGCCTTGCAGACATTTACGATGACATAGAAGTCGTCCAATAATAATAATAATAATAATAATAATAATAATAATAATAATAATAATAATAACAATAATAATAACAATAATAATAACAATAATAATAACAATAATAATAATAAGAATAACAACCATAATAATAATAATAATAATAATAATAATAATAATAATAATAATAATAATAATAATAATAATATTAATAAAAATAATAATTACAATAACAATAATAATAAAAAATAATAATAATAACAATAATAATAATAACAATAATAATGATTATAATAATAATAACAATAACAATAATAATAACATTAACAATAATAATAGTAATAATAATAACAATAATAATAACATCAATTATAAAAATAATAACAATAATAATAATAATAAAAACAATGATAATAATAACAATAATAACAATAAAAATAATGATAATAATAATAATAATAATAATGATAATAATAATAATAATAATAATAATAATAATAATAATAATGATAATAATAATTATAATGATAATAACAATACTACTGCTAATAATAATAACCATAATAATAACTAGCAGTACCCGTGGAAATTCCACGGTAATTGAAAACATCAACCCTCTAGGTGTGTCAGAAATTTCCGGAAAAATAGTGAATAATTCCACCCCGTCTTTCCAAGCTTATAACTCCTCGAAAAATGTAATTCAAGCCCTAATTTTTTTTTAATTAAAGGAACAAGGACCCAGGTTTTATAAAAAAACAGAAAAAAAGCAAACAACGTGTTTTTTTTAAAACAGGTTTTAAACTTCGGACTTTATAGGTAAATTTCTGAAAAACACTACTTTTTTGTTTTAAATTTGAATATATTATTTATTGACCTTTTCTCTTCAATTTGTGATATATAACAATTTGGTGAGTAAATTAATTATTTACTTTTTAATAGACATTTCAAAATGGGAGGCGTGAATTATTCGACTCCCTGTCTTTCCAAGCTTATAACTACTCGAAAAATGTAATTCAAGCCCTAATTTTTTTTTGAATTAAAGAAGCAAGGACCAAGGTTTCATTAAAAAAAAAAAAACAAAAGAAAAAACAAACAAAGTGGTTTAAAAAAAAAGGTTTTAAACTTCGGACTTTACAGGTAAATTTCTAAAAAAACACTACTTTTTTGTTTTAAATTTGAATATATTATTTATTGACCTTTTCTCTTCAATTTGTGATATAGAACACTTTGGTGAGTAAATGAATTATTTACTTTTTAATAGCCACTTGAAAATGGGGGGGGGGCGTGAATTTTAAAGAAAAACGTTTGTCTAAAATATTATATTCGGTTTATTGGAGAGAACATAAAATTTCACATTGATCCTAAAAATATCGTAAAAATTGAATCAATAGAAAAATTTTGATAGATTTTTAAAGTTTAAAAATTGAAAAATATTGAGTTCGTAAAATTCATGACTGTTTTTTTAAAAATAAAAAAAAATATTTCTATTACTTTTAAAACAACTTTAATTGTTCATTTTGGAAGTAGAATCCATAAAGAAAATAAACAATCCACTTTTAAAAGAGAAATTACGAGTTTTTTAATATTTTATTCGCAGTTTCGTGTTAGGGGTGTCAAAAATTCCTACAAAAATTCTGATACCCTTATCAACCCTCATATCAGCAAACATCTCATCACATAAGCAAACAATTAATATGACGATGTCTTTCAATAGAATAATCAGTGGAATATTTGTTTGGATCAGAAGGTGATTCTTTTTAGACAAATACTACTTGAACTACTTGAGCTTATTACACGAAATAGAACTACAGTGAAACATCTAGATGTCAATTTTATTAAAGTGACTTGTAAATCAGCAATAATTTTGTTACTAGAAACATGTTACATCTGAACTTTTTTCATTTCTTTCATAGTGGTAAGAGAACGGGGCCAATTTACACTACGATTTAATCTTCTCTTCTATATAAATAAAATTAACTCATTTTTCCCCTCCGACTTTGACCGTAAAGGATTAAAAATCATGACATTACATGCAAATGTAATGCGTACAGACTGTAGCACATTATCTGAGGTTTGCTATAGGTCTATTACCTCTACATTTCCTCGACAATGGTACATTTCTATATTTTTTCCGGTGAGAGTCTACTGCCAAAATCGCTTAGATTCAATGGAAGTTGCAACATCTTTTCCCTCTCTTAGATTCCTCCTTTCCCCTCTCCCCATTTACACCGCAGCGGATTCGTTCACAAGGAACAGTACGAGGAAACACACTGGTTTGGAATCGTACAAGGTTACTTCTGCCGTATTTTTTGTTTAATCCTTTTCCCCAGATTTATGCATTCTGTTTTTCCATAATGAAATAGAAAAAAGCAAAAAACAAAACAAAACAAAAAAAAAAAACGCGAAAAATGCGATTACTTTTATTGTTTTCTTTTTGCTTTTTTTTTTTCGTTACTGTAAGACGCAATCTGCGAGACTAACCGGATTTTACTTCCGGTTTTAACCACTCTAACCGTGAAATCTAACTATGACCTTTATTTATTAGTACTTTCAACTCAACATTTATTTTTACACAAAGATTTCAATGCAACGATATCGTGAATTCACTTGCATTACACTTAAATTAAAACTAAATTCATTTAGAATTCGAGAAAACAAAAGCATTCATTTAGAATTCCAGTGTGATGTGACTACTGAAACTAAACCAAAACAAACTTCACTGCGGAATTGATATTTGACCTAATTCACATTTTAGTTAATTCATCACGTCTTTTTTTTCGCTTTCACCTCAATTATTCGAGTTCGAGCCCCCCCCCTTATAACTTTTCTGGAATTTTTCAAACAAACGGGCACAGCCGGACCGTTCATATTGCATCATGTTCATTTTTTTAATTGCTTCTTTTTTTACACAATTTTTTAAAATAGTTTACACATTGTTTGTTTTAAACAGGGTTATAACTTCGCTTTGTTTTCATTTTACCCCCCCCCCTAAACAACAACACACGCCTCTAAAAACAAGGGCAACGGCGGGAAACGGCGTGTACCCCCGCTAGTGACGGAATAAATCAGTAAGTAGTAGGATTGGTGGGATTTGGTGGAAGAATAAAAATATAGATTTTTTGCAGATTATATGGAAAACCTTGAAATATAGTTCATAAAATAATTTTTTAAAATTTCATTATGCAATTGTATGTCTGAATTTGTTAGGTATTTCCATTATCATTATTGAAGTTATTTAAACCCCTAATCACATCTTTATTGTTATCTTGCAATAGATGTCGATAGTTGGAATTTTTGTTAGATGAGTTTTGATTGTTATCATTATTTAAATTATCCTGACTTTACTCTTATTTTTATTGTCATCTTGAAAATGGATATTGCTTGTCTGATTTGCAGAATTTGTATTCCATAGCATATTGGGGTAGTATCCAGGATGGACATCACTTTTTAAAAAGTGATACCAACTCTTAATACTGTAATCAAATCTTAATACTGCAAATAATCTGTTTGCAAAGATCTGATAATTTGACTTTTACAATAAATTACCTCCACACAAACAATGATTAGGAAATGAAAACATTTCCTTTCATTTTTAATAAAATAAATTGTAGGAGAAAATATTGCTTAATTATTTCATTTTTTCATACCATAGATAAAATATTTTATAATTTTATGAAAAAAACAAAGGTCTTGATATCTAAAAATTATTATTTATTTATATCTTGAAACACAGACAGAAACAGGATTCAATGAAGATGTTCAAATGGAAAATAAATGTTTTCTGAATATTGAATTAATAAAAATATTCAAATTTAACAAAAGTGCACTGAATTATGAGTTATAAATCCATTCAATTAACATTACAAAATATTGGCAAAACCTTTGTTAAGCATTAAAATACCTAAAATGTTTTTTATTCATTGAAAATAATATTTTAATAAAGCTCCTATGAAACCATGTTCATAGAGAGATCAAAATGGAAAAAAGTTTTTATTCAAATACAAGTCTCAAAATATCCAATGAATTGAAAAAGTATAATATGTTATTTTTCAAAGTTCAATCAAAACTCATCAATTGAGTTTTAGAAATATCAACAATTAATATTTGCTTTGAATTTTAATCAGCAATACAAAAATCGTATATTACATTGAAGCAAGGTAATATTTAAATTCAAAACGCTGAATATTTTGGAAAGTTAAAAATGATAAAAAGTTCTGCACGTAATAATTACAACACAAAACATTAAGCTATATAATAAACAAACAATATTAGATATAAATTTCAATAGAATGAAATTCGTGAATACAATTTTTCTTTAATTATAAGTATCGCATAAAATGAGGATGTTCGAATAAATGAAAGGGTTTTTATGCAACAAAACTATCTCTTTCATTTTAATATTTTTAATAAAGATTTGGAAAATCAGAGAATATTTTCTTGAAATAGAGTTTAAAAGTTGAAATATTGATATACATGCCTCACTATCTCTTGATAATATAAACAGAACTTACCTGAAGTTTCGATTCAAAAGAATTTTCCTCAAAAAATGTTATGCGTTATGTGTTTCAGGACCTTGTGTATTTAATCCATAAGTGGTTGTGCAAGTCTCATGAAACACATTAAAATCCAGATTCACCCCAACCCTCTTACACATCTCCCAATATATCCGGAGTCCCATGCGATCGTGTCTTTTGCGATACTCTCTCTGGGCCAGTCAACTACACTCTGCTGCAAGGTGCGCAATTGATTCTGAGATATTACCACAAATCCGGCATTCTGCAGCAACTTCCTCTCCTAGAACCACTTTTTTTAACAATCGTGTTCCTAATGCCTGCTCTTGTGTTGCATAAACAAAAGCTTCAGTATTCTTAACCAGATACCCAGCTCTAAACCATTGCCGTGATCTTTTATCAGCCACTTCTGCTATATCCTGGAAGAACTTTCCATGCATTTTCTTCCTAGCCAGTTCCACTGCCCTTTCTCTATCCATACGTTTTACATAATCAGCCTTGGTCGCACATACCTGCACTTCATTGGCCACAACCTTAAGCATCCACTCCTCACTTCTAACCACATGCCCCTTCAACGACATCTCGGTTCTAACACAATCTTTTACACTTTTCAATCCTCTCCCAACGTCTTTCCTCTTTTGATACAGCCTTGCGACGATACTTCAAATATGAAATATACCAAACATTGCTAAGAATTTTCTTGTTTTGATATCCATGGCATGCAAATCCTTGTCAGACCATTCTAAAATTCACGCACTGTATCTCAAAACACTGACTGCCCATGCATTCACTGCTTTCATTAGGTTCCCTCCATACAGTTTCGACTTTGCAATTAGTTTCACTCTTCTAAGATACCCTCTCTTGACTTTCTCCTTCATTTCTCTCTTCATGAGGCTTACACCCTCGAACACTCCCAAATACTTATACCCTGTATCTTCTATTTCTTTCATTATTTCTCCATTTGGCAGCACTTTCCATTCGAATAAACCTTTACTACTCTTTTCATCACCAGCACCGCGCATTTACTAATCCCAATCTCCATCCCAATGTCTTCTGAGTATGTCCCCACAAGTTCTATCAGTATCTCCATTTCCTTTTCATTTCTACCGAATATTTTCAAATCATCCATAAGCAGTAGATGGTTGGGGCGTCTGTCACCAGATCCAAAGTTATACCCCAGTTTTTTTCTCTTCCAGAGGATGCTCAGTGGCATCATTATCATTACAAAAAGAAGTGGCGATAACCAATCTCCTTTGAATATTCCACGTTTAATGCCAACCTACCCCATCACCTCTCTATTGACTGTCAGCACAGTTTTCCATTGAGCCATCTTTGTCTCCAAAAGCCCTACCACATTCTCAGCAACCTTTATCATCACGTATCCATGAATGAGGAACCATGTCATAAGCCTTTCTGTAATCGATACATGCTACGCTCAGATTCCTCTTCTTCTCCTTTACACCCTGCATTAATGCTTTATCAATTAGTAGTTTCTCTTTGGAGCCTCTCGAGCCTTTCCGACACCCTTCATTACTCTCAAGATGTTCATAAATTTTTTCGGCAAAGATTCCAGTCAACAGTTTCCACATTAGTGGCAGATATGTAATTGGTCTATAATTATTGGCATCTGTTCCCTTTGCAGAATCTTTCCTAATCAGTGTTGTTCTTCCCTTCACAAGCCAATCAAGGACATCTCCCGACTCTACAACATTTTGCAGAGTAGCAGCTATAGGTTGATAAAGACATGGAAACTGTTTAAACCAGAAGCCCATCATCCATCTGGACCAGATGCCTTCCAGATTGTCATCCTTCGTATGCCAGCCTTAACGCCATCGATAGTTATCTCAACGTTCTTCATCTGCTGCATTCCTGATAGACTTTCTCTGACCTTTCCCAACCAGCTAAGTTTCTTATTATATCGCCCTTCGACAGATAAAATCCCACTTCAGAACTTCCTAGCATCTTTTGCATTTGGAGTGTTGTTATTTCCCGCCCGTTTACTACCATTTAATTCTTTATACAGTTGAGACTGATTGTTCCGGAAAAGGTTGTTCTGCCGAAACGCAACACTTTTTTCAACAAAGTTTCGTATTTTCATACCACTAGTGTGGATCTTCTCTTTCAACATTGTTAGAACGTTCATCGTTCCCTTTTCCAGCAATCTATACGTTTTCAAGTTCGTCTTTAGATTTCAGTACTAGTATAACTCCTTTTCTTATTTCATCGATTATAGCAATGTCTTTCCGCCACCGTTTAATACTTTCTTCAAGCCGCCTCTGCCAGTATAGCCTTCTATCCTTCATTTCTCTCATTTTCTTCTGTAATAAGCCAAGACGATTCACAATAACCTATGACGCTGCATACAGAAGCCTGTTAAGTTCCGTAATCGATATGTTCTTTCTTATGATGTTGTGAAATATGTTGAAATATTTTTACCTCGTTTTTCACTTCCGCCTATCACTACTCTTCATGCTTGGAATATTTATGATCTCGTTTTTAAGAAGAACCTCTCTTAACTTCTGAAGTACTTCTTTTTCTACAGAAGTAAAAGTTCGAACTTCATCACCGCTTTTCCATACATCTGCTCCTTTCACTGGTTCCATTGCCCCAGAGCACATGATCTCATCTGCCTTAGATCCTTCAAACTCCCTCTCATCACTTCCCTTAACCATATGATTCGATTCCTCCTAAGTTGTCTGCCTCCCATGATCGCTTACATTTTCGTTCTGCACTTCCGCTCTCTCTCAGTTCTTTCACCAGAGTTAGTTTCGTCAATTTAACTTTCGTTATTCATTTCACTCCTAACCATCCGTTCAATCTCTTCTCTTGCAATCACTGAAAGTAGTTTGTTATTTTTAATTTGTTTTAACTGGAATACCAAAACCGCGACACTTCTAACTCCTGCTCCTCTCGATTCCTATTCTTCCTTCACTTTTCGGATATATTCACTGGATTGGGTACTTCCACTTCTTACAATGCATTCCCACTGTAGTCTTCTTTCCTCAGCCATCCATGTTTGTTTGACATTTCCTGTTACAACTCCCTTAGTGTGTTGGGCCCTCTCTGGTATTTCTCACTTCTCCTATATCCAGCCACATCCTCAGAATTTTGAACAGTTGTATGATGACAACAGGGCCCACCTTGTTGACCAGTGGGAAACCTGCCGGACGTGAGACCATCGCAAGATGTTCCAACCTCATTCACGTCGTTATTTTCAATATTTTGATTTGGCATTCTCCCATAAATGGGGTTAGTGAATTTTAGGTTACACCACCACCGATAGTTTTATCGAGTAATCATCTTTAGGAGGGTTCCCCACCAAGGTCAAAGATCCCCTCTCGACCTTTCACCTCCACCACCACCACTATTACCATTACCATCACCAACGGCAATAGAAATAAAATCTACAATGATAATGGTAACACTATTATTGGCAGTAATAATAATAATCGTAACAACAACAACAACAACAACAACAACAACAACAACAACAACAACAACAACAACAACAACAACAACAACAACAACAACAACAACAACAACAGTAGCAATGACAGCAAAAACAACACCTGCAACAATAATAAAAGCATACCACCACTGCTACGACCACTACTACCAACAACAATAATAATACTAGCAACAATAGTAAAAACCAAGAAAGGAGTGGATTTTTTTGAGTTTTTTAATTTTTTTCCAGTCTCCTTTCCCTTTAACAATAATAATAATAATAATAATAATAATAATAATAATAATAATAATAATAATAATAATAATAATGACAACAACAACAACAACAAGAGTAAACATCGTCATCATCATTAGGTAGAAAAAGAAGCAACAAGGAACTAGAAACACTTGATAAACTCAACCAGAATTTTCAGCCATGACATTGGAATGGAATTCCGAATGGAAAATATTGCACTACTAGGGATGAAAAGGGGAACACTAAAGACAGCAGAAGATAATGGAACTGCCCGCCCTATAAAAGATGAGAGCGCTTGGTGAAGATGATACTTACAAATATTTTGAACGTTCTGGAAGCAGACACCATCGAAGATACAGCAATGAAAAGTAAACGAGATTAGGAAAGAGTACCTTAGAAGAACAAATAAACTACTAGAATGAGGAGTACTGTTAAATACAAAACTATATAATAGAAATCTAATTAAAGGACAAACTCCTGGGCAATATTGCGAATAAGATACTCTTGACCATTTATTGTCTGGACCAAAGAAGAATTTAGCATTTTATCAGAAGATGAAGATACTAGTGACAATACAGAATGTATTACACTTGAAAGATTATCCGACTACGGAAAAAAATACAAACGCCAAGAACACTAATGGAAACGAATGAAAAACAATGAAGAGAAATGGGAAGATGGAGAGGGTTACATGCATGATTCTTAAGAATAAACAATAAAGATAATCATGAAAACACCTGAATATGGCTAAGACAGCAACAAATTATAATGATTCACGAACTAACCGCACTAATACTAAAAATTATAAAACATCGGAAAACAGAAAATGCAGATTCTCTGGACAAGAGACGAAATGATAAACCGCATAATAAGTGAATGCACAAAACTAGCCCATTCATATAAAAAGAACAATCACGAATGCGTAAGGAAAGCAGCACACTTTGAACTTTGCTAACGAATGAACTTCGCACCTGTAGACAAATGGTATAGGCATTGGAAAATGAAAAGCACAAAAATCTTTGAGGCATTGGGATACAACTATTAATTTATCAAAACAAAGATACCAAACCTCAAAATAATTAACAAGAACGGAAAAAATAATTGTCAAATTGTGGATTTTTGTTGTCCCAGCAAATCAGATGGTGAAGATCTAAGTGGCTGAAACGCAAAACAAATTTGCAAAGTTTCCAGATAACTGAAATGAGATGTAGAATATAAAAGAAATCAATATAATATCAGTAATTTTAAGTGCCCTAGCAACAGTTCTTAAGGACTTTGAAAAAAAAAAGGGAGAAATCGGAATCTAGACGAGAATTGAGATTTCAATATATAAATCATATAAAAATACTATATATGTGTTACAGATTGTTAATTTGATCATCTAAACTTATATTATTTTGAAATAAACAAATAATAAATCTAATTTACAAAACTCAATATGTCTGCACGTCCGTCTGTTTGTTTCCATATTTTCGAACACTATCTCCTCCAAAACTAAAAGTCGCAGAACAATAAATATTATATATATATATGTAAATATATACATATATATATATATATACATATATATATACATATATATACATATATATACATATATATATACATATATATACATACATATATATACATACATACATATATATATATATATATTAAAAATAAAATAATTCACTCTTAACCATCCTGCACACACATTTATAACCAATAATAAAAAACCTATAAATACACCAAGCCTCTAAGAAAAAGAAAAATAAAAAAATAAAAACAACAAGCGCTCCTGATGATTATCGGATGCACCGATAGAAGGCGCTTGAGAAGAATATGGCTGAAAAACTACTTTTGGGTGCCATTTTATGCAACATGACAGCTGAAATAAAAACACCGCTCGGCTATTGGAAAATATATCCAGAAAAATCGGAAAAGAGAATAACTCTGTCGTGTTTAATAAGACGTGCTTGAATAATGACTTGCTGCCAATATATATATATATATATATATATATATATATATATATATATATATATATATATATATATATATATATATATATATATATATAGAATATGGAGAGCTTTGATTTTCTGGTGGAGAAATTTTGAAAAAGAACTATAGAGTTATTCTTTACTAAACAGTATCCACCATCTCACCAAATGCGATTGACGCAAAAAAATGACCTTTCAACATTACAACTTTGTGTCTTGACATTTTTCTTGAATGTTTCAATGATTTTAACGTTTTTTGATTAACAAGTGATCCTTAATCAGATATCGGACGCTGGTTTGATGAGAGCAATACATTTTTCTTGTATCGGCTAGAAGATATCTAAAACACGCAACGCGTGACAAGCAAACTTGACAAAACCGGCATGTGGTATCTGTTAAAATGTTTGGCAACTATTTAGCTTTGAATTAATTTGTTTTGAGATACGAGAAGCGACTAGTTGCGAGAATGGATATTACGTTGAAGGAACTCAGCTCTATAAAATTCCGAGGACTTGACAGCGTGCCATACGAACTTGTTGAAATTGATGCACGTGTTTATAGCTGTTTTGGGGACTTGTTAAACGGCTAGTTTTGAGACTAGTGATGTAATGTTATTGCTAAAGCTACGACAACAGCATATTCTTTTCATTGTTTTGACTCTCGAGTGTGTATCCGTTAATATCTTACATGCTTTTATATAGAGTGATGTAGTTCTCGGTTGATTTACTGTGTCTAACTGTGTCGGATATATACTCGAGAGTCAAAACAATGAAAAGGATATTCTGTTTTCATAGTCCTAATGATGACACGTGATCATATATATATATGTCTCACTCACCGCCCCCCCCCTCTCTCTCTCTCTCTCTGTGTCTCTCTCAGTCTCTGTCTGTCTGTCTGTCTTTCTCTCGCTGTATATATATATATATATATATATATATATATGTTTAAAGAAAAAAATAGAAAAAACCGAATGAAATTATTAAAAAATCAACGTTTCGTCCCTGTTTCAGAGGACATCTTCAGGATAATTGAAATAAAAATGTGATAAAAGAAAAAATCATAGATCGTGCGAAAAAAGACAGTTTTTTAAAATCCAACCCATGTCGGGAAAGGACGAACTTGTTAAACGGCTAGTTTTGAGACTAGTGATGTAATGTTATTGCTAAAGCTACGACAACAGCATATTCTTGATATGAGACGCACACATATTCGTCCTTTCCCGACATGGGTTGGATTTAAAAAAAAACTGTCTTTTTTTCGCACGATCTATGATTTTTTCTTTTATCACATTTTTATTTCAATTATCCTGAAGATGTCCTCTGAAACAGGGACGAAACGTTGATTTTTTAATAATTTCATTCGGTTTTTTCTATTTTTTCTTTAAACATAACGTCAACCACCGCTGGTATATTTTTTCATTCCTTATACATATATATATATATATATATATATATATATATATATTCTGATGTACAAACTTTTCTTGGTTTTGCCGCGTATATTTATATGTGTTTTGACTGATCATATGTTTGCCAGGTAGCAACCACCGGTAAGGAGTTGACAGATTTCTGAAAATAGAAGCATTCAAAGGACCTAGATAATTCTAAATCCTTAGTTCTGGTAACCATAGTTGAACATTTTAGCATGATTCGTGTTAAACAGTTTGCCGATTGTCATTGTGGATGTAATTGATGTGAGATCAATCCAGAACAATTTTCATTTTGTCCTGCGATCACAGAGAGATAAAGAACAACACTGATATTGTGTTAATAAATTTGGATCAACTCAAGGCTTTCAGTAGTGTGGATCATCAGTTCTTTTCATCTGTTTTAAAAGCTGGGAGATTTTAATATAACTTCCACGGATAAATTTTCAAACCGCATCAAGCTTCGACAGCATTGGCGCAGATAAATGGAATGCGTTCGAAATCTTTTGCGATATAGCTGCCGATTAGCCAGGCTGTCAACTCTCGTTTCTCCATTATCTCATTGCTTTAAATGGAATGTTGTACAGAATAAATGGCGGCGGATTAATATGGTTTTATTCTGAATTTAACTTTGTTGATCGTATCACATTTTTGTGTTGAAACAATCTGGATCAAAATAAATTGCAGCGAACCGAATCATCTACAGTTAGTCGCTTAGGAGAAGAAGGTATTTATTCCGCTTCTTTATGGCTGGATAAACGATACTATCGTAATCGATGCAGTGTAGTTCGGACATGTTCTCCAATAATCGATTACTTAAGCAGAAGTGCAGAGAAAGGTTATGTCGGTGCACATTTTATATTGAAGGAGGTTTTCCATTTCATCTCATGAGTACGCTGCGATGAAACGTAGTATAGGAATTATTATTTCCTACATTGATGATTGCGTAAGCACGAAACACTAGTGTCTCTAGGTATAAAAGTATAACTATTATTTAATTATAATTACCAAGCCCCCTTAAGAATACTTAAAGATGGGTATTGTCTGGGAAATATTAACTAGGCAGTCAACTAGGATCTATGCAACGTTCACGACATCCGTCGTTCGAAAATTCTGGATTGTCTAATGTCTGCGCTCGAATTGTGCGTTTATTAGTAATTAATTCATTTCATTTTCGTTTCGTGGCAATTGTTTGGTGGCCCTGGAGTAAGAGCTTAGCAACTGGAGTCAAAAGTTGCTTCAGGGCTGAATTTGAATCTCCCGGCAGGAATTGTCAACTTCTACACTAATGATTGCGTTAGCATGAAACACTAGTGTTTGTAGGTATAAAAAGAATAACATTATTTTATTATATATATATATGTATATATATATGCATACACACACATATATATATATATATGTATGTATGTATGTATGTATGTATTTGTGTATGTGTGATTGTGTGTATGTATGTGTGTGCTGGGGTGGAGAGGGTTCCCATAAGCTGTGGTGAAGGCAACCTTTCTAGGAGAAGAAAATCTCCGATTTAAAAAAAAACATAAAGCGGGAGACCAGTACCCGCATTAAGCTGGTCTACAGTTTAACTTGTTGCTGGATATCTTGCTCTTGCTTGTTGCTGGATCTCAACATTTTGAACCGAGAGGGAAACTTAGCTGTCATACAAAGCTAAGACTCTGTGACATCATCTGTGTATAGATACTCTCTCAGGCATTTGTCTATAAAAATGGTCCTGTGGCGATGGAAGTCATTTTTGGGCTCATGGACTTTAAGTGTCTGAAGGAGTGGCACTCGTCTGACAAGACGTTGCAATCATCATCATCTATGTATGTATATAATGAATGTAAAGTGAGAGAGAACCCCTCGCATGCACGTGACTGAGTAAATTCAATCATTAGAAATAACCTACCCGTCTGTATCTGAATAGGCATTCAAGCTAATAATAATCGAATTTTAACATAAAATTTTAAAGGTCAAATTTTGAAATGTATTTGCCGTGTTGTTAGTTCACAGCAAGAGGCTATTCGTAAAGATTAAATTAGAAAAATATTTTTATACTTATTTGCTTTTCAAATTACATTGCAAATAATTCCAGGGTGGTTTGCTTTTCTATCTAAATTTTCCTTTATAACATTTGCCCCTTTTCCTAACATTAACGCAAATGATAACTCGTAATAATTTTTGAACCAGACCCTAGAATCGAAATATACTAAGCATTGCTGTTTACCTACTAAATTTATATGTTAAAGCGGGTTGCATATTTATGATGTTTGCTATAATCTTCACCCTGAAATACAACAACTACTCTCTCGCAAATACGTCAATACGGACAGAAACTACATTAGATGATTTGATCATGTTTTATTTTACCCGTCCTCGATATTATAAAACTTGGTATCTCGAAATAATTATCTTATTCATGTTATAGTAATAGACTTCTCTGATGAGCTAGTTAATATCGTCTGCAAATTCCTACAACAAGTGCCTTATATGATAGAAAGTTAAGCAATGACGAGCTTGGTCAGTACTATAATGGGTGACCATTTTAGAATTTTAGGTACTGTATGTGTTCTTCGCTTATCTCGGCATTGTTTCCAGACATCCTGGACTTCTCCTTGCCACTGGACTCAAGCAGTGCCGATTCAGGAGAAGTGTGGTTGGAGATTGCGCAAATCCTGCTTCACAATTCCATGCGCAGCTACGTTAACAGGGTATTTTCTATTATCTTTCGAGACTGAACGAAGGCTTCTATTCGATAGCAAGAAAAATCTCCGTGCGGAACCACTGTTCAATAATTCTGGTGAAAGAACTGATCCTCAAAATGATCACCTGATCATTCTCGTTCCACTCTCCGCATAAATATTTCAATAAAAGAAGAAGAAAAAGAAGAAGAAGAAGACGAAGAAGGAGGAGGAGGAAGAGGAGAAGAAGAAGAAAAAGAAGTAGAAGAAGAAGGAGGAGGAGGAGAAAGAGAAGGAGAAGAAGAAGTAGAATGAGGAGAAGAAGAAACAGAGAAAGAGAATAATAAGGAGGAGTAGGAGGAGGAGAAGAAGAAGAAGAAGAAAAAGAAGAAGAAGAAGAAGAAGAAGAAAGAGGAGGAGGAGAAGGAGAAGAAGTATAAGGAGGAGGAGAAGAAGAAGGATGAGGATAAGAAAGAGGAATAATAATAATAATAATAATAATAATAATAATAATAATAATAATTGGAAGTTACCTTATTTTCTATTTATGTATTATAAGCGTGGGTCTGTTTTGTGCGCATATAGGTACGTCTCAATAAAGATGTTTGCCAAACATTTAATTTTTACACACTTTAGAAAAAAGTTTAAATAACACGTAAATTAAACAAGAAAACGAAACACTTGACCGTGTTGCTCCAATATCCATCAGTTACCCGGATAATTATCTGCAATTAATGAGAAAGAAAGCCATGGCCTAATACCGTCTGCTTCATTGGATATATCACTCATTAATATTCCTGGGTGTTGACCTCAGCAGAACAGAGTTTTAACCCAGTCAGTTTAAACAAAACTATTATGAGTTATTTTCAATATCATTTCTCTCCTCGCCTGTAGCTTTTTTCCTTATCGTATTAATAATCTATTTCTCAATCATCTCTAAACAGGATTCGAATAGAAAAAATAGGGTTTAATAAAAATATGCACAAAAAATCCTATTTACACATTTGAAAATTATTTGCGAAAATAAATTGTTTTATTATTTTTTGTGTGTTTATATTTTGTTTTTATTATAAAACGTTTTGTTGTTTCTGTTGTAATTATACTGTTTTTCGTTTTCGTTATCAACAAAATACATATTTCTTTTTCATTGATTCACGCAAGATCTCGCGGCTATGATAAATTGCACGATTCGCCTTTCAAACGTGATTTTACAAAAAAGCTTTTTTTAAAAATATTGTAATGCCATTTACCGGAAGAAAACAACGTTGTTATATTTTTAATTGTTGGAATTTATATTCGAGAGATTAAACGCACGAACGATGTCGGACAGAAGTTGAACTATTATATTCTCTGGCAAAAATGTTTACAATAATCGACGAAAAAAGTAGTAAACGTTTGTGTACTGTTTTAAATATAAATAAACACATAAGACATAGTCCTAGTTAGTAGCCCCTTACGTCCAAGTGGAGATATGCTTTGTTTGGGGTTACGATGAGTAAAAAAAAAAAAATCAATTATGCTTTTTGTCTAATGAAACTTTTAACAGATCCTCCATTTTCTACTTGTAGCGAAGTAATCCCAGCATCACTCTACCTTATTGATTCAATCATCAATTCCAATCATAACAGTGTTGTCTCACCATTACCTGACACTCATTAACCCTTATCTGTGACTATAACATTTTAAAACGTGTCAGAATTAGCATACCGACGAGTAGGGGGGGGGAGAGGAAGAATAGACGGTTTAAGTTTTGCAACGAAATGTCGACGTTGCTTACAAGCAGTCTTTCCTTGTAAAAGTAACAAATGGGTAACGATGGTCGAAGTGTAGTTTGTCTAAAAGATAGCAACAACTACTACAACAACAGTCAACGAGATTCACGCGTGACTGAAATGTCTATTTAACTTGTAAGGAATAAGCACTCAGGTTTTTTGATTAACGGACCACCGGCCGTGTTGGTACCAGCTACCAGCACTCCTTTCTTCCCCACCGACCTACCCTCGGCAAGTCAACCAATTCAAAATTCTCACAATAGTCCTAATTAGTAGCCCCTTACGTCCAAGTGGAGATATGCTTTGTTTGGGGTTACGATGAGTAAAAAAAAAAAAAAAAAAAATCAATTATGTCTTTTGTCTGATGAAACTTTAAACAAATCTTCCATTTTTTACTTGTAGAGACGAAATAATCCCAGCATCACTCTACCTTATTGGTTCAATCATCAATTCCAATCATAACAGTTGTCTCACCGATCACCTGACACGCATTAACCCTTATCCTCAATTTGGGCCTTGATGATTCGTGACTGTAACATTTTTAAACTTTTAAGAGGTCTATTTAGAAAAAAAAGTAGAGACGTGGATGACGTTCGAGATCATGTTAGAGGCGTAGGTGACTTCAGACTCGTAACGACATAACGCGTAACAAGAGAATGAGAAAATAAATGTCGTTGTTTCAACGTGGAAAAAGAGTTGAAGTTATTTCCTATTCTTTGTTTATTTTGCGACTGAGGCTACAACGTGTAGGTAATGTTGCAAAAATAATTGGCAGTTCAATATTCTTCAGATCAATAAAACGCATGTCACCCTTTGCAATGTAGAGTTTCAACCGACGGGAAGAAATAATGTAAAATGTCAGAATTTTCACCTTAAAAATATTATATTTATCAACAATTAACTCTTGATTGATGAAATGATCTAATTTCTTTTAAATAAAAAACATGAATGAAAGGCGATGACGTGCGTAAAATGCGAAATGCCCGACTGTAATATAAATTTAAAACAAATATGAAAAACTAAATAGGAAATAAATAAATAAAAATAAACGGTTCAGTCGTATTCAATCGCCATTAGTCACGTGCTCTCGTTTAATGAATGAATGCGTGAATGTAGGATTGACATGAAATTCTTAAAGATAAACTAAAATGACCGAAAAATGAGCTGAAACGACTTAAATAAATTAAAAGTAAATGACTTAAAATGACTTTAATGAACTTAAGAATGAATCGGATGACCTTAAGAATGACTTGAATGCTTAAAAAATAACTGGAATCCTTCAAAAACAACTTGAATGATCTGGAGAATGACTTGAATGCCTTTGAGACTGACTGGTTGTAAAGTGGGTGATCATTTTACATTAAATTAATACAGAAAGTGATCCCCTACTGTATATCACAAAGTTACAAACATAAGTACATCATGTAGTAAGAACATATACTACACTTTGATCTTGGCCAAAAGGCCAAGAAAAGCTTAAAAAGCTAAGAACAGCATATATTAACAACAGACCTTTTTATCTTAACCAAACAATCCCAAGCACAAAAGTTTTACGGACAGACCGACCGACAGACAGACCGACCGACCGACCGACGGAGTGACTTATAGAGTCGCTTGCACGCTACTAAAAAAAGCACGTAATTATGATGTTGGGATTGCAAATAACTTTAAAGTGTGGAGGGTTTAGCATAGCAGTCGGGTACAGGGTGGTTGGAGGGATTTGTTGGTAGAAACCATGGTAGGAAGCGAGCGTTTTTTTTTTTCTTTAACATTTTTTTTTTTTGCTTTTCATCACCAGATTATGGATATCTGCACATCGTGCAGAATTTCAGCTGACCGCACACGTTTCACGCGGCTTAAACTGATTTTATCACTTTGCGGTGTCTAACGTTGACGGCGTCAATGGCTTTGGCTTGCGGTAAACAGCGAAAGTGGTCAATATCTGTTGAAGTGACAATAAAGCGATTCTTAAAAGATTATGGAACTGATAATATCAGTACCCTCTCCATATATATATATATATATATATATATATATATATATATATATATATATATATATATATATATGTACTAGCATGGGTACCCGGCATTGCCTGGGTTGACGTGAAGTTCCGTTTGGAACACACCTGATATATTAATCATTTTCATCATGGGCAACGTAGATAATCCCACAATAATTCCAAAAATAAAAGAAGGGATAAAAACATGTAAATGTAATCGCCCCCAAAAAGAAGTACGTGATACCCTATCCACAAGATATTTCGGCAGAAGGGATACAAAGAGAAGAAACTATTGTCCAGATATCGAGCACTGGAAAGGAAACTCCCCCCCCCAAAAAAAATATAAATTATTAAAAATAAATTATTACAGCTTTCGAATGCCCGTGCGATCGCAAAAACAAAAACAAACAAACAAAAAAAAGCCAAGTAGGCAAGCTCGAATCTGGAACGCGAATGAAGGAGAAAAGGTAACTTGAAACTGTTTTGCTCATTGTCCTGAGAAAGCTTACGATTTTATGAATCTAAAAAATAACGTTTATAAACATTAGCACGTGAGTTTTTTTTTTGTAAGCGCACTGTTTTCAACGTTTTTTGTGTAAATAAAAGAAAATTTTTATTTTCTTTTTTTTTGTTGAGGAGAGGGACTTTTTCGATTTTTTTTTTGAAAGGGCGCCTTCTTGTTTTCAACAGTGTGTGCTTCGAATTCAAACTTAAGTTTTACGACGTGACCCAGCGTTGTTTAACCCCTAAAAAAATGAAGATCTACCAAAAATTAATTCCAAAAACAATTAAATTAAATTTTTGTCAATTTATGTTTCTAATGTAACCCCTCCCCTCAAGTGAATATGTCATATTTTGGGGTTCGTTTTGTTTATAAAATTGTTAGGTGAAAGTACAAATTGGTCTTATAAAATTAATAAAATTTATCGTTATTTTATGTTTAAAATGTAATTGCCGCTTCCCCCCCCACTGAAAAACAAAACAAATCAGATTTGTCATATTTTGCCCACCACTTCGATCGCCAAACTTGAAAAAATGCTAGAGGTGAAATGTTTAGTTGAACACTTTGTGGCCAAAAAGTGAGTTCTCATTTTACGTTACATTTGTATAGAAAAGTCATCCCCCACTCAAAAATGTTAACTTTTGTCAAAAGTTCTTCTTTCATATTATTTTAAAAGCTGCTTAAACGTATTAGGAAAGAAAAAAGATGTTAATTTTTTAGGGGTTAAACAACGTGTGGTAACGTAAGAATTTACCTTTTTTAATTAGAAAGTTAAGTTTGTAATCTTAACGTGAAAAAAGTGTAAATTTTAGAATTTAGGTGCTAAAAGACGCTGGGTCACATCGTAAAAATTTACCGATTCTGTGTAGCCGTTTAAAGAATAATAAAAACACACAAATGAAATCTTTTCATTTTTTTCGGAAGTGTTTTGTTTTGTTTGAATATTTACAAAAACAATAAAAGCTAAACATTTTGTATCTAGGGTAAAAAACAAACTGTAAAAAAGTTTTAAAAAATAGATGTTTGAATAATAATTTCAAATAAATTAAAATAAATATGTCATCAATATTATTATTGTTTAAAGTTTATTAAATAACAATTTTAAATAGAACATTGAAAACAATTCTCTTGCTAGAAACATAAACTAAGATACCACTTTTTAATAAAATCGATTTTTCGTAATGTAATATGCAAAAGAGGTGATCTCTTATTATATATTTTGCAAGAA
>NC_136487.1:66746406-67066406 GCF_053919585.1 Euprymna scolopes
GCACACATATTTTGTATATACATAATATATATATATATATATATATTTACATATTATTGTATTCTGGCTTTAAAGGCGCAACGCAATGAAAATTGGACACGAATGTCGGCATGAGATATCTTCGATCATGATCTTTGGTAATGTGGGCAATGCAGTAAGCAGTGTTAAGGATATGTTCTCCTAGCGGGCAATTAAATTAATATTAAAAAAAAAATTCTAGCAAGTTATGTGTCTGCGAATCTTTGTTGTTGATTACTACCAACACGTTGTTACGAAGACTAACTCTCCACCTCTCCGACCTTACCTCAATATCAAAGCACTTGAAAAACATGGCTGCCATCATACCGAATTCCGAAGAATCCTGGTAGAAAATACCAAGGTCCTACACAGTGATACTAATGTAAAGAGACTAACAATACTGGAAGCGTTATGCATAAAAGCGAAACAACGTCAAATGAATTATATAAATTATGAATGCAGCCGGAATATTTGAAATACTTAGGCTAGTAATTTCTAAATAATATGCATATAAAAAATAATTTAAATGGAATTTAACACAATGTAAATATTAATATTACATCCCCCTGTTAAAAACTGTCCACTCATTTAATTAAGCACCTGAATACGTGATCATGACAAAATATATAAATGTCAATACATATAATACAAAATATAATACAAACAAAATTTAATAAAAAGACCACATAAATTGAAGAACCTAAATGACATAATCGGCCTAATCAGTAGAAATATGGATTCAACTCATTCAACTTTGATAAAAATATGAAAAGAAAAATTTGCAGATTGGAAAAGGTAAAAAAAAAAAAAGAAAATAATTAAACAAAAGATCCCATGCTTTTTAATAGCATTTGCCTCAAAATGAAATAAGTAAATATGTAGTAAAATTATAAATAACGAAATAAAACGAAATAAAAGTAATCATGTATATAAGCTAAAGAAATACATAAATTAGATAAATACATATATGCATATATTGTGCGCATCAGTTTCGAAAGAAAGTTAGGCCGTTTTTGTTCAACTCGTTTATTTTATCTGAAACGTTTATATTCGGGCATTTTTTTATCTTTACAATTATTTCCCTCATTTTCTATGACTTTTTGCCCAATGATCACTTAGATTTTGTTCAAATGATCAATTAACCTCTTCAAAAGGTTATTTGAGTTTTGAGAGAAATACAAGTTCAGGTTATTTTTAAATTGATTATCATTTTTATACATTTTATTGAAAGAGAGTGTAGTCGGATGGAGCAATATCGTATGATTAAGAAGCATGAGCTTTATCATGCTGAAACACATCTTTCTTATTGGTACCAACTGCCCGTTTAAAGTTGGGATTATTGAACTAAGGGCTTCTTCTTCCCTCAACTAGTTACAGTTGGGATTTCTTTTGGCAATTCATCGATCAGCAATCGAACTCCAATAAAACAGAAATAAAAGAAAGAAAATATATATTTATCCAAGTCTCCTTTAGTGCATCTGGATCTCGGTTTCGGGGAGGTTTTCGGCACGTATATTGGTCTCTCCTATGTCGGCATCAGGAATTGCATCCTCCTTCGGAACTATAGGCGGGTTCGGACCAACGTTTCTCTTGCTATTCGCGTAACCAGCCTCGATACGCTTGTCACCCCGTTTTCTTATTACATTCGTCCCTTTTACACACCATATTATCGCAGACAACAACACACATACCATTATTAGCGTGCTCACTCCCGCTCCTGTAATCACTACGTTATCGTCTTAATCACTACGTTATCGTCGTTATAGTCTATCCCTAGATTCCGTATCCTCTAGGCCGTCTAAGCGGATCTGTAATTCACTCAAATCTATTCGCCTAACTCCTCCCAGAGCTTTTGGTAACCTGAGTCGGGTAGGTGGTGGCAATCGACGGACCAGGGGACCCCAGAGGTTATTAAGGTTATTCAACTGGGCATTCGCCCACTCTATCTTAGGTGCTTTCAATAAATACCGTTCGTCAACTTGATAATACGCAGGTAACCCTATACGCTTTCCTTGGGCTTCACATCCCCTGTCCAATTTCACCATATTTAAAGGCGGATTCACCTTGATTATCCCAGCAGCCGTGTTACCGCATACCTTGGAAAATTCCATCCTCTGTTGCGTGGATACCAATCAGGTGCCTTCGGCTACTCTTACAGCCAGTGGCTAAAGGCCCCCACTTGCCCCTCCAACCTTACAGACGCGATTATCACTTTCTCATCCCCCTGGAAGAATCCCAACACACACAACTCATGATATCCAGTTACATATATCGGACTCTTTGACCGACCAATTCCAAGGCCATTGATCCGGCATTCTTCTGCTTCTCACTGATTCAATAGCATAAATCTATCCCTCGTCATATTAAACGCTACGTATTCCATCTCCACCCCGTAACTGGCTACTAGCCCCAACTTGGATGTGTCCAGTGGATATGGAACGGATTGAGTGATAACTTGATAAACCTCATACTTGGTTCCTCGATTCCAGAGGGGCACAGACACGAACACCAGTATTTTTTCAACTTCTAACCGCGCACTACACCCAATGTGTTATAATACTCCCACAACCCTTATTGGGGGCTCACCGGGAGTTGTACACGCGATGATAACTTTTCTCTTATATTCTCCAGAACATTTCGCAGCTGATCCGGGTTTATTAAACTGGGGGACAAATGCCCCAACGCTAGGGCGTCCAATTATATGACATTTCCTGTCATTTTTTAAACAATAAAATATCTGTCTGTTTTTACAAAGCACAATAAATTCATCTCTTTTGATAGGTCAGCTGCCGCTGTCCGGGATTTAATCAACGTTGAACAGACAATCTCAATATAGTTACCCGGCCTAACGCAGGGTTTTAGGGGATTTTAATCTCTCCAATGGGGAGCAATATCGCTCCTCTAGACGGTCACGTTATACATGGTCATGATTTTTTCTGTAAGTGATTTGATTCGCACAAGCTGTTTTCGAGGAGTTGAATCGCCTCTGAATACTGCCCCGATGTTATATGTATTACATATTCATTGAAGTTTTTCCAACAATCCTTTTATGTATTGTATGCTAACTGTGGTGAGTTTCCAAGTGGTGTCCGAATCACTTACAGCTTATGTCATGCTCCCTGGATAATTGTTTCAGTAGAGGGTTTCTCTTAACCCATCCATCTCCTATTGATATGCATTGCTGTTACTACATATTGGTTTAGCTCAATGTTGTAGGCAATAGAAAGTGTTTTTCTGTACAATATATGAATGTTGGGGTTTGGAGTTTAAGTGTTTAGGCAGTAATTGGTGTACTTTGAGAAAAAAAATGAGTTGTAAAGTGATATTCTCCTAAAAGTTGAAGGTTCAGTCCTCAGTATAGGCGAATAAAAATACAATCGCGAATTACTTAGGGCCTTTACCTAGTCGAGAGTATGTAACGCAATAGATGAAAATAAAGGGTTCCATCCGAGATTCCGCGCAAATTCCCGAGTTCGACAGAAATATTCCTGAGTTCGACAAGACACACCAGAAAAAGTCCAGAGGTTACATCAGCCGATACGTTGTGAAAAGGCTGAGATTAACACTTGTGATATTATCAATGAAGTTTTCATTGGAGGAAACAAAAATAAATAAAATTTATATGGACGATCGTTCCGGAAACGAAAGTTTATAATAATTGCAATACACTAAACACAGAACTTTTAAATATATTTTACTGGTGCTTTACTCATTTAGACCTTGTTTATTACACTCTTTATATATATATATATATATATATATATATATATATATATATATATATATATATATATATATATATACTAGCAAAAGTACCCGTCGTCGACTGGGTTCAAAAATAGGCTACAGAAAATGACTCTGATTTATGAAAGTATGATAGGTTATGAAAAGGAAGGGTTTTAAAGAGATAGCTTCGAATTTGTGTGTATCAAAACCAAAGCAAAATATGATGAAAGTAAAAATAAAATAGATAAACCCCATAATTTATTATACCATACCTGTTCACACTGAAACACTTATCACAATATTCTGTGGATCTATATTTAAAAAAACCTTGTTAAACTTTGTGACATATTTCCATTTTATGGAGGTCAGGCTCGAACGAACACCCCATAATTTTATTATACCATATTTCTTCAAACTGAAATATAATTATCAAAGTATACTTACGCAGATAGATATGAAAAGTCTTCATTAATGTTTGTGCCTATTTCCATTCTATGGAGGCCAGGCGCGAACGCAGACCCCACAATTTTATTATACCATTCCTATTAAAAACATACTTATCAAAGTATTCTTGTGTACATCTATATCAAAAACACTTGTAAACGTTTTTTAATTTTTATTTTTTATTTCGATACTTTGTGGGCAAGGCACGAACGCAATTTTAATGAATCATCATTCTGCCAGATCAAACATAACCATTCCTGTGTCTCGATACATCTACTATCATTATATGTAATCAGTTTTTAAAAATAGTCAGCAATATAGGAACCTATTCGTGGCCAGAGACAGACAGACACACACACACATTCAGCTTTATATCACACACACACACACACACACACACACACACACACACACACACATATATATATATATATATAACTCTAATATTTAATGCAATATTTAGTAGCATTGTATATTCATCTTAATATTTCTAAGAGGATATAAAATTGCTGCGCATGTCGCTGTTTGTTAAATTAATTTTCTTCATCATGATATATATATATGTATACATATATGTGTGTGTATGTGTATGTGTGTGTATACCATGATAATATATATATATTATATATATGTATATATACATATATATACATATATATATATAGAGAGAGAGATAATATATATATTTTTTTATCAAGGCCAAGAGGCCACTCAAGGATAAGGGTTAAAGAGTGTACAGTAGAAATTGGACAATATAGTAATCATTAGTAATGAAAATTTGGTAAATTTGATAACTTATATGGAACGGCTCATCAAGAACTTATTTACGTTAGACTTGAACACAACCATATTGTAGTCAGCCGGAAAGCAGGAAAACGGAAGACAATTCCACAGGCGTGCAGTTCTAAGAAAGAAGCTTTGTTCATGGAATCTACGTTTAGGTTTAGGCACAGATAAAGAGTGGGGGGAATTATTGATAGTGTTTACAGCTATATATATATATATATATATATATATATATATATATATATATATATATATATATATATGTCATGAATGAGAATACGATATCAGAAAGAATCGAATCTATTCAACGAATCTTGTAGACACAAAAGATCGATATTCTTGGACTCGGATTAAGTTTTACTTATAAATAAGTAATATGTCTTATCTTCCTTTTATTTTTCTCACAGTTTCCTTACTATGTGTTAAGATAAGCCAAATATATTATTTATCATTGGAAAATACACACACACATATATATATATATATATATAAACATATATACATGTATAACATATATAGTCACACTCTAATATATGTATACATATATAAATATCTAGATAAATAAATACCTATACGTACACACCTATATATATATATATATATATATATATATATATATATATATATATATATTATTTTTAAACTATCATTATCGACAGACACCTGTTTCGTCGTCTACGAATTATCAATATTATTCCCAATTCGCATTTGTGTAAAAATGTACGGTCGTATATATAATTGAATCCATTTAAAAAGTACCGCTTACAAAAACAAATAAAAACATATTGTTCGAACATGTTTTTCCTCACGTATACACACCCACATGTACGCACGCACATACGCACAGACACGTACATATATTTACGTTCACGTATATACACTCACAATCATGTGCATACACACACACACGCTAACGTTCACACATGTACGCACACATACACGCACATGTACGCACACATGGGAAACGTCACTTCCCCTGAAAGGAATTCTAGACATGCGCAGTCAGAACACTCACCCCGATATAAAAGTCAACAACAAACATTCAACTCCCTTTTTCTTCCCTTTGTGCCTGGGTTCGTCAACCAGGCAAGTTCGCGTTCACAGCTCTTGGCTTGAAGACTTTTCCACGTGGACGAGTACCACTATGAACGCGGGGCTTGCTGAGGACAACACACACACACACACACACACACACACACACTCTCTCTCTCTCTTTTCCTTTCTACATGCGGGACTGTCATTTCTCGTCCTCTACTTCATTCCTTTCTTTTCCACGCGTGTAGTCGTCAACGAGTGAATGAACACTTGTTCCACCTAAACCGCTTTATTTTCGACATAAAATAAACGACATGTCTATTTTATCCAGCAATTGAGTTTTGTTTCATTCTTTCCATTCGTTTCATTATTTTCTTTTGTAGCGAGTTAGGATATTTATATCCTGGCCCGCAAAATTATTTCAAAAGAATATTTCATTGATTTAAAAAATAAAAATATCAAATAATAAAACAAGTATGAAAAAACATAACAAATGTTGATAACCCTACTCATTTGTATGTATATATATATATATATATATATATATATATATATATATATATATATATATATATTTATATAGTAGGAAGTGCCCTTGGGCAATTTATATTTCATGGGTCCGGTTTCTAGAATTCATAGAAACCGGACCCATGAAATATAAATTGCCCAAGGGCACTTCCTACTATAGGTATATTTATGATATTTTAATTTTTCTCCCTATATCTTCCAAAATAGAGAATATCACTGATATATATATATTATATGGAAAAATGCGCGTATGAAAAGTAATATTCTTAAGATTTTATTAAACCTGGAAAAGTAAAGGACAAGAAATTCAACCTGGAAAAGTAAAGGACAAGATATTCTAGTAAAGAAAAAAATAAGAATTTTTTAGACTTACAATATTGCAGCTAAAAATAAAAAAGAAGATGGCACTCGGTGTCTTTTTAGATATCGTTAGAGCTTTTGACAACATACCCTTCAGTAGTATGTTCAAGTCGCTACGAGAACTCAATGTGCCACCAGTACTCATCCGATGGATTGAGTATATGGTGAGGCACAGAACAGTTCAAGTAGAACTACTGAGGGCAACTGTTAAAAGGGAAGTAGTTAAATGAAACCCCCAAAGTGGGATTTTATCATCTTTACTATGGAACTGTATGCTGAATCCTCTTTTAAAGGAGTTTAAAAATAGGCATATTTATGCCGAGGCTGATGCTGATGACATCGCAGTGCTGGTCGCGGGTTCAAAAGCATCATTGGTCAGACGCATTGCTAAAATGGGACTACATTTTTCATCAAATGTGATAACGAAAAATTTGAGTTCATTTAAAGAATCATAGAATTCACTAATATTTTTAATCGATAAATTCACCATTTTTTTGCTATAAAATCATAAGGAGAGTTAAAAAAAAATTAGTTATTAAAAAAAAGTTCGGTTTTTTAATTATAAAAAAAAACGATACACGGGATTGAACCTAAAATCTTTCCACCAACCCCCGGTACTCTAACCGTTACACTAACATGTCATATTGGCAAAATCGCAGTAAAAAATATTTATATACAAAAAATGTTATGCAAAGTAAAAAAAAGCGTTAGTCACTTATATACTTACTCTCCTGTTTGTGAACCCACATATTTTGTTGTAACTTTTTTTCTACTGAACCAATTTTCGAAATTTTTTTTTCAAAATGTAGCTAATAAGGTGTTCTATCCAACTATATAACCTGTTTGAAATTTGGTTGCGAACGGAATTAGTGGTGGGGGTTTGAATGTGTCTCGATTCATTCAATTTCGGACTTAAGCATATATTCAACCACTACCGTGGTTGAATGATATATATATATATATATATATATATATATATATCGACATACAGTCCTGTTTCCTTGTATCACAACTCATCAGTGCCGCTAGACTAGCACCTCTTCCAATATATATATATATAAATGACTATGATCACCATAATTTGTTACGATGTTTTTATACTTGTTTTATTATTTTGACTATTATATTTAAATATATGTATATATATATATATATATATCAATTTATTTATATATATATATCTAAATTTATATATATATATATATAAACTTTATTTTTTTTCAGTTTTTATTAATTACCATCTCCACTAAATATATATATATATATATATATATATGTGTGTGTGTGTGAGTGTGATTGCTTTTTTAAATTGATTGCTCGTAGGTATCTTTTAAATCCAGCCTCAACACGATATTAACGTTCACACACGTAACATCAAATCCTTCCTTCTAATTACGATGCTTGCATATTAATAATGTAAATCCTCGAAAGCCCAGTTTGGTCACTTTTAGATTAGCAGACTTTATCACAAATATGACAAGTAAGTATTGCCGATCATGCTAGTGTTCTGAAAAGCCTGTTTGCCCTTTATTTTTTTGTGTGATTTCAGAAGATTTACGAAGCCAGCCTTTGCAAAAAAAGGAGTCTGCTACATTAAGTGCACTTCACTTCCTGTTGTACATATATTGTAGAAAATCATAGTAGTTTTCTGTTAATATATATATATATATATATGCCGATGACTACAAATATATATATATATATATATATATATATATATATATATATATGCCGATGACTACAAATATATATATATATATATATATATATATATATATATATATATATATTTGTAGTCATCGGCATATATATATATATATATATATATATATATATATATGCCGATGACTACAAATATATATATATATATATATATATATATATATATTTGTAGTCATCGGCATATATATATATATATATATGCCGATGACTACAAATATATATATATATATATATATATATATATATATATATATGCCGATGACTACAAATATATATATATATATATATATATATATATATATATATATATATATATATATATTAGCTTTACCTGCAAAGTGTTTTCATAGAGTTTATATATGTAAATATAAAACGCCATCTGTAAATAATGGCTTCACTTTAGCAGTTTAAAATGCAAACTTCAAGTATCGTAGTTCAATTGTTCTCTAAACAACAACAACAAAATAATTTCTTATCAAAGAACCAACTGTTTATTTTCGGAATATTTTTTTACATAATCACTTGAATTGAACTTAAACGTACAAAATTCAAGTATTAGTGTTCAGTTGTTCTCTAAAAAGAAACATTCTTTTTTAACGCGCCCCTGTCTTATAAAAATAATCTACGATAGATTTTTTAGACTGGGTCTTTCTGCTTGTGCGGTAATAAAACTTTTCAGATGTTCTTGTGCTATTAGCTTGTATAAAAGTGTTTACTTTGGTGAAAAACGAAGTCTCTCTTTCAATTAGATTTTTCGATTATCGATTTTCGCTACTCATCGTTGATATTCCGATACAACACCTTTGTAAGAAGACTGCCAGACACATCAAGTACTTTGGTGTTAAATTTCAAAACAATCAGCCCGGCTGTTTCGGAGTTCATAGGGAACGAATTCATACATAGACAGACAAAGTTCCTTTTATATAATACTAGTGGGGGGTGCCCGGCGTTGCCCGGGTGTTTGGAGGTGTGCTCTGGGGGGGGGGTAAATCCAAACAAAATCGAAACTAAAGAATAAGCGAAGTAAGAACTTTGTTTAAATATATAAAAAAAACGATGTTAAACTTCTTTAAAAATTCGGAAAAACAAAAACAAAATAACAAATAACGAACATGATGGAAAAAAAACAAAATATATTTTGGGAGAGAGGTAGGATCGAACCCAAAGTCTTGATTTTAATCGTCTGATGACATAAAATTACGCTACGAAGGCAGCTCTAGCGACGAAATATTATCCATTCTGTCGATAAAAAAAAAGTATTGGTAAAAAATTAAAAATATTCAAACGCTACGAACTTATTCCCCAACCAATATATGTTGTATCACCCAAACTCCCTGTCTTAATAATCAGTCTGTTTCTTGTAATCGAATATTGTTTTGTACATGTATTCTGTACCGATGTGAAAATAAAGATTATAGAGGAGTATAAAATTCCGAAATATTAACTGATGAAAATACTCCAAAAATTTTGATTGTTAAAATTATTTAATCTTTCTTTTCACTTTTAAAATTTAAAATTGTTCATCGTTTGTGATTTATTTAGGTTTTTAATTCTGTACTTGTTCCCTAAATCTATAATTCACTTTTATCAGTATTTGATTGTATCCTGCTTTAATCTTACGTAATTTTACATATATATTATTCATATTTTATATTTTATGAAGTTCAGTTTCAGTATTAATCGAACTGTGTTCCTTTCTTTTCATTTTTAAGTGTTCTGATGTCCTTTTTCAAAAAGCCCTAATCGCGCCTGACTGTTTGAGAGAGCTTGTTTATTGTGCCTGACGTCATTGTTCAGTTAACAGGCCTTGTCTTTCCGTAGCCTCGGCACACAAATTCCGGTGAAGACCAATGGTCGATGCCAGCAAGAAATCAATGGTAAACAGCTGCTGTGGGAAGACAGTATCATTTGTAAAGGTAGAGGTGGGAAGTACAGAAAATCTGTCACCCAAACTCTAGGGAACACCACCGATTATCATCAGTGTGCAATCTGTGATTATTGCCTGTGTGAGAACTCCCAGTGAGTACAAATAATAATAATAATCATAATAATAATAATAATAATAATAATAATGATGATGATGATAATAATAATAACAGTAATAATAATGATAATAATAATAATAATAGTAATAATAATAAGAAGAAGAAGAAAAAGAAAAAGAAGAAGAAAAAGAAGAAAAACGAAGAAGAAACGGAGAACAAGAAGAATAAAAAGAAAAAAAACGAAAAAGAAAGGAAAAAAGGGAAAGAATCGACATTTAATATCGTTTTATTTCGGTCGCTTTTTCAAGAACAAATTTAAATTTTTCCACAACTGAAAACTTTAGAATTAAAGAGGAGACACCCGCCCAATCGTTAACCTTTGACACCGGTTCTCCTTAAGTACAATTTAATTTATTTTTGACGAGAGTGGCCGTCCTCCTTTATCTGCCGTCTCCTTTTTCGTCAATTATAATCGCATTCATTCGAGATAAAAATATGCATTAACAATTAAATGCAAACCTAACTATGCGTGGGCAGAGTCAAGCGACCATTAACGTTGCTAGGGTCGCCATTAAAGAAATTGGTAAGAGTCCTTAAGCGGATGACAAGACCCCGCCATTTACAAAAATAAATAAATATGTATGTTATCTGGTAGTTTAATAAATGTGTACGTTTGAATTTTTTTATTTGTTTTCGGAGTCGAAATTTAAGTTGCGAAATTTCTTTTCATGAAATTTATGAATAATTTATAGATAAATTTGTTTTAGGAATAAATTTCTTGTGTCCTGAGTTTTCGATACGATGGAATTAAAAATTAATGTTCTTTTTTTTTTAATTTTTAAATTTACATATTTAATGTCATGTTATTTTTTGAAACGGTCATCGTTCGTACATTTCACAATAAAGTAGCGCAAGGAAATAAATAGATTACTTCTATGAGGTCTTCGATATTTTACTACTACTACTACTGTTAATAATATTAACAAAAACAAGAACAACAAGAACAACAAGAACAACAATAATAATAATAATAATAATAATAATAATAATAATAATAATAACTTTACAGTTTTATGATGCTTTATATCGGTTAATTTTTCACTCGAAAGCGGGGTTTTACACCAAAGCTAGTGAGCATAGTCAAATGGTCAATTAGATGGAAAGCACCCGTTATAGGATATTTTCTGTGCCAAGCAGAACTGACTTCTGAGGTACGACGATGTTGTAGTTGATTCACAATTTTAACTGTTTCTCAAGATGATCTGAAATTGAACCAAACGCATCTATGATGAATAACATGATGGACGTTTTCTTTTCTGCAATCTTGCAATCTCCACTATCAGTTTCTAATGATCTCATACTTTCTCGTTCTTCTTGCCTATTAAGTTGATGTCGCCTGGGCAAGCTGCATAAGTAATTTGGCATTCATTAACCTTTTCATTCCCAACTACAATATCCTGTTTCCCGTGTGTTATCTTTCGGTCACACTAAACCATGAAATCCGTTATAATAATAATAATAATAATAATAATAATAATAATAATAATAATAATAATAATAATAATAAATGCCGAATAGCTGAAAGACATGAAAGAGGGTTACAACAAATCAAAAAAGGGATAGTGAATGAAATCTGCAAAGAAACCATAAAGTAAACCATAGGGAAAATGGCAAACTGGAGAGCACCAGGACACGACAGGAAACATGCACACTGGTTCAAAAAATGTACAATTATTTTTACTCTAAGGTTAGCTCAAAGCATGAAAAGTCGTATACAGTAAGCAAACGTACCAGCTTGGATGACAAAAGGAAGAACTGCGTTGATACAGAAGGACACAAAGAAAGGAACCGCCTCCAGAAACTATCACGTGCTTACCCACTCTGTGGAAAATACTGACAGCACAACTGAGGGAACAAATCTACAACTCCCTGAATAATCGTGGACTTCTCCCAGAGGAACAGAAAGGATGCCAGAAAGGAAACAGAGGAACAAAACAATTTGCTATATACAGACCAAAAGATCCTAGAGAAGGTAAAAAGAAGAACAAAGAATTTAACCATGGCATGGATCGACTACAGAATAGCGTACGACAGCATCCCTCAAGTATGGATAATAGAATGCTTAAAAATGTATAAAATACCAAGCCGGATCATCAACGTGATTGAAAATACGATGAGAACATGAAGACTGGAATTGACAGTTGATGGACAGCACATAACAGAAATTAACATATAAAAAGGCATCTTCCAAGGAGATTCACTATCACCATTACTGCTCATCATAGCCATGATGCCCCTGAACAATATACTGAGAAAGTGCCAAGCCAAATACAAGTTCTCTAATACGGAGGAAAAAATGAACCACCTGATGTTCATGGACGATCTGAAACTTTTCGCAATGACCAAAAATGAACTAGAGACATTAATAAATACCATCAAGACCTTCAGCCAGGATATCCAAATGGATTTTGATATGGAAAAGTGCGTACTACTAGTTATAAGAAAGGGAAAAATAGAGACGATAGGAGGCATGGAACTACCCAACCAAACGGAGATGAGGGCACAAGGGGAACAAGACGCCTATAAATACCTAGTAGTACTTGAAACAGACACCATCAAAGCAACCGAAATGAAAGAGAGAATTGGAAAGGAATACCCCAGGAGAACGAGAAAATTTCTCGAAACCAAATTATAAACCGAAACCTAATAAAAGGCATAAATACATCGTCGGCATCACTAGTAAGATGCTCTGGACCGTCCATAGGGTGGACTAAAAAAGAACTGAGTCAGCTCGATCAGAAGACCAGGAAAATCATGACCATGCACAAAGCACTACACCCGAAGGACGATGTTGACCAACTCTACGTAAAAAGGAAGGACGGTGGAAGGGGAATAGTTAGTATAGAATACTGTGTGAATGAGACGAAAAAAGAACTAGAAAAATACATAATGCAAAAGACTGAAATAATAATCATAGCAGCGTGTCAATTTTCCTTTAATTTTCAATTTGGCTTTTTGTTAGCCTTTTTTACTTCAAAAATGTGCTTGCGCTTTTAAATTTGGCCTTCTTTGCTTTTTTTTCTGAAAAATTTGTCTACAAATAATTATTATCGTCTGCCAACCCAGGCAGAGAGAGAAAAAAAAGAACGCTCAAGGGAGAGAGAGAGAGAGAGAGAGAGAGAGAGAGAGAGAGAGAGAGAGAGAGAGAGAGAGAGAGAGAGAAAGAAAATTCATTTATTATTGACAGATTAAACACAGACCGTTTGGCCCATCTAGAGCAATGGATGAGAGAAGAACACAGCAAAGAGAAGCAGCAAGAGAGAGACAGATAATCAGACGACAGCGTTTGCGAGAAGAGGAAAGACAATCAATCCGTGATCGAAACAGATAAAGAATGCAACAGCAAAGGCGTAATATGAGCCAGGATGAGCGAGAATTACATCTTGACCATTTGAGAAATAGAGATCACGTAAGGAGAAATAATATGAATATGGAAGAAAGACAGCAATTTCTAGAAAACATAAGAAACAGGGACCATGTAAGAAGAAATAATATGAATCAACAAGAGCGCCAAAATCATCTTGAAAATGAGCGAAATAGAGTTCAACGTCATAGAAATGCCCACAATATGGAACGCCAAATATATTACATTGGGGCCATGATGTCCGATGTCAATTTTGCAGAGCCTTAAGATTCCAAAGAGAACAACTAAATTGCTGTCATAACGGAAAAGTAATGCTACCCCCCCCTTACAAGATTACCCAGAAAATTTAAGATTATTATTTGATGCCAACAATGCCGAGGGTGCAAATTTCAGGCAGAATATAAGAAACTATAATTCTGCATTTGCTTTTGCATCTTTTGGTGCCAATATTAGACCCCCTCCAGGACGTGGACCCTATTGTTTCCGATTACAAGGTCAAACTTACCACTACGCAAGCAACCTCCATGCAAATGACTATGAAGAGAGAAGATATGGCCAGCTGTACATCATAGAAACCAATAAAGCCATACACAATAGAGTAAATGCTCCAGAAAATGCTAACTGTTTAGTGTCTGTTTTTCAAAAGATAAATGAAGCACTGATTAATAATCCTTATGCAGCAGCATACGATAATATGAGGGATATTGAACAACAAGAACAAGAGAGAGCTGCAATTGAGAACGTGTCACCAAGACAAGTAACCATGCACTTCATCCCTGGCCCTGACAGAAGGACATACAACAACCCATCAGGAAATGAGATTGCAGCCATATTCGTTGGTGATGATGGTGCACCTCCAGTACATCGTGATATCATTGTTTATCCCATAGGTCAACAGAGGGAGAGGATTGCTTACATCTCTTGTCATCTTGATCCCATGGTTTATCCTCTTCTCTTTCCGAATGGAGAATCGGGATGGCATATACAAATGGCTCATGTGGCACAACGCCAAACTCGTGTTCGCACCAAAGTCACCATGCAAGAGTTTTACTCATACCAGCTAGCAATCAGAGATAGCTTTAGTGCTTTGCATCGAGCTGGAAAATTATTGCAACACTATATTGTTGACGCTTATGTGAAGGTGGAGGGATGCCGTCTGAACTTCATTAAAAATAACCAAGCATAACCAAGCATAATTAAGAGTGGCATTTTATTCGGGTCTCATGGATCACCTAGGAAGACAGAATGAGCATCAAGAGGCAGGTGTTCCAGTCACTTTGCCCTCTACATTCACAGGAAGTCCGAGAAACATGCAACAAGCATATCAAGATGCCATGGCGATCGTCTGTAAATTTGGAAAACCATATATTTTCTTGACATACACGTGTAATCCAAAGTGTCGAGAAATCACAGAGAACCTTGGACCGCATGAAACAATACAAAACAGGCCAGATTTAGTTGCACGAGTTTATAACATGCACCTAAAGGAACTTATGATTGATATCAAGGATAGACATATATTTGGTGTTTCAGTTGCTCATATCTATGTCATTGAATTTCAAAAGCGCGGTCTACCACATTACCACCTTTTGGTAATGCTGCGAGAGGAAGACAAACTGAGGACAAGAGAACAAATTGATGAGATGGTTTGTGCTGAAATACCTTCATTAGACTACCCAGAGTTGAGAGAATGCGTGAGAACATTGATGATCCATGGTCCATGTGGGATATCAAATCCTAATTCTGTGTGCATGGTTGATGGAACATGTGAGAAAAAATTTTCAAAAGATTTCCTTGAGGAAACGAATACAAATGTATCCGGATATCCAGTGTACAGACGGAGAAACAATGGAGAAAAGATACAAGTTGGCACTCATGAGGTTGACAACAGATTCGTTGTCCCATACAATAAGTATCTACTGGAAAAATACCGTGCCCATATTAATGTTGAAGTGTGTTCCTATATATATATAAAGGTCACGATTGTGCAAACATGGAAATAAAACATGTTTTAGATAATAATGAGCCCACTGGAATATATGAACACAATGAAGTTAAACAGTTTTTGTCATGTAGATATGTGTCTCCTCCAGAGGGCTTTTGGAGATTGTCAGAGTTCAAAATGCATGCTCAATCCCACACTGTTTATCACTTGGCTGTACATTTGCCTGATGAGAAGCATGTTTACTATAGAGAAGGGAATCAAAGACAGGCGGCAGCAAGAGCAGAAGAACGTGACACACAATTGACAGCTTGGTTCAAACTCAATCAAACAGATGAGAATGCAAGAAATCTTTTCTATTGTTCTGTACCTGAGCATTATGTCTTCAACAAACAAACAACAAAGTGGACACGGCGAATTATATTCAGCAACATTTTAACCAGAATGTACTCTGCAAGTCCTCGAAATGAAGAAACATTTTATTTGAGGATGTTGCTCCTTCATGTCCCCGGAGCGACTTCATTCAGCAATTTGAAGACAATCGATGGTCAAGAAATGGCCATCTTCAAAGACGCATGCATCAGACTACGCCTGGTTGAGAATGACAATGCATTGCAGGAAGCTTTGACAGAAGCAGCAGCTCATCAGATGCCACGACAACTATTATCCATGTTTTCCATGATGTGCGTCTTCAACCAGCCCGTGAATGCTCTGCATTTATGGAATGAGAATAAGCATTTTATGATCGAAGATCTGCTGCTTAGATATGATAACATAACTGCTGAAAATGTTGCTCTCCACTTTACGAATACCTTATTCACGGAAAATGGCATGAATTGCAACATGTTTGGTCTGCCTGAACCAGTTGGAGATCATCCTGGACATGAAGGAGATGTTGGAAACTCTAACAGATGTGACTTCTCTTAATATTGAACAGAGGCAGATATTCAATGCTGTGGTTGCAAGTGCCTTCTCTGTAGAGCAAGGTGAGCAAACAAAAAATAGATTATTTTATGTGGATGCACCCGGTGGTTCAGGAAAAACCTATCTTTTCAACAAGTTATATGAATACCTTAACGTTAACAACATTAAGACAAACACTTCTGCTTGGACTGGTATTGCTGCAACACTGCTGAAATGCGGCAAAACTTTGCACAGTATATTCAAGCTTCCGGTTCCCTTAAGCGAAACAAGTGTCTGCCATGTGCCACCGAACTCTGAGCAAGGAAACTTTCTGATGCAAGTTAAAGTCTTCATTATTGATGAAGCTTCTATGATACCATGCTATGCGCTGAAAGCCATTGATAAATGGTTGAAGGATATAATGAACACCCACACTGCATTTGGTGGTACAGTAATGTTACTTGGAGGCGACTTCAGACAAGTACTTCCGGTTATCCCGAGAGCTCCTCCTGCTGCTGTGCTAGATGTGTGCCTCAAACGCTCAGACTTATGGCACAGCTTTCATCACATGAGCCTCACACAGAACATGAGAGCAAATTCAAATGAACAGGAGTTTTCAATATGGCTTCTGCAAATGGGCAATGGATCACTCCAGAGTTCTCTTGATGAAGTGGCTCCAGATGCTATTGACATTCCTGAAATGTGCACATGTAATGGCTCTTTGATATCGGAGGTGTTTGACAACTGTACGGCTGAAGAGATGAAAGCAAGAGTAATCCTATCTCCAAAGAATTCTGAATGCTTAGCGGTCAATAGGGAAATTTTGAGAATGTTGCCAACAGAAAATAAAACGTACCTCAGCACTGATTCTGTAAGTTGCGATAATGACGAGGAAGCACAAAATTATCCAATGGAATTCATTAATTCTCTCACTCCATCTGGCATGCCTCCTCATAGGTTGAATTTGAAATTTGGAGCAATAATTATGCTACTGAGAAACCTCTCCATAACTCAGGGACTGTGTAACGGCACTCGACTAGAGGTCATTCAGCTTCACGAGCACAGCATCAAGGCATCAATAATCAGCGGTTCACACGCTCATAAGAGAGTACTTATCCCAAGGATAAAACTGAAACCTAGCGATGCCAATATTCCTTTTGTTCTTCATCGCACTCAGTTCCCAGTTCGCCTCTCATACTCAATGACAATAAATAAAGCTCAAGGTCAGACTTTTGATAGAGTTGGCATATATTTACCAAAGCCATGCTTTACTCATGGCCAGCTTTATGTAGCGTTCTCAAGAGCAAGAGCAATGAAGACTGTGAGAGTTAAAGTCCAACATCTTAATGATTCCACGCATGGCCACAGAAGAGGAATCACATTTACACGAAATATCGTATACACAGAAGTCATCTAAAATTGTCCATGTGTTTGGGTTCCCTGAGGCAATCTGAATAGTGGACGTATATGGGAGAAAAAAACAGATGTAATGACAGTTTATAATTTATAAACGTTGACATTTGAAATGTATTTTAAGTAATCAAGCATATGCATCTAAACATCAAGAACATATTCTGGGATAGTTTTGGTTAGGTTCAACGTTAGGTTCAAATATTTTGGAACAAAATGCACAGGTTTAACCCATCACTGTGCGAAATTAACAATATCATGTTTTAAATACTCTAAGTCTCCATTATATAATAAGTATATGATAAATAAGCTAAAAATTAAATAAAACTTTTGAAAATATTTTAAAATAAACATATTTATAAAACATAATTGAGGATGAATTTATTGAGAATATTTGGAGCACTAATATCGTGATTTTGGTATATACATATTTACATACATTGTACCTACCGTACTCTTCATTTACTATTTAAAAAAATAGTACACAGCGTGAATTCGTCTGCCAGGGCAGTAAAGGGTTAATGTAAATGTTTCAAGGTACGGATATGTGATGGGATAATGTGTATGTGAAAAAAAAGAAAAGAAAACGTGAAATTTTCACGGGTCCAGCTAGTACCTATAATAGTAGGAGAACTAGGAACAATTCCGTATAACTTTGAAAAAAAAAGAATGGGAGAAATTGGAATCAAAGGAATGACTGGAAAAATACAAAGACCAATAATAATGAAAATGGCTGAAATATTAAGAAAAGCCCTTGAATGTGGAAACTAACACACAGGAGCAACAAGCGCAGGCCAGACAAACTGCTACAAAGGCAAAACATGAAACACTACATGGAACCAAGAACACCGAAGCCGCATATATATAAGTTCTCTAACACCACCCCATCCTCCCATTACCATATCACTGCCTCACCCCCAAAACAAAATAGTGAGACCAAATAACCAAGTAGAGTCAAGAAGGAAAGAAAGTCCGAGGAACTGACAAGACCTCCGCCGGATAAGTGCGAAGAGAACTGGGACCTTCGGGAGGCTTATTGCCACTACAAATCCCAGCAAAGACCAATAGCCGCTGCCAACGAGAAATCAATGACAAGCAGCTGTTGCGATAATGCAAATTTATTTGCAAATGTTATCGAAAGAGGTGGAGAGTACTGGAAACTCAGGGAGACTTGTTGTCGCTCAGCTTCCAGGGAACACCACGGATTGTTTTCAAGGAGAGATATTTGATGACCTGTGTGAACGCTCCCTGTGAGTCAATAATAATAACTGTTATTATTATTATTATTATTATTATTAGTAGTAGTAGTAGTAGTAGTAATAGTAGCAACAGCAAGAATACGTACAGATTCTAAAATTGCTTAACCTATTTATCTTTATATTTTCCGGTCAATGAGAGATGGCGTCGAATTATGATTTAGAATCTATAGCAAAACCTTAATTATGGATGTCGGCAACCTTCATTTTGTCAGTCCTTTGAGTACAAGCGACACCGTGGATTTGGTAAAAAAACACTATGTGTTATTAATATGAATTTCATTTACTGTTTATGCTATATTTGTTTAGTTTGTTTGTCCGTTTCATTTTCCTTGGGGACTAATTTTGTAAAGACCATTGTTCAACGAAGTAAGAATCATGGTATTCGATCGATACACAGTTAGAGATCAATCAGGATTAATAGAAATTGTCACAACTGTAACACAACGCGGGCGCGGGTGCAGCAGATGTATACAAATGATCAAGTCCTGTGCGATGCGACGTCACAGCGAGGAAGAAGGAGAAAAAAGATTATAAAAGACAAAAAAGACGTGTTCGACACGACAGAGTCTGGTTAAGAACATTAGAGTGTAAGAAGACTTTGGAAAAATATACAACGTGCTATTCTAGAAAGTATCTGTAGATAAATGTCTGTTGCTTCAACTGAAAAAAAGTGAGTCGAATTCTTTCCTTTTCTTTGTTTCTTTGCAACTGTTGGCATATAGCGTGTAGATTCCGAGTGCGAACTCGTGCGTAACGTTACAACGACAATATAATATTTACTCTGGAACTTTACTCGGAATTTCTGGTTCGATCTGGCTGAGATTTTGTGCAAACCTTTGTTATAATAACGTAAAGCAATCCAAGTATTATGGCATCCATTCGGTGCACAGTTAGGAATTAATACGGATTATTCACCATGATAGAAACATATACTGCAGAAGTTTTCTCGTAAACTACTAGTCCGATCTGGCTAAAATTTTGTATGGGCATTTGTTATAATAAGAATAGGCAAACTAAACGTTATGATATCCGTTTGATGCACGATTAGGGATTGATAGGGAATATTCACCACAATATCACATATACGCTAGAAGCTTTTTCGGAAACTACTTGGTCGATCTGGCTGGGATTTTGTATGCGTATTTGTTATGATATAGCGGACTAGATGTTACTGTATCCATAATTGATCGTTGAACAGTTATGGACTAATATGCATGAATAAAGATTAGTATTTATTTGAAACTGAGCACACACTTCACCATAATATACCATCAATTAAACATAAAACTCTCATTCCAAGTGAATATATTATAACTATGTTTTTTCAGCAATAAATAGTGTAAGTGAGATATTCTTTAAACACAAGAAATTAATGTTACTTTGATAAATTTGTTGAAAATTGCACTCTTGGTTGTGTATTAAGATTACATTAAAACAAAAATATAACAGGTATTGTTTGTTTTAACAGAATTTGATCGAAAGGTAGAATTCTATTTCAAAGAGGACGCGTTGTAAATCTATATCTGCTCTATCGTGATTTTCGTGTTGAGTGCTCGACTGAGATTTAATCTATAGTCCTCCTATTTACATTTACAACAAACACCCGTCTAGCTACAACCAATGCAAATAATTCCCCTTATTCCCTATGTGCGTAAATCTAAACGAAAATTCCATGAACAAATTTTCTTTTTCTAGAAATATCCGCCTGTAGAACTCTATACCGAGATTTGTTTGTTAGCTGAATACAACACAGTCGTTTTTAAGTCCATTGTGAACAAGTACTTGCTATGCCGTTCCCTTAATAGAATTCTACATAATTTCTACTACAATTTGATTTAGGGTTTGCGTTAGTTTCTGAATCATTTCTCGATGCCGCTGCGAAAGTTCAGTTAATTTTGTATCTCTACGTTTAAAAAAAGAAACTTAAATGTCTGGTGCTGGTAAAGCCGAACCAACTTCGCATTTGTCAATTCTACTTACGGCTAGGCTTGATATCGCATGTTTTTTTTTTCCTTAATGTTTCAATCTCTTTTCGTTTGCGTTTTGAAATAACGTTTTTTGAACTTCATCTTTTGTAACGTTTTTCTTTTTTGTTACATCTTTTATTGTTCTCGTCGTAGCTGCGTTATTCCTCGACATCGTTTCTAATTGTCTGCCTTCTTATTTCCAAGTTTTCTTTGATTTGCTATATGCGCTTCATATGATGTCATAGATTGTTTTCATTGACAGCTTGATGGCCCGTATTTGTTTCTTGGACTTTCTTAAACTTGCAGATTCTTTGGTTAAAATTGTAATGATTAACACTGTTTATTACTCCCCGTCCCAAATAAATTCTTAGACGTTTGAGATAATTTTCATTTTTTTTAAAGTTCCGTTCAAATTTACTGATAAAAATAATGCACCAATAAAATTAATTCATTTCAGTCACCGTGCAAGCTGATTTGAGTGTTTTCTGCAAAGTTTATTTGTTAAATCTCTTCCACGCATGAAAATTGATAAGGAACGATCAAATAATGTTCAACTGTAATTTCACTGCTTTATTAAATATTGTTGTTATTACGTACTTGCGTAAATAATCGCCTGGCTTTCTCGTTAAATCTTATTTTTATAATTCTATTTTTTCGTTACTTTTGATATAACACTCCTAAAGTTTATGACAACGCTTATCCCAATTTTGTTTCGAAAAATGCAGCTACTTTCCAATTTCACATCAGTTATATAGTTCAGATATATTTGTTTATATGGTCAGCTTGTTTTGAAAATATACGTAACTATTGTCTTTTCTTTATTTTTCAGAAATGCATTTTTTATTTTTATTGAGAATGTGGTTGCATTTATTCTTTTTCCCTTTTGAGGGGGTAATTTTCATATTCATAGTTGACTTTTATGACATATACCCGATTACTCTATGTGGTTAAGATTTCCTCTACCGCTTACAGTTCCACAAGTTTCTATAGATGAGATTGTGTTTACTTTCACATTTCGCTAGTATTCTTCGCCTAATTTTGGAATTCTTTGTCAACACCCGGCGTCGAACAAATATGAGGCATTTAAAATCAACCGCCGTCAATTCCGTTAGTCTAAAGTTTTATCAGTTCTTGTTTACGACCGACACGGGCGTTAAATAATCTTCGTCGTCCCGGATAACCAGATAAAAGCATATCCACCTTTCGTGGAAAAATAGCGTATTGGGGCGGAAAGTTCTTAATTTATGGGGTTTTTGCGAACTCTAGATTTGTGTTTCATAGGTAAGACGGAGTCTAGGAACGAGCTGAATTCAAAAGTCCTAATTTTTGTAAAAGTAGTCAAACTTCGCATCGAGGAAGTCATCGCAATCGACGATGAAAAGGTATTCATACCTTCTAAAAAAACAAAACTGTCAAACATTTTTTTTTCTCAGTGGCGTAGGTAAATATTTCCATTACGTTCCATATCATGTTATGTGAAAACACTGTGTTATTGTTTGGTTTATTGTTAAGTCTTTTGAGAAGTAATTCTTGATTTTCCAATTTTGTTGTTGTTGGATCAATTTTTCTTTAATTTTCTGTTGATGTAGAAGCTGTTGGCTTTATAGTTTATGTTGTTGTTGGATACACCTTCCTTCAGTTTTTTGTTGTTCTATTTGTGATTTCACTGTCTGAACAATACTAGTCTTGGCTTTATCCATCTTGTGGGTTTGTATTGTTTACAAGAACGAAAATAAATTAATCGAGAAAAAAAACTCAAGCTTTTTCGTGATATTTCCTAATAGCCGCTGTAGTTTTACTAATTACAGTTTAATGCGGCACGCTGAACAAAATTTTACACCATTTCCTTTTTAAAAAATAGTTAATTAGAGAAAATCTTACAGATTTATCCTTTTAGTTTTAACTACTGTTTATTTCTGGTGTTCGACAAAAGTGATCCCATTTTTCTTCACTCCATTTGTTGAAGGGATTTTATTTTCATAGTAGTAGTTGAAAAATATCTTGTTAGTTTAATATGTTGCTCGGTAATCAGAATATTTCGATATGTACAATGTATACACGAATGTGAGTTTATTCTTTTGTTGTTAGTAAAGCTCTGTTGTTTGTATTTCTTTTATGAATTCGAAATCTTCGTTACCAAACTTGCTGTGTTGTCGGTATTTCCATTTATAAATTCGCGTTCTTCGTCACCAAGTCGTTGTGACTTGTAAGAGTTACTAAGAATAACTGGGACATGGCTATTATTTTGAATAAAGATATTTGTATTTACAACAAGACAGTATATAGAGATAACGAGAGTGTTAGTATTTAGCGCTAATATGCCGTTCTACAAGATACGGTACTTACCTTACCACCGTGAGAGGACATGACAAAAGATCGTAAGGTAAGATGGATGAGGTATCGCCCTTAATGGAGGAGCACTTCGGCCCCGCAAATAAAAGTTCGAAAGTTAAAATGCCACTAAAATGGATGATGCTCTGTCCTATGATAGTCAAGGTCTAAACCTCGACTGGCGTACTAAAAGATGCGCCCAATGTAGTACCTCTTCGGTTCAAGAGGGTTCATATATTGTGTATGCTTGATACCACACAGCATTTAAATATTCTACCTAATATATTATGCTGCTATTTCTAGGTGTTTGGGAACACAGAAACGTAAGCTGTTCAAAGGAAGATCAATGAGTGTTCTTTTCAAATGATGTCAGATAGACGTAATTTCCCCACCAAAGTGCATCAATCATGATTTCATATTTCAAGTTGCGATGTGGATTCTCTATCTTTAGAATATTTATGAATGTTTTCTCAGGAGTTTATTTTATGTCATAGTTATGAACGTACTAAATCATGAGCTCACATTTGTTTGAATTTCTTCTTCTTCGTATGAGTTTGGGAGTGATCTTTGTTAAGTTTTGTCTCATAATACCTACATAATTACCGATAATCGATAATCGAAACCATTATTTTAATTCACCTATCATCGCAAAGCAATTTTTCCATGTCGTCGCTTAGCAACAATTATCAAACACCAAGCCATGAACATTCTACTGTGGGTAAGTTGATAGTGTTTTTTTTTTTTTTTTTTTTTCATGACGTGGTTTGTTGTTTCAAACTCCGCGCGTCAATTTCTTAATTTATTTTTTTCAATAACTGCATAGAATTTTATAAAACTTAAAAAATTTACGTGTTTTTTGTATGATGTGGTCTGTGTGAGTACAAACTCCGCACGTAAATTTTTTTTTCGTTAATTGCAAAGGATTTTATAAGACTTGAAAATTTACGTATATATATATATATATATATATATATATATATATATATATATATATATATGTGTGTGTGTATGTGTGTATCTGTGTGTGCGTGTGTGTGTAGGTTCAAATCACGAACATAAATTTCTTAATATTTTATTTTCTTTAACTGGAAAGAAGTTAAAAGAATCAATAGGTTCTCTAGAGTGCAATGTAAAACACCATATATTCTGATAAGTTACTGCATAGAGGCATGTGAAGTTTCCTCCCGAGCGATTTCACACATTTCGATGGCAATAAAAATATAGGAGTGTGAAATATTCGTTGATCATCCTTCAATCCCGGGCAACAGCAGGTCTCCCTGCTAATATATTATAAATTTAGAGTATTTGTAAAAAGTAAAAACGGCTTAAAAAACTAATGTGCAGGAAAACACTCTTCATCAAGTTTGTTGTAAGTTTCTTAGAAAACATGAAATTATACATCCAGGTGTTCTGAAAATTGGCGTCACTACATCAACAGAGAACGGGACTATTAGAAAATAATATCTGAGAATAAATGAGAAATAATTGAGAGTGAATTTTGCAGTAGAAAATCTAAAAAAAAGAATTACTAAGCAATTATTTTTAAAAATCTTCATAAATTTGACACGAGAAAAACTCAAATAACTGGGACAAATACCAGGAAATTAATGACCATGCACATTAGAATGCATCTGAAGGGTGATATACTAATGCCCTCCCTTTTTTCCTTTTCTATTAATCAGGTATGTACAATACCTCGTACAATTCTATGTCACACTTAGGCAAGATGTAGTCTTGGAAGCCTCCCTAAAAAAAATCGGTACAAAATCTCAGCCAGATCGCCCCGTATTTTAAGATAAAATTTACTGAGAAAAAAATGTGGCATTGCGGTGACTACTCATTATTAATTGAAAATAACCACTCATTGTCCATCGAACGGATACCATAATATTTAGTTCGCAGCAATTTATTTAAACAAAGGATTTTACAAAATTTCATCTAGGTCAGACCAATAGTTAACATGTTGAACTGATAGATAGACAAACTAAGAATATATATATATATATATATATATATATATATATATATATATATATATATATATATATATATAACTTGGTGAGTTAAAGGTAGAGAGTAAATTAAATTCCTTAGGAGGAGACTTATTGGGATAATACAAAACTCAACAAATTGATTTGGAGTTTATATGGGAGTGACTGAAAGTAGAACATGAAATAATATGAACTATATATTGGTAAATATAGAATGATCAACTTATTTAATGAGGGTATGCATACATTTATTTTGAGAGTAAAGGGAACTCTTTATACCATGGTATTTCGAAGCCTAATGCTTCTCATCAGAAGAGGAGAGAAGATGCTAGGTAACATAATGGGGGTGTGAGGTCTAGCGAGAATTGCACTAGGAACGAAATATATGATATATAAATAAATTATTGATGTTGTGTTGCTTGTTAGGCTTCGAAATACCATTGTATAAAGAGTTCTCTTTACCCCTAACAATTGTACGTATACCCTTATCAAATGAATGAATCAGTCTATATGTATCATAATTTTTATTACGTCATTTTCTACGTTTATTGACACACACACACACACACACACATATATATATATGTTTTATTTTTTTATTACCGTTTTATCTGTTTGGTTACGTATGTTTCGGATGTTGAACCGTGTTTACGATCTAACAGCTTCGTCAGACCTTACAGTATTGAGCACTCTCTTCAGGTTTTTACTAATTGCTAGTTTTACCAAATATATATATATATATATATATATATATATATATATATATATATATATATATATATTATTTTCTGACTTTCAGACAGTTCATATTTTTCCAATATTGGTGTTTAAATAAAACAGCGGATCAGGTTATTTATTTTTCATCGTATAATTTTGCTTTATTTAATGTATGCTATTTAAAGAACAGTAATTAAAAAAGAAGGGCACGAGAAAAGACTAAAAGAGAAAAGAAACTATATATTTGAAAAACCAAACAAAAAAAAAAACTCAATATAAGAAATGAACCAAAAAGAAGGAGAAAAGATGCAAACAAAAACAAATCTCTACAACAGACAAAAAAAAAATATCCTAAAATAAAATTAATGAATCGCACGGAACACCTCATCACCGGATGATGATCTATTAATTCCGTGCAGACGAAAACTCTATTATGGTTGGCAAATATTTGACCGCTAACAACTCAAGCGGACGCGGGCGACATCGAGCTGATGTTTGTGTTTGTAATTTGTCCAGCCTCGTTCCGATTTCAACGGTTCTAAAATAGGCGTACGTGTGGGTAAAGATGTAGGAATTTATCATCAGCGTTCTAGTGAAAAAGGATATTTTTGCCCATGACGAAAAGAAATATTAGCTTGAAATAAAATGAAATTAATATTTTTAGAACACGGATGTCACTCCGAATTGACGAAGCGTGATTACAAATGTGTAATTTATCGACCGTGGTAAAATGATAGGCAGTTGACGAGAATCGAGACATAAAATTTAGATTATTTTTGAAGTTTTAAGCATTTTTATCTGTTTAGAAAAAATGTTAAAATAAAGATAAAATAAACACGTATATGGAAAGGTTATATTTCCTTTGTGTGATATTTTTAAATATAATAAGAATAGCAATAGAAGAAAAAATAGCAGGATATTAAAAAAAAAATTATTGAATTCCAGACGTCTGCTCTACCAATCCGACATAATTCTATTTTATCAAAGGGAGATAACTACTAGATTGGAGAATAAGTTCGTGTACCGTGTGAAAATAATCAATTCAAAACAATTGTCCACGGCCTTCTGTTAAATACCTGGAAGCTTTTAAATTCCCTCAAAGTACGGGTGTAAATCGAACAATTCGAAACATGCTTCTAGAATTTGACTGTAATAACATTTCAAAAAGTGCCATATACTCCTGCTGACATGACCACGAATTCACCAACTACATCTCATTTCAAAGGGGTGCTCTTCCTCGAAAAATAAGAACAGATGTTAGCCGTAGGTGGTAATTGTGGTGATCGTGGTGCTGTAGGATATGGTTCAGGAAGCGGAGCCATTCTATCCATTTCAGCTTATTTCGTCTAGACGTGAGATCGGAAAGGTCCGATTCAACCATCGACTGGTAACTTCATTTCTTAGTATCTACAAATAGCGTTACAATAAATTATACCTCTAACTTCATTTTGTCTGATGCAGCTGAAATTTAGAATATGCAATGCTTTATATTTCTATGGGTTATGTAGAAAATTACAGCTATGGACTAATTGTGGTTTCTGATTTACTCGTATTTGAATTGAGTCAGGTATAAAATGGCGCCTGTTGAGTGTTGTGCAATGATCCGGTTTTTGTATTTGAAAGGACCCACAGGAGACGTTTGATAAAATAAAAAAAAAAAAACGTTAAATGGTTATAATGCCTCCGAATATGATCGTGTAAAACTCTGGTATTGTGAATTCAAACATGACCAGGCGTCTATGGAAACAGCACCGGGGCTTGATCCCTCCCCCTTGCAAGTGCATTTGTCTGTCAATTTGAGTAATTTTAGAAGATCCAGGCGTGACTATTCACACAATAGCCCAAGAGGTTAAGATTAGAACAGGTTTTTGGAAACAATCATGCATGCCTTTTTGCATATGCATAAATTATCTGACAGTTGGATTTCCAGATTACTGACGTTTTTACCAGAAGCGAGAATTCGTCGAGTGCTCGAGTATGAATTCGGAGATGTACCGAGAAGATAAGTCAAAATTTTTCAAAAGCCAGGATGAAAGCTGCGTCTATAACTATGATACAGAAGACAAATCCCAGTCTATGCAGTGAGATCACTTAGAGACATTACATAAAAATCGACGACTGTGCAGCTATGCGCTGGCAAGAGTATGCTCACAGTCTTCTGGAACCAGTACGGAGAAGTTATGACAGATATCTTTGCAAAGGGACCGACAACTACAGGAGCCTATTATACTTCATTTTGGAGAAAATGAAAGGAAACTATCAAAATAAAAATCGGGACAAGATCATCATTTCTATTCCCGCCTCAGAAATGAAAGATGCAACTATTTATTTTTTATAAGTAACACGCATTATATATTTTAAAATACGAACAGAAAATATAATTATATAAGATATCTTTCACACTTTTACCGTGTTCCTATACTTGTACCAACGCATTATGCAACCCAGAAAAAATTTTGAGGTTTTCCCAGGAGTTTATTCCATTGTCTGTTCTATTTCGAGACTGAGATCTTTTATGATAACCTGACAAAGCAGGGGAGGTAACTTTGTAAAACCAAATAAAGTCATACATACGCATGTTTACTTTTTATTCTCTTTCGATGTAACTGTTTCATGAGTTGCCGTTTCGTCTCGTCTAGTGATCAGCAATCGTCTGTTTGTTAAACTAAAACAAATAAACTTCTCATGCATGGATGACACAAAATAAGCTTTGCTGGGTTTTGTAAAGGTTTTATGAGACAAAATTGATTTGAGAGAGAAAATACGTAACACAAATTATTTACTTCTTAATTTATGAACGTATTCTTAAGACATGAGCGACACAAGAGACAGCGGCTTGAGGTAAAATTCAGCTTAGATTATTGCTACATTATTCGAGGTGACCTTCTCGCAATGCTTTCAACGTAGAGACTGGACTAAAAATCAAATTTCCTTTTCTGAAAAACGTGACGTCGACGACGTTTTGTGTACAGAGTTTTATCTCTTGCCCCAGCTTTAACTCACATCACTCATCCTTGGGTAATACTTCTGTTAGATAGGTTTTCGTGACATGCGCTAATGCGACCCTTATCAAGGTTTACACTAGCTAGCTTAATCGCAACTTACTGGTGTAGGGTCACAAATATATAACATACTTATTAATTATATTTTTTATTTATATATTAAAGGCACTTTGATTGTGTGTTCTGCACGTGTGAGTTCGTTTCCTATAGACTCCGAAACGTCTGGGAATTTATTTTTAAATTTCGTACAAATTTACTTTATGTGTCTGGGAATGTTGTTAATTCCTCCGGTAAGTATCGAAAATTGATAATCGAAAAACCCGATTAAAGAACAATTCAATTTTAGCCAAAGTTAACACCCTCGTACAGATTAACACCACAAGTGCTTTATAAAAGTCTTATCACCCTACAAGCAGAAAGATATGGCGTATGAAATAAACAGTATGTTATTTGAGAAGACAGGGGTGCGTTCAAACTAATTGTTTCTGTTCAGTGCACATGATACTTAACTTCCCTATTTTAAACTTTAATTCAAGCCATTATATAAAAAATATTATTACAGTAGAAAAATGCGAGCATGAAAAGTAATATGGTTAAGATTAAACATGGAAAAGAAAAGGACAATATATTCTAGTAAAAAAATAATGAACTTATAACTTCAAATGTTGCCGCATTACGAATTGATTATATAATTTTATAAATTGAAATAAAAAAAAATTCTTAATGTTGTAATATTTTAAATTATAAATTTATTATATGTTTACTAGAATATCTTATCCTTTTCTTTTCCATGTTTAAGATTAACCATATTACTTTTCATGCTCGCATTTTTCTATTGTAATCCATGATTTTAGCAGGATTTCAGTGAATTCAGTTGTTCTTTGTTTAATTTCAGTCTTATATTTTTGCTCCCATAAACATAGCATACACATTTGTAATAACAATGCACGGCATTCGTTTGCTTTCATTCTCACTAGTTATTTCTCTTTTCCCGAGAGTGGTGAATTAGTAGCAACACTAGTCGCTGAAGCGGCGTGGTGGCTATGGAAACCAGTCATAAAAAACGTTGTTCACCTCCTTACGTTTTTTTTATGATTAAATTCATCATAACTTTTGTTTTATTGAACCCAAATTGAAAAAAATATCACAATATAGATGAGACGGTGATCTAACAACTATAATAATTGTTTGAAATTTGGTCTAAAAAGGAGTGGGCGGTGAAGCTTTAAAGCAGTTCTAAATGACGAAAACTGCCATTTAACCATATATTCAAACACAGTAGTGTTTGAATGATAAATCCAATAGTAGGTTATCTACAGTGGAACGCAGATTACAATTATTGTGGACTAATTCACTGCTTGGAGACAGCTTTCTCTCGGTGCACCGCGATGTGTGCCCGACTAAAGCTGACAATCAATCAAACTGAGTGAAAAATGGGCGATTAAACTGATTTCGATGACAATAAAAATGTTGGTAGTGTTGAACATTCGTTCATTCTCAGTCAATCCAAGGAAACATTGGCTGTTTATGTTTGTTCTACATAATCCCTACATAATTGCTAATCTTGGGAAAATGTGCTAGAATATAAAGGATTCGAATAAGACTTTTAAGTCACATACACCATCTGGTTAAATATTTACTTTTCACTTTTGAATTTTAAAGTTTAGTTTCTTGCTGTTGATAAGACATTTACAGTTATTAATGAAAACTGTCATTTCCAACAAGAATCTTGTAATGCTGGTGCAATATTCAGGGCGGCAATTAACCCGGTCGTTCAGTGCGCATTTCACATACTGCTGATCGATTGCGAGAAACTTGCAGTATATAAAACGCCGACGATCGTTTTCGAGACGAGACTTTATATTTGAAATTTGATGGCAAGACGACTATTAGAATCCGGAATTTCTTTTCGAAGCTTCTCTTCTTCACCCGACACCGTCACCTGAAAATGTTCTGACAGTGCAATTATTTCTCCATTTTAGAGCTTGTAACCGTCTTGCGATGAAGGACGGAAGAATAGAATGCCGTTATTATGACACGCGTTATTGCTGTAAACATTTCTGAGAGTGATTTCGTTAGCTTCTAATGCTTGGAGATAAACGATATATGCCGATCGCCAAATGCTAACCGGAAGCGGAAATGACGTGTTAACGCTGACCAGCATAACTTCAGCTGAGTTTTTAATGTTCTTGCAGAAGCGTCGCTTCCTACGCTTACTTTTCTTAAGTCTGATCGGACATCTTGAGCGCGACGAATAATCACTTAGTATGTCGTAATTTTTTTTAATATAGTGAATCTAAGTATTTCTAAATGAAAGCTTGTCTGTTGGTCTGTCACGCTTAAGTTTGAAAAAGTATTTTCAATCACTCTCTTGCACTTAAGTTTTAAATATGATTTTTATGTGTGTAAACATCTCTTCTCATGCTATCAGATGAGACTGTCTGATTATACTGGCTTTCTGAGCTAAATTACACATAACGTTAATGTTGTTGTTTTAGCTTTCGCTTTGCAAAATTCAATGATGTTTTGCAAAGTCAAAAACAAAAAAAAAAAACAACAACAACAAGAAGTTTCCTATACAAACAAAACAGGAAACCAAACACCAAGGACTAATAGGTAAATATATATAGAAGTTGAAGCATGAAGAAAACATCTTTTCTAAAATTTTTGGATTCGGCATTAAATAACCCGAAAAGAGTATGCCGTAAAATAAAACAATCAAACCAAACCAAACTTAATAAATAGATATTTGAAAATATTTGAAGATACAAAGAACTTGAAACATTAGAACTTTTTTCCAAAATTACTAGATTCAGCACTAAATAACGCGAGAATGCCTTACACAAAACAACCAAACCAAACACAACGAATAAAACACTTGAAGATAGAAAGAACTTAAAGTTTTGACAAGCTTCTGTGCTTGACCTTTACTCCTGATTTTAAATGGAACAGGTACATCAAATCTGTTGCCAAGACCGCTGGAAAAATGGTGGAATCCTTCTATCGATCCAGTAGATATCTCACTGCTGATGCAATTTACTATCTATATAAGAGATAGATACGTCCAAGGATGGAATACTGTTGCCACGTCTGGGCAGGAGCTGCTAGAAAGGACTTGTTCTGCCTTGATAGAGTTCAAAATAAACTTCGTAGCCTCGTAGGAGATATCCTTTTCTCTTCCCTGCAACCTCTATCTCACAGAAGAGATGTTGCGAGTTTGTCTCTGCTGTATCGTTATTTTCATAGAAAGTGTTCGACTGAGCTTCAGTCTATGGTGCCCCTTCGCCAAACTGTCACAAGAAATACTCGTGTAGCTGAAAAGACTATCAATAATATATGGTTGTCTTCAAGTCTAACGTAAACAAGTTCTTGATGAGCCGTTCCACTTGTTAACACATTTACTGAATTTCCATTAATAACGATTACTTTATTGTCCAATTTCTACTGTACACTCTTTAACCCTTATCCTCGAGTGGACTCTTGGCCTTGATAAGTGAGATGCATATGCAAAAAATTAAAAAAAAGTCAACTTTTTTTCTAAAATTACTGGTTTGGACATTGGTTGCTCTCTCGTACGTTTCCTATTTATCTAGTCTGTTGTTGTTCTCGTTTCTTTTAGTAATGGGTATTCACGTGTCGGGAGGGACCTCGAAAGGATAATGGTTAAACAGATGATCAGTTGGACGTTGGCCGGTACCATGAGAGGATTGTGTACAATTAGTGAATTCAGCAGAAGATTATTTAAGAGGAATTGATTGTTAAGACAAAAACTACTCACCAAATATTTGTTTACATTAGACTTAAAGACGACCATGGTTGAGTTGTTTGAGAAACACCGTTGTGGTATTTTATTCAACAGATGGAATGTAACAAGAAAGAAACCTTGTTCCTTGAAGTTTCGTTTGTGTTTTGGTACAGAGAAAAATAGAAAGGAAAGTTGTTAGCGGTGGTTATAGCAAGGCTAGTTCTTGCCCTGCATGTTGGCAGAAAATGAAGCTCAGTTGAGCGCTTACAATGAACATGAGCATAAAGTAGAGAGGGGCTAACAATATCTACTCTGGTTAACAGAAGCTGTACTGAATCACCCCCACAAATTGCGAATTGGTTTTGTACTTTGTTAATACTAAAAAAGCTATTTTCTCTGCCCAAATTTTGTCAGATGTTTTTCATGCATAACAACTTTAAAACGTATAATTTCAGTTTCTGAGGTGTGACGCGACTTGATTAAGGATCCTCATCATAAATAAATAATACCAAAAAAGTTCATAATCTTCAACTTTGTACTCAATATAGCTTTTATAATTTATTTTACGTGAATTTGATTTTAGGGAAAATGCTTTAAAAATCTTGAAAAGTTTCAATGTTAACTTTTGGTAATTTTCACATAGTTTTCTTTTTATTTGAACAAAAAATACCAATTATGCGGACAAAATCATTTATCTCCATACTAGCAGAGAAACCTGAGGTTGCCCGGGATTGAGTGATGATCAACGAATGTTTCACATTCCCATATTTTTATTGTCATCGAAATCGGTGAAATTGCCCATTTTTAAATTAAATCGATTGTTTGATTGCTCTAGTTGGGAATCCAAGCCATTGTAGTCTACATTGCACTGTTGAGAACCTTCTGTTGATTTTATAAAATTATTTTTATATATAACGGCTTAAATAAAGGTTAAAATACAAAAGTAAAGAATTATAGTGTAACTGTGTTCTAAACAGAAACATTAATTTCGAACACGCCCATGTCATATCAAAGAAACTGCTGTTGATTTTATGTCGGGCTATTCGTTTTTTTCGGCAGGTGTGGTAATAAAATTCTAAAATGTACTTATGATGTAAGGCTTTGCAAGGTGTTAACTTTGGTCAAAATTAATTGTTCCTTCTTTCATCGGAATATTTCGATTATGGATTATCGATACTTATCGAAGATATTTCGATAGAAACCCTATTTAAGAACACTGCCAGAACGATAAAGTATATGTGAAATTTCATAAAAATCATCCCAGCTGTTTTCGAGTCCATAGGAATCGAACTTACATACATAGAGATAAACTTTCTTTTTATATAATAGTAGAGATTATTCTTAAGTGGAGTTGGGGTGCTACAGACTAGGAATTAATCAGAACCATTTTTTATACTCGGCATGGTTCAAGAGCAATAAGTGTAAAACTAATAACTTCGGTAAAGGAGGAAGCATCAGAAGTTCATCCTCCTCCATTCTCTTTCTTCTTATTATTACTAGTGTTATGTAAAAAGGGGCGGACCTCAGTAATTAAACTAGATAAGTTTGAAAATGATATTTGGAAAAGGCTAGAATCGAACCTAGAAGCCAAGTCTTAAAAGATATTAGATATTTAATCCCAGGAATGCAGAACAATTGTCATTGCAAATATTATTTATGTCAGAGATAGATATTAAATTTAGGAATGCAGCAGTCGATTGTTTATTCTTTTAGAAATAACTGAATATCAAATATGTCAGTTAAAAGAATGGACAATACGAGTTTAGAAATAATGATTAACAAATAGGTTAGATTTTAAAATAAATAGGTTATAAATGAAACAATTCAAATTTGGAATTCTTTAGTTGCCAGAAGTGTGTGTTTGGACAAACATAGGTAAAATCCACGTTAATAAATTTTACGCCTCTAACATCATCAAGAAAGAATATTTCTAATATATTGAGACAGGGTTCGAAGTTAGACAGTCAGCTAGCAGAGGAGCGTCGAACAGCGACAGTGAGAGCTGACACCATCTTGGAGGCAAGAAAGGGGGGGGAAAGGAGACCATGTAGTCGTAAAGGCTTGAATCCCTGACCATCACCAATCATCCAGCTGAAATGAATAAAGAATCATCTAATATTTGTAAACTGTTGTCTTCGTCTGTCGTCATTCCACTAAGTGAAAAGGTAAATGTGTATTGTCTATCATCTTGTAAACGAGCTTTATATAACAACCCTTTCAAGTATTGTGCCTTACTTTCCCTCTGATGTTAAAAGAACTGTAGTATCATATCTCTCAGCTCTGTTATAAATGTCTCTCCCTCAGTATCATTACCATCTTTTGTTTTGAATCCCCGTTATATGTTGTCTCCATTATGTACCCGCTACTTAACACTTGAACTATACAGCAGATTAAAACAAGATAAGGTAATGGGATTAACGGTGGAAAAAGTGATGATTGGTGAGAGGGAAAGAAAAACGGGAGGAGAGAAAAATAACATTGAAAGATGGCTCGAGATGAATAAAAAGTGATAGGATTTTTAAAACCATTTACAGAATTACATTTATATTAAAAGTAAGACCATGAAAAGATCTGTACATGTATTTGCACGTGAGGGAAATACATTCCAAAAATAACGTAAATTCATCAATTCGTTTTATTTCAATAAATAAGATATTTTTAAGGCATTGCAACAAAATCTTAAGTTATATCCCTTGTTCTTTAGACGATTTTAAAAATAGGGTCGCGAGACAGTTGCTCATCGGTTAGTTATAAAATCTGATTTTAAAAAAAAATATAGTACTTTTCGATTAATTTACGTAATTTTTGGTATACGGTATTTATTTTTCGTCACGTATACGTGTGTCATACAGATTTATTTAAATTTTTGTTAATATAAGGGAGAATTTTTATTTTAAAAAAAAACAAGTTTAAAGATTAAGATTTTGCACCCGCGTTTTAGTTTTATTTTATTTATGGTACAGAACAACATCGCTAACTATTATTGATAAGTAAGGAGAAAGTTATGATATTTTAATCGGTCCCATGCTTCCGTTTAGTCTCGAAAGACAAAGTTTGTCCCTTAGGGGCAGTAGCAAGTGTAATTGTGATGCAAGGGTTGCGCAATCTCCAACCAAATATTGTTTGAGTCTAGTGGCAAGGAGAAGACCAGGATGACTGTAAACAATGCCGAGATAAGCGGAGAGAACATACAGCACCTGGAAGTTCCAAATGGTCACCCATCTAGTACTGACCAGATTCAACGTTGCTTAACTGCGGTGATCCAGCGGGAACCGGTGTATCAAAATTATTATGTCGTATGATTTTAGTGGGTAAAGTTAAAACAGTACAAGGCATTTAAACCTTAGCATAATTAATCACGGTTAATCAAAGTGACAATTTCTAAATGGATAAATATTCAGTAGTACAAGGGTAGATTAAATGAATTTATATAATTCTGAAGATGAAGAGAATAGTTGTAAAGTAGATGGCTATTAAATGTGTTTTTATTTTTGTTATCTGATCGTAACGTAGCTAAGAACAAAATAAATTTTACAGTTTCGGTTTTTGGAGGAATAATATAGGAAGAATATACTGGAATTATTCAGCTGAATGGCTCAACATAAGGAACACAATCTATCTTCCGTGTCAAAATTATTACCTTGCGAGTGGCATTCCGAAAGTAATGCTTCCTACTTTTTATTTCATCCCAATGGATCAGAGAAGATTGCAAATTGCATCGTTATGATATCTGAACTTATGCATGCATGTCCTGAAGGTTTCATTACTCTGTTGCAAATATAAACGGCGCGAGACTCTAAAACAGCAAGCCATATTATCGACGTACGTCAGAAGGAGAGAATTCCTGGCAAAAGTGAATTGAGAATTTTGGCGTCTTCGTAGAAATAAAATTCTTAAGCACAAATAGTCGCTCGTTTTAATGGTACCACTTCTGTCTTCGTAATCCATCAACTGTTGGAATTAAAAACATGGCAATTTACTTTTGGAACGACCTTCGTATGACATAGCGATTTCTGGATGTCTATGCACAACCATGGTTCATCGCTTGCAAAAGTGTATTGGGAATGATAGTGACTATGAAGAAAATATATTTTGGAGCATAAAATACGCTCATTTTAATACTGCCACTTTTGCTTTGTAGTTCTTTAACTTTGGAGTTCATAAAGAAATATGAGACATTACTTATGGAACGGCCCTCGTTAATAAGATGAGGTTAAGTTCATTGAGTTCAGAAATAGTTACAAGTGAAACTGATTTAAAATTGTTATATTTGTACCAGTCCGTATGCATACAAGCGGATAAAATCTCTGCTTTTATATTTAACAACGTTGTTTTAATTGTTTTTAAATCTTTTGTATTTAATGATAAATCAGCTTCCCCCCTCCCTCTTTTCTTTTCAAAATTCACCGTACCCGCCTAAGCGGTTTTTATGAATTCCTGTTTTTATATAACTGCTATTTAAGGTAAATCCACTTATTATTATCTTTAAGGTTCTTAATGTTACTGGCCAAATATGTTAATCTTGAGAGGAGTTTAATTAGAGCATGAGAATGCATTATTTTTCGACACACGCACTGTGAAACCTATTTAAGTTGCTTCTGTATCAGTAAAGCTTTTATAAGTGTATTATTATTATTATTATTATTATTATTATTATTATTATTATTATTATTATTATTATTATTATTATTATTATTCCATAGTAGTCTCTACATTTAGATGTTCTTACTGAAGTTGTTTTTTTCCCTTGAACATCAAGTTAAATCCTTTGACTTTAGACATTCAAGCTGTATTAACACTATCGCCGTTCCCAACAGGCAAACCTTTCGCAAAATTAGAAAATAAATTGTCATGTCAATCATTTATGATGACTTTTTGTTTATGTCCCGAACTTTTCAATCGCAATGGGAATAACCTTGAATTTATTACAGTTAGAGGTGTTGGCATTGCATTCTTCTTCTTCTTCTTCTTCTTCTTCTTCTTCTTCTTCTTATTATTATTATTTCATAACGGTCTCAACTTCTGATGTTTTTTCTCAGCTTTGGTTTAGACATTCAAGCTATACCTGAACACTTTCGCTGTTCCCAACAGGCAAGCCTTTTGTAAAATTGGAAAATAAATTGTCTTGTCAATCTGATTAAGCCATTCATAGTGACTTTTTGTTATGGTCCCAATAGTTCCAATTATAATAAGAATCACTTTGACTTCTTTACATTTCCAGCGTCTATCGTATTCGCATTTCGGATCTTGGTATTCATTTTTTTTCTTGTTCTTTCTCTTGCACTGTCGTATCGAAAAGGCAGACTACGCCAAAGATTGAGCAAGTTCCCTTGCTTTTATTTCGTAAAATTATGTCAGGTTTGAAGTGTTCAAGGACCTTATCAGTCTGTATGTGCATATATCAATGAACTTTGACATTGTCGTTTTCTTGCATCACTTCTAGTTTATGTTCATATCACTTTTATCCTTTTGGTCTAATGCGTAAAGTTTGCATAAATTCCAGTGTGGAACTTGAGAAACTTTGTCGTGTCAACATTTTTTATTGATGTTGAACTAGCATAGGACATTCTGATACAATTTGCGCTAATGTTTCTTCTTTTCATTATACATTCTGCATATCGGTGCTTCTGCTTTTTTGACGACGTAGTGTTTGATAGACCTAGTACGATTGGTTTGTTCCTGGGCTGCCACTAATGTGTTCTCGGTATATCCTTTAAGATATCCCGCTCGCCATCCAATTCCAGCTGTAAACTGTAAGCATTTTCTTCAATTCATTCCAGTCAAGTATACCAGCAGTATATCGAATGATAGCTACTGCTCTGGCGTTGATTGTATATATTGTATCCCGACTGTGAAGGTGTGATGTAAGAATAACTCTTAAACTTCTATTGTATTCGGTTACGCCCTGTTTTTTTTCATTCCCTTAATCTTATCCGCTTCCAGTATCCCCAAAATACTTGTTGTCTCTCTCAACATTCTTTATAAGATCTGTTGTTGCAATTTAAGGCCATAGGAGTGGACCAGTTTATCTCTTTTCATCACAAGAATAGCACATGGTGAGATGCCAAATTCCATCCTGTGTCATCATGCTCATCAAAGTATGAAGCTGGTTCTCATTCTTTCCAAAAAATGTAAGTCTTTTCCGGGTTCATACCTTGCTTTCACATTCGATAAAAGAAATGTCATCAAGATCAGGCTGATGAGAAGAAAGCAAAGGGGGAAGTCTATCACTCTGAAAGATCCCTCTTAAAATTTTCACTTTGCCTAATAAAACGTTTCCTGATGTGAAATTGGTTTCCCAATTCTTCATGCTATTTGTTATAGATGATCGGATGTTAGCGACTATTCCGAAAATTTCCCAACACTTGAGTATTCATGAATGTGGAACCATGTCGAATTCTTTCTTGTAGTCTACCCAGCCCATTAAAAGTTTGGTAGATCTGTTTTTGCAGTTTTTTAGAATCAATCAAATCCTTATCGATCAGAAGCTGATCCTTGGTGCCTCGTGATATTTTTCGAAATCGTTTCTGTTCTTCAGTTAACAAATTGTTTTGATCTAAATGCAATATGCTAGTGAAAAGTTTCCACATGACTGAGAGGCAATTGATTGATCTAAAGTTTGTAACTTCACACCTTTTGTCTTATTTTTCATAATAAGGACTTTGTCAGCATCACAGAGAAGTTATCCGTCATCAAACAGTCGTTTAGTATTGATGCAAAAAGTGGGTGGAGATCTGGGAGGCTTTTAAACCAATATCCCTGGGCCTCGTCTGGCCCAGATACTTTCCAATTTGAAAGCATTTTATCCTTCACATTCAGCATCTCGACGGTGACTCTTATGTTCATTTATTGCTTCATTCTAGAGGACATCTATCTTAAATTTCTTTGATCCATTCTGCATCTTCTTGGTGTTTTGCTTTCTTTTCCCAGATGCGTTTCCAGAATACACACGATTCATCAGCATTAGGTATAACATCCTTCCCTCTTTCAATTCTTTCTATTTGATTAAAAAAAAGTTTTTGGTTATGCTCAGTCTATTCTGCCGATATTTTCAACGCTATCACTGTAGCATTTAACTTTGGCCATTGTAACTATGATACGCTGTTTTAGTTCTTCAATTACACACTGAAAACCTTTTTGTTGTATGTTAAATTTATGATTTAGTTTATTATATACACTCTGACTTGTCATTTCCGGCAACTTGTACTCTGCTTAGGTCCTTTCGAAGTTGCTTTATTTACCCAGTTAGACGTTTCCGCCACCAAGACTCCATTATAACGTGACCGTCTAGAGGAGCAATATTGCTCACCATTGGGGAGATTAAGATCCCCTAAAACCCTGAATAAGGCCGGGCAATTATGCTGACATTGTCTGTTAAAAGTTGATTGAATCCCGGACAGCGGCGGGTGACCTCTCAAAAGGGATGAAATTATTGTGCTTTGTAAAAACAGACAGATATTTTATTGTTTAAAAATATGACAGGAAATGTCAGAATAAGGTGGGATGAAACCATGCATTCTGGTTTTCTGAGTAGGAAAGTGACAGTGATTGACCTTTTGGGGCATGTGAAGAGAAATTTAGTTTTGGTAGCAGAATATGGACGATTTGCTGAGGTGCACACGCGCAAAAGACTTTGGGGATCCCTCAAAAGACGTGTTGGACCCTGATTGGTTTAACAGATTGCCCCAACCATCCCATCACCGCCCAATATAAGCAAATGCCCAGACCGATTTTAGCAGATTGAAGCCGAATCTCGAGAAACCTCCGAGTCTGTTTTCTTTTTGGTGTGCATGCAAAGCTATTTGATTTTCAGTGGAAATCAAGATGAAGCCTGAGACGCTGAGAATTTATGTCGAGTCCTCTCGGAAGATAAACGATCAATCAACGGCCAGACTAGTTCAGCAGGGTCAAATGTCATTTGCTGACCTGGGCGGGAGGACCACACATCTTTTCTTCCTTTTCCGTGTTCCCACTCCAAGCAACATGGATACAGTATTAGCAACAGCTTTTATACTGCATTATTCTAAATAATCTCTGGTCCCTTCTCGCCAATCCTTCATGATAAACATCCGTCTAGCTAAAAGCACTGTCAGTAATTCCCCCACTCTTTATCTGTACCTAAATCAAAACGTAGTATCCATGAACATAGCTTTTTTTCTGAGAAGTGCACGCCCATCTGACTACAACTTGGACGTCTTCAAGTCCAACATAAACAAATTCCTGATTAATCGTCCCCTTAAGTAAGACGCTTTATCAAACCTCCAATACCAACTATTACTACGATATTATCCCATCGATTATTGTACACAAAATAACCCTTATCCCCGAGTGGCTTGCGGACCTTGATAAATGGTGATCCCCATGTAAAAAAAAATTATTTACTACTAAAATTTCAGGACTTTATTCACCTTGGTAACAAGAGATGTTAGTCTCCCCCCATTCACAAATCAGTTTCGGCGATGTCCTAAATTGCCAGCTCTGACCTTCTTAGCTACCAATCTGAAGATATCAATCTCTTTTTTCATCTTTCTATGCTCAAGCATAAGTTTAACAATTGTTTATGTGAAAAGAGTCTGATTGTTGAAAGGTTGAATATTTTCATTTACAGTTTCAGTAGTTATTTTACCTTCAACGCTTCAACCCCATTATGTTTATTGATATCCACATCCTCTTTCTTAATTTCTCTTTTCAAATCTTCAATTTCAAGGGCAGACAACAATCTATTTGTTCTTATTACTCGGGCTTGTCCTGCAAGTTTTTGCTCTGTTACTTTAAACAGGCCTAGTTCATTCCATATTTGATACATTATTTTTCTGTATCACATATTAGGGGCCACCACTTTTCAGATAACACTTCATTACAATTTTATTTAAGGTATTCTAGCGATAGTGTTTCAAGGGTTTCTCTGGATGACGGTCGGGATATCCTCGCTCTTTTCTCCACAGGACATGGGACCTACACTTGATGTTGACGTTGTGGTCTCATTTACGTCGTTTTCAGTTGGATAGTTTGGAACACTCATATTTGAATAATATAAGGAATTGTTTAAGGTTTTCTTTCCCTGGTATTTTTATTGGGAAACCATCTCAGAAATGTTCACCTTGGCTAAAGATCAAGTTTTGGCCATGAAACGGCATTAAATCCCGCCAGATGTCAACCCGGTATTTAAAACTGCTGCTGTTTTACATCAGGTACTTAATATCCTTAGATATGTTGCCTGTAATATGGTTTAATCTTTGATCCATAGCTTGAGTGATCATTATAATGATCACAGTTTTTATAATTATTATTAGTAGTTTTTCTTTTTCTTTTTCTTCCTTCGGAGATGAACAATCGGTAATCCATTTTGATATGAAATAGATGGTCTCCGTGTCCCTCGAGATGCACGTATATGGGTGATGTAACAATGTTATAAGAACTAGGATGGCATTTCTCCCCTTTATGAATGCCGTTATGAAGAAAATGTTAAAATGATCGAAGTCCAAACATTTTTTTAAATAAACACTTATCTATTAATTTTTATTTATTGCGAACTATTATCCTCATCTTTTCTTAGTTGTTTCACGACGTTTCGGCCAACTATTCCTCTTGCCTTCGGGGTCCGTTGCGCAGTTGATAGAGGCGTTGAATCTCTACGGTTCCAGGTGAGATTTGTCTGAAGATATCGGTTTCAATCCTTCCCAAAGCCGGCCAGAGGCTTACTTGGCCAAAAACGTGGTGAGATGACAACAACTACGGAAGGCAGTAATTGCAGTGAATGCAGGCAGGAGATTCAGAGTTCCTATCCGTCGCGGTTACCACCTGACGAAGGCAAGAGAAATAGTTGGCCGAAACGTCGTGAAACAACTAAGAAAAGGTGAGGATAATAGTCCGCGACGAATAAAAATTAATAAATAATACTCATCTCAATAAATTCCAATTAAATAATATAAGCGCTTATTTATCTTCAAAAGGTGTGAAGCAAGCCTTCGCTCCGTTTGCCGGATTTTCAATTAATTTTCTCCTGTTACGCATTTTTTTTCTTTATAAATGTTGTTATGAGCGAGATATACTGCAGATATTATTATTATTATTATTATTATTATTATTATTATTATTATTATTATTATTATTATTATTATTATTAATACATCTATCTATGTTGTCATAATTTCAGTGTAATCTTCATTTCTGTTATTAATATTACTATTAATATTCTTGTTTGAACTTTGTATTATTATAAATCAATGACGCTCTCACGTTTGTGTGATCTATATCTATTCATACGGTGTTTGAAGCTAGAATATTTAAGCATATTTAAGTGTATTCTTATTCATGTATTGTTGATGTAAGATTTAACTTATTCGCCATTAACATTATCAATACAATATGGCGGACCACCCTATGTTTATTATGCTTGTCGTGTATAGGTAATAAAACAGAACTACACCGCTAGCTCTAGTATCCCTACTAGTAATACTGAAGGGTTACATAAGCTTTAGAAAGCCAATATTATATTTGTAATTCCAATTCCTAAAAGCATTATTATAGAGCGGTAATATTCTGTTGGTTGTTAGATGAAAGTTTCGTGATTCTTCTAGTTTCACCAAGTTAAATTCTTAAAAAAAATATGAAATGAAAGAAAACAGAAAGAAACTGAAACATGTGCATGTGGTTATTATGTTTCATTTCTAAATAGTTTACTTTTTGTAAATAAAAGAAATACTCGAGTCAATACTATAGTCATTAGGCCCACCTGACACGGTCATAAAATTCTTTTAAAAACTACTTATTCTAACACAATGAATCTATGTTAAGTATTCACGTATGCGAATTCGTGAAATAGTTAACAAACAAATAAAAATCCGATTATCCCTTTCACATAGCAATTTTTTAAATTTTTATCCCTCAGCAGCCATTTTTTCCGGATAAAAACCGATTAAAAAGGTTTTATATGTCTGGATACCCTATATACCAAATTTGAGGTCTGTAAACAAAATAATTACTTGAGTATATAGGTTAATAAGTGTTCTAACAGACACATTCTCACTTTTAAAGATATGTAGATAGATTTGTTAATATATATTGACATAGAGAGACAATGTTATTATAATTCACTCCAACAACTAGACAAGAAGTATAATTCGATATCATCTATTCTTATTTTAAAATTCTATATGTATAGGTATATGTTTCTGTATATATATATATATATATATATATATATATATATATCTATATATATATATATATATATATATATATATATATATATATATATATATATATATATCCTAACTTGACCGGATGCTGTAACTAAATGCACCCAAAGGACTAATAGATTCTATCAAAGGGTTCCTGCACAGAATTTGTGATTGGCAGAAAATAGACCTTAAGAATGCGAGGCCCCATCTTGAAGCGGGGATTCCATTATACGAGATAAGTGTCCGGAATGGACAGGCAGGCCCGAATCCTATTCATCGACGCTCATCCCATTAGTGAGAGCCTGTGCTTTAGTTTGAATATGAGGTTATTTTCGGAAGGTTTTATGTGCCATTATACAATCGAGTGTTCATATAATTTATTGCCAACTTGCGCAATCCGAGGAAAATGCTAAATTTAATTAAGGAAAATACGTGTTCAAAAATATTGGTGCTAAACCCGAAAAAAGAAATAACACATTTTCTGTATTTATTACTAACTTATGCCTTTAGTTTTTATCTACACAGATAGGAAAGAAGTTAATTGGTACGCTTCTCCCTATAAATAATATAGACTGCTATTAGAGAGCTTTAATCAACTATGGCGAGATAATACTGATTATTTTTTTTTCTCGCTGAGAAATTGTAAAATACAAACGGTTAACGGTGGAAAGCGGCTTCTTTAAATCTCTGAAAACATTAATGCTTCTTTGGTCAGTGCGTAATTAAATGATAATATATTATAGATATATAATTTTATCTAGAACAGAATGTCAAATAGTATAAAATATCGTTGTTTAACCTTATTACTGCTGCTTTGTATTGCTTTATGTGCTAGCCGTCGGCGAACAAAGCAGAAACTTTAGAGGTATATATAGTAGTATATAGGTACATACTTACTTACTTATTTTGTGGTTATGTACATTTTTAAAATTAACTTTGGAATTCATATTCATTTAGGTATGTGTTATTATGATAAGCGATATTGTCGTTACTAATGGGTAAGCGCTTATCCATGCCCGGGGGCCACTCGAAAATAAGAGTTAAATAGAATGTCAGTTCAACGATGAACGCTATTACGAGAGTATTGAAATTGGTAGAAAGTGCTTATCTACTAAAACGGCTAAACATGTATTTATTTACATTAGACTTGAAGACGACCATGTTGTATGCAGGTGATACGCATCCTAGAGATATTTTGTTCTACAGATGAGATTTCTTCGCAATAAACTTCATCGATGCACTATTTAATCTGTGGTGCTCGGGAAAAAGAAAGGGACATTATTTAACAAGTTCTTGTTGTGCATCTTTTACAGAGGGAACGACGGTGTGTGGCCTAGTCGAGCATCTAGCACGAATATACAAATACAGAAGAAAATATTTAGTCTCTTCCATGTGTAAGGGGGCTGTAAGATATCAACCCTATTAAATTTCTTTTGTAATGTTTTAATTTGGTATTGTTCGTCTCTTTTACGGCAAACTAATCCTTATTTGTGATATTTAATATCGAAACGCAACGCGTGCATTATAATTGGTAGGGAGTGAGTCTTTTGAATTTTCCACTGGTAATTAAAATGAGTCAGAGAAGAGATCATTTCGTGGCCACGTTTGTAGCGGCACCGATGTATTTAGCGAATGCATGTATGGTACAGTACAACCCCGAGGTACGGCATTACCAATTAGTAACAAAATACAATACAGTATATAATACACATACATATAATGTGTATCTCAATCTCCCCCCCTCTCTCTCTCCCTATATATATATATATATTATCTTAAAAAAACAATATATATATATGTATATTATCTTTAGAAAACAATATATATATATATATATATATATATATATATATATATATATATATATATATATATACCTCGAGTGTATTAACTTAATCCATTAGAAGTTGTTTAATAAATTAAATTCAAGTTAAAATAAAAAAAGGAAGGACATTATTTTACATATGGATATTTGAAAACCAGGAGACTGAAAGTAAGGGTCAAAAAGTGAAGGAGGGAAAAGACACTAGAGAAAAAAATAAAACATAAAAAATCCTGTAGGTGAAGACAGCTGATGGTCTACTTATATTGCACGTCTGATATTCTGCACAACCACTTGTCCAGCACCCCCTTACTCTCCCTAACTGAAACTTTTAAACTAAATAAAATGTAATGACAGCTCTAACAAAAATTACGCTCAAACTAGGAACAAACTCAAAGAAAACCAACTTGTCTCCTCCCGTGAGGCTTGCATTTTTTTTTTTTTTTTTTAATTCAATTTTCACCTCAAACAAGGCACAGTGCCACTTTGAAGCAGGGGGCTACTATTAGGGAATTAATTAGCGGGGTCATTATGAAGGGAGAAGAGTAGAAAGATGTTTGTTAACATTACACTTGAACTTCTGCATATCATTGCAGTTGGGAAAGCAGAATCCCGGAAGGGAGTTCCAAAGACCCGCAGTTCTGGGGAAGAAACTATTGGAGTAAAAGGCTTTCTTGCACCTAGGGATCTCCACTGTAAAGGGATGAGACTTAGTAGCTTGTCGGGTTTGTCGGGGGTAGTTACGTCGGGGAGGTACAAGTGTTTGCAGTTCGTCAGAGCATTCACCATTAAAGTATTTGTAGAACAGGCAGAGGGATGCAACATCTCGTCGATGGGACAGAGGTTGAAGCCCAGATGACAGTTCAGGACCTATCAGGTTTGCGACTCTTTTTTGAACCCTGTCCAGGAGCGAGAGACAAGCAGCAGATGCACCAGCCCAGATGTGACAACAGTACTCCATACATGGGCGAATGGTTGCCTTATAGAGGTATAGGATACTGGCAGGCGTAAGTAGTTTTCTAGCACGGTAGAGGGAGCCAACCTTCCTTGCAGCAGCCTTGGCAATGCTCTCAATGTATCTATTCCAGTTCATATTCCCTGTAAACGTTAGGCCGAGGAGTTTAAAAGAAGTACTTTCAGGCAATGTGTTCTTGGCCATTGCTATTGGTGGTAGAGAAGGTTTCTTGTAGTTATTGAAGGAAACAAGCTTAGTCTTAGCAGCATTGAATGAGACCAACCATTTTTGTCCCCATTCCACTACGGATTGGAGGTCATCCTCTAGTGTTTCTGCCATTTTCTTGGATATGTGTTCATTTGTTTTCCCCTCATATCTGTTATAGAGAGTGGTGTCATCGGCAAATATACCCATCTCCGAAACAATATTATCAGGGAGGTCGTTTATGAATATCAGGAACAATAGAGGTCCAAGGATAGACCCCTGAGGCACTCCCGCATTTATGTCATATTGTTTGGATGTACGTCCGTCGAGGACAACTTTGATTTTTCTATTACTTAAGAAGGATTTAATTACGTTATGAATTCTTCCAGTGATTCCATATGATCTAATTTTCCTTAGAAGACCATCGTGCCATACCCTGTCAAAAGCCTTAGATATATCAAGGGCCACCGCTCTACCCTCCCCTGTTTTATCCAATGAACGGTATATACGTTCAGAAACTACAGTTAAGATATCTGCTGTTGAACGGGCTTGCCTGAATCCATATTGTTTGTCAGTCAAGAGTTTAGCAGCTGTTAGGTGCTGGACTAGGGCTTTATTAACTAAGGACTCAAATATTTTGGCGAAAAGCGGGAGGAGGCTAATGGGGCGATAATTTAGTGGATCAGTTCTTTCACCAGAATTCTTGAAGACTGGTACCACAGAGGCGGTTTTCCAGCAGTCGGGAAAACAAGATTCGTTAAGGCATTTACGAATATCTGCGGGCTTAGAACTAACTTAGATGCTGTTGAATCATTTATCCTATTAAACACCCCGGATATCTTAGCATTAAGTGAAACTAACCTAGACTTCTTCATTCCCTCTAACCACTTTAACATGCCTGGTTATCTCTCACTCTGCCGTAAGGACTCGGACAGATATATACACGGCCTTGGAGTCTATATTTCTAACACCCTACCCACTGACTAGAGAAACAAAACGAGAATCAGACGACCAGGCCTTTATGTGCTTCAGGCTAAACATGCAACATAACATTAGCTACTTGTATTTTCTCTACTGCTCTCCCTCAACCCAGGACTATACCCTTATAAACAAAGTCTCAGACAGCATAGATATAGCACTCTCCCTCGATACTAGCGCACACGTACATATATTTGGTGACTTCAATGTCCACCACAGTAACTGGCTTGGATTCTCTACCTACACAGACGTAGCTAGTAGCACAGCACATAGCTTCTCCATGTCTCATTCCCTATCACAGATGGTTACATTTCTAACACGTTTTCCAGACCAGAAAGATTAATATTCCTCACTTCTAGTCTATTTCTGACCACAGTTCTCGATGTTTGTACAACAAATGCCCACAGCCCACGAGGAAATGCTGATCACGCTGTGATAATGGTAGAAATCGACCCAAATTCTCGACCTAAAACCGAAGACCCACTGCTCAAAACAACGAGGTATTACAAAAAAGCTGACTGGGAAGCCATCAGGGAACTCATCAGAGATGCCCCATGGAGAAATATCTTTTCTCTTCCAGATGAACAGTGCGCGAATGAGACCACTGAATTGTTAAAACACGGAAATTCTATAGCAAACCCCACTCTCCCCAATAGTTTGCTTCTACTTGTTCAGCTGCCATTGGTCACAGGCAGCATGCTTACCGCAGATTAAACCGACATAAGTTCAGTTCAAACAGACAGAAATATATAGCAGCTAGAAGTAATTGTAAATAGCGACAGCTAAGACAGAATACACTGAAACCACCAGAAAACGCATCAAAGAACACCAATTAGAAACTCGTGAATTTTTGAAAATCTACAACAGTATAGTAAATAATGGGCATTCAACGATTCCCCCACTATCAAACAATCATGAGGTTGCTTGCACGGAAACCGACAAGGCTAACCTGCTTACCAGTCGGTTTGCCTAAAACTCCACATGGGACCCGGAATACCACTCTCTCCCTGACTTTCCTTTGCGGATAGATGCCACACTAGGGCAGGTCGATTTTGGAACCCCGGTGAAGCAATGGTGATAATAGTTGGGGTTTGGCATAGAAAAGACCCACACGAAATATTTTTCTCCAAATCGTTATCTTTGCTTGAGGAAATGACTTTAAAAGTTGAAAAATTGAAGCGATTAAAAATTTTTCGGTGAATTGTTAAGAACGTACCGTCATCAAAACGATCCGTACCCAAGAAAATGGAATCATTATTTGCAATATGTTTTAAACTACATTTTTAAATAAAATGAGGTAGGATAATGAATTAATAAAATAAATATTAACTGTAACGGCAAAATTATGTTTTTTTAAATAACAGCGACCAAAGTTTGCTTTTTCATTTCTGGAACTTTTTGGAGTGGAAACATGTTAGATTTCACCGTCACAAACGCGCTCGTTATTGATATTGAAAATTAACGTTTGTTTATTATTTAATTTGAAAACATTACGATTTAGGCTTAATTATTTCGAAAGGAAAAACGAAAAAGACTTGTTTAAAATATGTATTATTATATTTCCAGTGTCTGCAGTGAATTTAAACATATTTGTTTTATCTTTTTTAATTTGTTTTTCTATTAGGTTGGTGCAAAAATAATGGCATTTTCTGACGTTCAAGTTAACGTCAAAAACATTATTTTTGCACCAACCTAATATTTCACATCAAATTATATTTGAAATTTTTATTAAAATATGGTAATACTCCAGTTTTATATTTAAAAAATAGTTCATACAAGTTTATTCTACACATTCTTTACGAAACATAACTATGGAAATTTTCAAGTTTTTCTACTTAATAAAAAATACTTTGCAGAAAATTAGTATCAAATTTTAATTTCTTTTATTTTTAGGGAGTAATTGGTTTTAAGCAGTGTTTTTCTTCTAAAATTATAGTTTTAAAATCAGATAAGCCACAAAGATTAATACGAGTAAATAAGGAAACTCCTTTATAGGTTTTTCGTTATTTGTGCATCTATGTTATTGTGCTAAGATAACTTTGTTATTTAGAAAGCTATTCTTAATATGGGAAGGAGGTTGTGTTGTAACTATTCTATACTTTCATCTAAAAATTTAATAAACAAAAATATCATAAAAATTAAATTTAACTTGAAATACTATTAAAAATAGCATAGTAACATAGATGCACAAACACTGGTTTTTCAAACTCCAAACACTAAACACTCGTTTAAAATGGCACAGCTACAGCAAGAATAAATCTCTTTATGGATAAATTCATGTTATCGAAGGAGGAGCTAAAATCTGCTAAAAATGTCTAAACTAAACACTAACATGCCTCTTATTTGGTTTGGTCCTCTCTCTTCAATACATCTAATTAAACTCTACAAAGTTTTTCATTATTTCTTATAACTAGCACTCATTTTTTTACGTATGAAACTGGAACATGGCCTAAAACAGTTTCCTTAAGTTATGATCCATTTTATTTATTTTACTTTTCAGATTAGAATATCAGTAAAAGCACGACGTTCAGTTTTAACCCGTGGTTCACAAAATTTGATGGTCCTTGTCATTTGGATGAAACAGCACCCAACTTCACGACAAGTCATCCAGTTTAGTTATTTCATCGAAAACAGTTATCCCACTTAAAAAATAGTGAGGTTTCTAAGCTAATTGCCAAGGAAATAATTAGTATTCGGCAAGCAGTTAATCCACAAATACCCTTGTTAAGGTAACATTATATAGGACAGAAGGTCAATATATTTTGCTATAAGAGGGCCAAACAGATTGATAGAAAATCCCTTGCAGCAATCAAAGTGAAAAGAATGAAGGAACAGTTAGACAGACTGTTTGATATATCTTCTTGTAGCTGTAAACTTTCTGCCTTGAGATGTGATGACTTTGCAGTAAAGTGCAAGACAGAAAATTGTCAAACAAGGCACATAATTTGCACTTGTCCTCCTAACAAGGAGGTAAAATTAATTCTATATATTCACCTGCAATTGTTCCTTTTTTGTGGAAAATAAAATAATATATTGGTATTTATTATGTAATCTGGCTCTATTATTAAACATGCAAATTTTCCAATTTTCAGGTTCCACTAGAAGAACTGCCATTTACAGCAATTTTTAAATTAATTGATGGAACAAGAAAAAGCCTAGCAACATTTACTGGTCCTTTGAGGAAACTTTGTATCAATCAAGATTTGCCTCAAGTAGAATTCTAAAAAATTAGTGTCCCTCCCGATCATCATTATCTGACAGCAGAAGAAACAAATAATTTAAGTGTGAAGACCAGAGGCTACGTTTTGAGTATGCTGTTGGCATTTCTTGTGGAGAAGTTAACTTAGAAAATTGGGCCCTTGAATAAAGGAAGATGGCTTACATAAGCCACAAGATTAATGTGTCTATGGACTAAAGTTGTCTATCCTCAAACACTATGATAAATTAAACAATCTGGTCAAATTTATCATCCAAGTGTATGCAGTTAGTTGGTTTGAGATCAAAGCCGACAATATTTTTTTTAACCAACAACAGTATATTTTAATATGATATAGAGAACAAAACAGTTAACTGAAATCCAAATTACTGTTTTAAACTGTTCAAAATATAGTGCTTTTGTACTACTTCCGGAAAATATAATATCGATGATAAACTCAGATGAATTGGATGTGAGAGAAGAGGGCATTCAAACGATTTTGTCCATTAGGTAAATAAATATTTATCCATTCAATTTTATTAGTTTTCTTAATTTACCCAAACAATAGTTAGTTTTTTTTATTCATATTACATCGCAAAAATATAAAAAAAAATAAGTGCTTTCAAATAATTGTTTTTTGTGTTGTTTTTCCAGAAATAGTGAACGACTAAAAAAAAAAACAACAAAAAAAAGAAATGAAAAAGATTACTGCTATCAATTTTGCAGCTACACACTGGTAAAATTTGATTGATTTTTCTCAAAAAGTTGTATATGGGCAGGAAGCAAGACATAGACACATTATTACAAAGTCATCATGCCAGCAGATTGGGCCTTCATTTTCCTCAAAAGGAAATTGTACAAAACAATTTAGTTCTATTATAAGTTTATATTATTGCCTCTAATAAAAAAATTAAAATGCATGGTTCTGTAACTTGTATCAAGTTGTTATATTGTGTAATACATCTCCACATATCTTTTTGAATTGTGAAATTTAAAAGACTTAGTTGCTAATTAGCTTCTTTTTTTACAATTTTGTTTAGTTAATGCAGTAAAGTTTGAGATATTTTGCTAGTTGTGATTCATAATTAAAATTATAATTCATGTATTTATTTTTCTTTCAATGTATATCATATAAATATTTCAATTTTAATTGAATATTTTATAAAAATAGAGAAATTTCAAAGTCAGTGTTGTGAAAAATACAATGAAATCAAATGCTCACTTTTCTGTTCAAGATGGGAATCTATTTTTTGGTATATGTTCTTATCACATCAAATCCCAACTATCATCACCAGTGCCATGTTGATTTTCTGAAAAAAGTTGCAAATCGACCTGCCCTGATGCCACACTAAAGGAGTTTAAAATCACCCCTTCTACATGGTATAATAAAAATCCTAGACACTAGAAAAGCAAGTGGATCCGATACCATCCCGTCTGTGCTATTAAAAATGCTCCGCTGAAGTTGCTCCAATTCTTTTCAAATTTTTCAACAAATGCCTTAACGAATCTTGCTTTCCTGACTGTTGGAAAACTGCTTCTGTGGTACCAGTTTTCAAGAATTCTGGCGAAAGAACTGACCCATTAAATTATCGCCCCATTAGTCTTCTCCCGCTTTTTGCCAAAATATTTGAGTCCTTAATTAATCAAGCTCAAGTCCAACACCTTACATCTTCAAAACTCCTGGCCGACAAACAATATGGTTTTAGCAAATCCCGTTCCACGACAGATGTCCTAACTGTAATCTCTGAACTATATACCGTTCATTGGACAAAACAGAGGAAGGTAGAGCGGTAGCCCTCGATATATCTAAGGCTTTTGACAGGGTATGGCACGAGGGTCTTCTAAGGAAAATTAGATCATATGGTATCACTGGAAGAATACATAATATAATTAAATCCTTTTTAAATAAGAGAAAAATCGAAGTTTTCCTCGACAATCGTACATCCAAACAATATGATATAAATGCGGGAGTACCTCAGGTGTTTATCCTATGACTCTTATTATTCTTGATATTCATAAATGATCTCCCTAATAAAATTGTTTCTGAGGTGGGTATATTTGCTGATGATACCACTATCTATAACAGGTATGAGGGGGGGATGGGCATATATCTAAGGAAATGGCAGAAACGCAAGAGGATGACCTTGAATCTGTAGTGAAAGAGGGACAAAAATGGATGGTCATATTCAATGCTACAAAGACTAAGCTTGTTTCCCTCAATAATTACAAGAAACCTTCTCTGTCAGCAATAGCCACCGCCAAGAACACATTACCCGAAAGTACTAACGTTTACAGGGAACATAAACTGGAATATATACATTGAGGGCATTGCCAAAGCTGCTGCAAGGAAGATGGGCTCTCTCTACCGTGCTAGAAAACTACTTAGGACTAAAAGTATCCTTTACCTCTATAAGACCACCATTCGCCCATGTATGGAGTACTGTTGTCAGCTGGTGCATCTGCTGCTTCTCTCTCACTCCTGGACAGGGTTCAAAAGAGAGTCGCCAACCTGATAGGTCCTGAACTGTTATCTAGGCTTCAGCCTCTGTCCCATCGACGAAATGCTGCATCCCTCTGCTTGTTCTACAAATACTTTAATGGTGAATGCTCTGACGAACTACATGCACTCATACCCCCTCGACGTGAATACCCCCGACAAAACCGACAAGCAAGCAGTAGAGATCCCTAGGTGTAAGAAAGCATTCAACCCCTATAGTTTCTTCTCCAGAACTGCTAGACTTTGGGACTCCCTTCCGGGATTCTGCTTTCCCAACTGTACTGACATGCAGAAGTTCAAGTGTAATGTGAACCAACACTTTGCTACTCATCTACCTTCATAATATCCCTGCAACTTACGTTCCAGATAGTAGCCTCGTACCTCAAGATGACACTGTGCCTTGGTTGGGGTTAAAAATGAATAATATATATATATATATATATATATATATATATATATATATATATATATATACATGATTACTTCATTTAATCACATAAATTAATATACATAGATATAATTTTATGCGTAAATCTTTCAGTATTTACTTCAACAGTGCACAATACATAGTTAGACCTAGATAGTAAGTTAATGAAATATATATGGTAATTAAGCTGCACAGAATATTCCGCGTTTTATTCTAAAGAGAGTTCGTCAGGCTTATACATAATTCACACGAGAATGAAGCGCGGAATATTTTGTGAAGCTTAATTGCCATATATATTTTCATAACTTACTATATATATATATATATATATATATATATATATATATATATATATATTTGAGCACTGTAAAAGTGGTGGACGGATGTTTGTTTAAATAGACATTCGTACAGGTTATTTGCGAGCATCGCTGCCGTGGTCGAGTGTGAGAACTGCCGATTGTACACACGACCTTTCTAGGTTCAATCCTTGGCTTGGGAGAGCTGCTAGTCTAGCGGCACTGATGAGTTGTGATAAAACGAAACAGGACTGTATGTCGATGACTACAAATATATATATATATATATATATATATATATATATATATATGGTGAATAAATGATAAAAAATATATTCCAAGGTTCATTATGTTGATCATCTTATAATTCATTCCTTTAATTTAGTTGACATTTACAATTCTTAAAATTGCTGTAAATCTCAACTGAATTAAAGAAATAATTATAAGATGGCCAACATCATGGACCTGGGAATATAGTCTTTTGTCATTTACTCAATTCCGTTATTACATTGAACATTTTAAATAAGGATTGGAATATATCATAAGCAAATAAACTATATTTCCACAGAAATATATATATATATGTATATATATATACAAGTTATATATATACACACATACACACACACACATATATATATATATAACTACTTAATTTACTCACATAAAATTAATATACGAAAGTATAGATTTATGCGTAAACTTTAAGTATTTACTTAAAAGTGCTCAATACGTAGGTAGAGCTAGTTAGTAAGTTATAAAATGTATATGGCGATTAGGTTACACTTAATATTCCGCGTGTCATTCACTCTGGGATTCTTCAGGCTTATGCGCGAATTCTGTGGTTGTTTTTCGTTTTTATATGCGCAACTTCTATTGAAATTTTAGTTAGCCAATCAGCTTTCTAGTATCCACCGTGCCCTTCCTATCAGCCAATGCGCATGCATTTCTCGGTCAAAGGCCTATTTAACCTCTGGTTGACCTGTTCCTTTGTGTGCGCTCTATTTAGCCTGGATATGTTGTTTCTTGATCTGTTTTAAATCTAGGTTAGTGTTTTTTTATATTATTAATGTTAGTTTATAAATAAATATATATATATATGTACACACATATATGCACATATATATACATATATATACATACATATATGTGTGATCGTTTATGTATTTTCATGTTTATTTAATTTATTTGTTTATTTTCTATTGTTTTTGTTAGTTTTAAAACTATTTTGTATCGCTATCCTAGAGTAAATTTTATCTTATGAACACAGTTGTTTGCTATTTCTCTTCTACAGTTTAATAGATGTTGGAGTTCTTTAAAGTACAGGATAGCAAATTTTTCATGAAGGCACAATCTACATGGGTCGTCTAGGTCCCTACACGTGGTAGCTTGTCTTATTATTTTCCATTCGACTACCGGCGAATGTCCGCTTTCTTTGAGTTCCCAGTATTTATTCGCTAATGTTGTTTTCATACGGTGTTTTTTTTTTGTTGAATGTACTTTTGTGGTCATAGTATCGAGTTTTGAAATCAAAGGAAGTCATGCGTAATATTTCTTGTTATTCGGGTTTTCTTTCGCAAATATTGTGGCCTGGTAAACTACGCTTTTGGTTAGACATTTATTTTGAAGTGGGCAAAGTGTGCGGTGTCTACAGTTGCATTTATCTTGTTCGTTATTAGTATTTTTATTTATAGTATGGTTGTTCTTGCCCGGGGTATATATATATATATATATATATATACATATATATATATATATATATATATATATATATATATATATATATATATATACGCAAGCCAATGCACCAAGTCATGAATCTAAGATTACTAAATTATTGTTAAAGAAAAGGGATTTATTGAAGATTCTCTTATGGCCTGGCGTTTAGATAACTGTGAGTTAAACCCCATTGAGAACTTATGGAACACCGTCAGGAGATATTTATTCTGATGAAAGGCAATTTACCAGTAAGTGTGTTATCTTGGACACAGTTACCAGTGGCTAAAACTGCTAATCTAACATCAGATGTAGACAACAGGTTGATAAGAGTTATTGAAAAGAAATGAACATTTCTACAAAACATTCAGGAGGTTCTTACAATTTAAATTTAATATTATTTATTTATGTTTAAAAAATTTTCTTTTGTGTGTTTTCTATCAGAAGAGTGATAATTTGTTCTTAAATTATTTCATGTTTCTACATAAGTTTTACAAGGTATATTAATGTAAAAGTATCAAAATAAATAATTGCAAATAAACGACTGACAGTTAAATTAGTCTGTTTTGTTAACTTAGTTATTTTTCTCCTGAAAACATACTTTTCTCTGTCACTATATATTTGAGGCTATGATATTGAAAAGAATATATACATATATATGTATATATATATATATATATATATATATATATATATATATGTGTGTGTGTGTGTGTGTGTGTGTGTGTGTGTTACAAGAAAAGGTCCCGTTTTCTTGTAAGTAAAAACAACATTAGATAAGTAAAAATTAGATTATATAGACGGAGCTTCGAACAGGTTCAGAAATAGGTTCAGAAATGGGATGTAGAATTCCGATTGTGTAGCTTTCACATAAAATAGTTTAGTTATGTCGATTGTTCAATTCTTTTATGAAAACGGAATTAAAATAAGGTCAGTTAGAAGAACAATAGAAATTTAAAAACATATTGAAAAAAATGTTAGGTCAAAAATAGGTTAGTAAGAATTCTTGTCTGGAGATATGTGCGAAGCACGCATGTTCATGCCACGTTGGTCATGTACGTTTTTGGACATACGTATGACGTCATGGCACAAATGAATTCTCAATATAGGAGCTAGAGTCCAAGATGAGTTAGAGAGACGGGTAGACAGTGTTGGAGACGGAAGGCCGTCGAGGAGGGTCCCTTTGGAAGCGAGGGAGGAAGTTGTAATCATGTAGTCGACTTTGAATTCCTGGATGTCATCATCATTGCGACCGGTCGAATGTAATAAAAGAACGCATCATATTTTGTAACTGCGTCTTCGTGTCGTCGTTCTACCAAATCATATTTTGTAACTAGGTCTTGAAGACAATGTGAAATAATCTTATATGAACATTGTTTCCCTCATCGTTATAATGAACTTTGTGTATAACTCATCTAAGTAATCTGCCCCTCTCTCCATCTAAGTAATGACTATCCCCTCTTCTCTGTGAAATGATCACAACCTCTCTCCTCTCTACTATATATGTAATAAGTCCACAGACTGTAAAATGTATAAATGTAGTTCTCCCTCTCTCTTCTTCCCCTCTCACTGTATTACATGTCACCGTCTCTCCGCAATATGAACACCCGACTATACAATATGTATATATATATATATATATATATATATATATATATATATATATGTATATTTGAGGTTATATGTATTGAATAGAATATATATATTTGAGGTTATAATTTTGGATAATATATATATATATATATATGTCAGGTTATATATATTGAATAGAATACATATATTTCAGATTATATATATTGAATAGAATATATATATTCGAGATTATATATATTGAATAGAATATATATATATATATATATTCGAGGTTATATATATCAAATAGAATATATATATTTGTGGTTATGATATTGAATAGAATATATATATATATATTCGAGGTTATATATATTAAATAGAATATATATATATATTTGATGTTATAATATTGAATAGAATGTATATATTCGAGGTTATATATATTGAATAAAAATATATTTGAGGCTATATAAATTGAATAAAAAATATATATTCGAGGTTCTATATATTGAATAGAATATATATATATATATACATATTTGAGCTTATAATATTGAATAATATATATATATGTTCGAGGTTATATATATTGAATAAAAAATATATATTCGCGGTTATAATATTGAATAGAATATATATCATAAGAAGAATTTCAAAAATTAAAGACGCAACTCCTAATACCAATTCATAACTGGCATATAATTTCTAGACGCAATTTACATTATAACAGCTCATCTAAAAAATTTAGAAACATAATTCACTTTCGTTCCTGAAAAGTGTTTATGTATAATAAAGCGATCAATAAAAAAATCAATAACGCAATAACTGAATTATCAACTTACTAAATAGATCAATAAATTGATCTGAAATATATAATGAACCTACAGGCCGCCCAGCATTGCATGGCCGTAAAATGGTCTTAAATAATATATTTTAATTAATGTAGATATATATATATATATATATATATATATATATATATATATATATGTGTGTCATTTGTTTTACTTTTAAAATCATTACTATATATTAAGCCCAATATGAATAATAATACATACGAAATCTACATTAATATATATATATATATATATATATATATATATATATATATATATATATATATATAGTCATTTATAAAATATATATGGCGATTAAGCTACACTGAATATTCCGCGTTTCATCTACTCTGAGACTCTTAAGTCTTATGCGCGAATATATATATATATTTTAGAAATTACTAACTAGCTCTACCTACGTATTGAGCACTTTTGAAGTAAATACTTAAAGTTTACGCATAAATCTATACTTTCGTATATTAATTTTATGTGAGTAAATGGAGTAGTTATATATATATATATATATATATATATATATATATATATATATAAATTAATATACGAAAGTAGAAATTTATGCGTAAAGAGTCCTAGAGTGGATGAAACACGGAATATTCAGTGTAGATTAATCGCCATATATATTTTATAACTTACTATATATATATATATATATATATATATATATAGAGAGAGAGAGAGAGAGAGAGAGGGAGAGCGAGAGAGAGAGAGATCGTCCCCATGACTGCTTATATATATGTAAGGGAGGGAACTCTAATACCTTACGGAAATGAACTTCACATATGGCGGCGTTTATAACGGCTTTTATCTTTCAGACTGATAATTCCCATAAAAAGAATAAAACCTTTGTGTACGTAGAAAATAATTTTTTTTAAAAATCCTCTTATATGCATACATATACGAGTGTATGCGTGTATGTCTGTTTAAATTACAGTTTTTGCCCGTTAAAAAAGGCAAAAGTTATAGCCAGTTGATTTAGTTAGGGTTTAATGTCAAATCGATGGTTTTATATGATTAAATTTGTGCTGATTTTTAAATTAATACTAATATATAATAATCTTTCAATCTCTATTAATTCATATCCGTGCATTAAACAAATACCAGGATGCTTAATTTGCTGCACCTTATTATAAAAAAAAACGCATACAAAATTTCAGCCAGATCGATCCACTTGCTTTTGAAAATTTTTTTAGAGTTAGTGTGGTATTGTGGTTTATAAGCCCTATTAATCTTTTACTGTGCATCGATCTATTCGCTGTACCTGATCATGGCAAAGGTCCGTAAAGTTTTCATCCAGATTGGCCCAATAGTTTCCTAGAAAACGGACACACACAGATATATATATATATATATATATATATATATATATATATATATATATATATATATATATATGTGCACGTGTGTGTGTATGTGTGTGTGTGGTATTAGAATATTTTGGTGACTATTCGAGTCCTTCTAAGAGCCACTTATTCTTATTAGTTTTTTTTTTCGCACCTCCTTCGTAATATCTTACTATAATACAATCTTCACAATTTCGGACTATCAGGAAAACGTCGAGTATCTTCGAGGCAAGAAGATGAATTCATCGACTTATTTCCAACTCCTAATGGAAATCGATTATCGCACTTTTTTTTGTTGTTTACTATCGTATTTCATAAACGACTCTTTGTATTGGATGAGATCCGAACTGAAACATTTCCTTCTTTTTTAAAAGTGTGTTTCTTCTTCATTCTCCTCTCTTTCATATCATCATTCATATATTATATTTGTCTCTGCCTTTCAACCGTTTATATATTTTTCCGATAAGTAAAGTACATACTCCATATTTAATTCATTTCTTTTTTCTTTCTTTAAACGTGTTTTCTTCGTTATTTTTCATTAACAGTTCGTATTCTTTACATCTACTTTCTTTCGTCTGACTTTTTTATTAACTAGTTTCATTTTTCTTTCATTTTTTTTCGTTCTTATATTCCCTTTCTCTTCCTTTTATAATGCCAGTCTGTTGTTTCTTTTGTCAATTTCGTCATTTCTTTCTTTTTTATTCTTTTATTCTATGTTTATGGCAATCACCTTTTCTTTTTTATACTCTCTGTTGGTGTCTTCATACATTTCTGTTTCTTTTTTGTTTTGATTTTCGTTGCTTTTTTTCCTTTTATTTCCTCAGTTATCCCCCTTTTTCTTTCTCTTTGGCTTTTTTGTTTTACATTTCATAAGCGTTCTTCTATTGTTCTATTTCCTTCTGTTTTTCTTTATTCCTTGCACTTGACTTCTTCTTTCTTTAATTTTTATTGTCTTTCTTGCTTTTTTCTTTTTTTCTTTCTGTAAATCTATTGCTATATTTTTCTTTCTTAACCTTTTTTTTCAGTTTTTTCTTTCTTTATTTCCCTCTTTTTATTTGATCGCCTATCATTTTTTTTATTCTAGTAGTGTGTACGTTTCATTTTTGTTCTTTCTTCTAGTCTTTCTACATTTCTAAATTTTTATCTTTTCTTTTCGTTCTTTTTGTTAGTTTATTTTACATTCTTTAATGTCAGTTGTCTTATTCCTATTATTAGGGCGGCGTGAGTTGAACTACAGTAAAAACGATAGTTACACTTCAAGTTTTCTAGGAAATCAAATATAGTTGCTTATAGCATGATCTGTGAAATGAGCTTGAAGTAATTATTATACTGTTAAGTCTAAGAAGGCAATTATTTAAAGAAAACACGTTTACGCACAGAGGTAGCAAAATTCATTACAAAGGAGCAGAGTATAATTTCCATCAATTGAAATGAATTGCTTCCTTATTACAAAAATCTTGAACTGAATTTTACTGAAGCCTTGCAATAGAAGACTTATATCAAATCTAATGGCCAGGTTGTTGTAAAAATAAATGGATCTTTCTATCGCTGAAAAAAGCACTTGATAAGAATCAGGTAGCCCATAAGATAGAGCAGTACTGCAATATTCGTGTCGGTGCAGCTCAGAGGACTTGAGAGATTTCAGAATCGACTTTGCAAAATATTTAGGGTTGATGTCTTCTTTTTCTCACAGAAGAGGTTTTTTGTTTTTGCTCTGTGTACTTAACACTAAACGAAGTTTCCATGAACAGTTTATTTTAAAAACAATACTGTGGAGCACATTGCTACTGAACTGCTTTCCTAAATATTACAATACAGTTGCATTCAATTCCCGCGTAAAATAATTATTTTTGAATTTTTTCTTAAGTAATCAAGTCAAATCAAAATTTATACCCTACGTCCATATTTTTAACACTCTTATAGTATAGTTCATCGGCCGATCAACAACCTTATTGACGTTCATTCACAAGTTGTTTACGCCTTAGTAAACGCTGATAAGTTACTCTTTAAAAAAGGAAGTATCCTATTTGCCTCCTTTAGAGGAAGGATTGATTTGTCTGATGATTAAGACGAACTGATTTACGAACACCGACTAGTCAGATTATGACTATAGTTGTACCCAATCCAGTGTGCATCCTTTTTCTAGAAGTGAACTCAATTCTTAACTTAGATGAAATTTGTATTTCTAATTTATTAAGCATCCCGATGACTGCGGACTCTTTGGCACATAACGTCTTATGTTTGGGTCATATAGCTCGTAATACATTTCTCCACGACCTTTTATAGTTATACCATCTAGTGATAGATACGTCATCATCTCTAGATATCTGTTGGAATTTGTTCTCCTACCTAACTCTGAATGTAACAGAGTTTCGGTTGGAATGAAAAGTGTCTACTGAATGAAGACAAATTCATAACCAGAATGGAATTCGGATGAGTGTCTACAAAATGGAGGACCTTAAATATAGTTGTGAGGTGGAAAAAATATCCTAAAAGAATCAACTCCGAGTGGATGTGATCATAAATGTTCCTATTTACTTGCCTCCCCACGAGGGGAGAGTTAGACAAAAGGTCGGATTTTAATGTGGGAAAAATTCAGACCCCCCCCAGAAAACCACTCTAGATAGGAACAAAAATAAAAATTATCTCAGTACTGAAGGATTTCTCCTCTAGTGACTGAGGATAGAACAGGTGAAGTGTAGCATCAGAACAGATATTACACTGTGATCTTGACCTGAATTGTTACGGGGAGTTACGAAATCACAACAGAAACAACTGCAGACCTTGATATATAATTAGAAAAAGTGCGATTCATGTCAAGAATGATCGTTTAAGTCGCCTGGACTATTTAGAGTAAGTATAACGTCTACGATGAATAGAAACCTCTTCACAGTTCAAAGAGGCGCAACATCGTATTAATGATGAGTGTGCTTCTATAGAAGAAAACATTACATATGCATGTAATCAATTTCTAGTTAGAGACCAACACGTGTCTATCACTCGACTTTTCTGATAAACATATCGTAACACTTTTCTTAATTTGTTATCTGGTTTTTTTTTTACTATTTTTCTTTTGGAATTTTTCTTTTTTTTTTTCTATTTTGATCTCTACTTTCTGTCAATTTGCTTTCGTTTTTTCCTTCCCTTTACTCTCTTTTCTTTTTTCTCTTACTTCTTTCCTTTCTTCCCTTTTTTTCTTTTCGTTTACTTTTTTTCTTTTTTTGAATTCCGTTTTACAGTCCCTTTTATTTCCTTCTGTATTACCTATTTGGGTGTTTTTTTTTAATTTATTTTCTATCATTCGCTTTTCATTTTTTTCCGTTCTGTTCTCTTTTCTGTTTTCTTCTGTCTTTTCTCACGATAACCTCCCTCTTCTTCCTCTCCCTTCTCTTTTTCCCCATTTATAGAACCTTTTATTTAGAATGCTTCCATCAGCTTGCACCTTTCATTTTTTCTTGGATTCTATTTACTTTTTAATACTATGTCCATTCTATTATTTTTCTCTTCGCCCCATTCTTCTATTATCCTTCGAATTATTTCCCCAGCCACCGAAAGACCTCTTTATATTTCTCGTGGGAACATTCCTTTTCATGTACCTAACAGACCTGCATCATTACCAAAATAACCACGAAATATGCTAAGGTCTCAATAGAAATCAATACTGTTCACGCTCTAATGTTGATGCCCGAGGGACACATCGCTAAGTTGCGTCCGCAACGTCCTAAAACGAACGCAAACTCTCCTTTCGTCGATTGTAGGTTTTTCACTCCTAATCACCACCTTTCGAAAAGACGACTTGCACTAATCTCCAATAATGGCGACTAAGAACCACTTAGGTTCCACAGCGACGAAATCTATTTAGACCAAAAGTGCCATAATGTAAACCAAGCAAGGAGAAAATAGTTCGACTGCTTTAGATTTCTTTGACACTATTTCTTGGCGAAAATGAGTTTTTCCATTTTACCCGAAACTTCTAGACTGAGGCAATTTTTATTTTTTTCCAATACAGAGTGCTCCTTTCTGAGGAGCTGGAGTTTTTCCACATTAATAACTGCGCTTGTGTTTCACTCTACCATCGTGGGGATGCAAGTCAACATGAAGAACAGACACTTTAGAGTTTTAGCTAAGAACAACGTGCAGTAATTGTTATGACGCTACAATAAGTTGTTTTCGTCCTCGGTGAATTAGAAGATTTTCTGAGTAAGATAATTTTAATTTTTGTTCCAATCCAAAAGGACCTTTTTGGGGGAGTTAGATTTTATCCACAATAAAAACTAACTTTGCATCTATATAACATTGCACATGTTTACACGCGTAGACCCAACACGCTGTAGACTCAGTCGCAAAGAAACATAAAACAAGTAATAACTCGACTTTTTTTTTTTGGTAACGACGACATTTAATTCTGGATACATTTCTGAATTAAACGTGATTATCTTCTCTGATGTCTGTCCTGTGAAACATCATTTCGACCGCGCTCTCGAAGTGCTCTTCTCTCTGTTGCACATGTTCTTTTGTATATTCTTTATCTTTATTCTTATGGCGATTTCATTTTGCATTTAGGGTGCATCATTTGACCACGGGTGAATGTACTCTGTTTCATGTATATTTGCCATCATGAGAAATCAAATAAATAGGAGCAACATACACCTTGTAGTATATATTCTGATTTGACAGTTTTTTTGTCCCAAGTCAGTGAAAGAAAAGAATCAGACAGAGGCAATGTTTATTTTTATTCCAATCCGGAGTGCCTTGTTTTAGGGAGCTCGATTATTCTCACGTTAGAAACCAATCTTCTGACTAACTTTGCTCTCGTGTGAAGGCAAGTAAATAACAGAATCAAGATGGTCGAAAAAATGAACCATGCAATGTTGATTCATAAACAATACAAAGCTATTATTTTGCTTTTTCATTTTGTTTCCCACTTATTCACCCTAAAACAAATACACGTTGCATTTTTGACGTAAGGGGCTACTATTTAGGACCATATCTATGTAGAGATTTTGTTGCAGAGAAGTCTGAGAAATAGTTCATAATGATGTCATAATGTCAGGGGAAACTCTAACCGACATTATGGAAAGGTCGGTCAGAGCAAACTAGCCTACTGACCTGCTTTTTGGAATAATAACAAGGAAGAGGACACTGACCGGGTTTCAAAACAATAAACAAAGGCTAGAACAAGTTCATAAACGATATCTCCGTTCACATTACATTTTTAATTCCGCATGTTAGTACAGTCAGGGAAGCAAGATACCTGTAAGATATTCTAGCAGTACGAGGAAAGAAACTATTACAGTAAATGGATTTCAAGAATTTAGAGATATTAACAGTGAAAAGGTGGAATTTTGTTACTTCTCCGGTTATTTAAGGATATTTACGTCGAACAGGCACAAGTTTTACGAGTTAATCAGAACACATTGCATTAAAGTACTTGTAAAATTGTTACATTGCATCTATGGGACAGGGTTTGGAGCTTGGTTGATAGTGCTGGACCTATTAAATTTGAGATTCATTTTTGTACCCTGTCTAAGAGAGAAGGAAACTAGTAGTAAATTCACCAGCCCGGGTGTGGCAACAGTCCGCCATGCATGTGCGAATGGTGACTTTTTAGAGATACTGGATACAGTCAGGTGTGAGCGATTTTCCTAGCACAGTAGAAAGAGCCCACCTTCTTTACATTATTTTGATTGTTATATTGCTCTCTCGCATGTCATTCTTTAAAGATATATATGCTTAAGATACATCCATTCAATTTGCGCGTTTTGTAATGTAAATTTAATTACACTTAAATTTCATTACAGGCGCATCGGTTCTGTTATACAAATATGTGGACGCATAAAAGATACCGTGGTATTTTTTTTTTTTTTACTTTCTTTCCACCTTAATATCTACCCTTAAAATCATTACTTTTACGGGTTTTCGGTGATGCTGAAAACGAATATCACATTTAAACCCTTAGCAAATACGTAGTTTCCTTCATATAAAGATATTTATTATCCAATAATCTATTGATTTTATTGGTGATCATGTTTTTACCTTACTGGAAAGTACAAATGCGCATGCATGCCACAAAACGCCCCATCCTTCCCATGGTAAGAATGGCGAACTCCATTGAAATTTATTAAGTAAGGCATTGAAATAGATTTTAATAACTAGAAAAATACTTGTCTGCGTAACATTTTATGTGATATTCGTTTTCAGCATACCTGTAAAGTCGACATTTTTATATGAGTGTTAAGGTGTAAAGAGAGAAAAAAATTACTGATATTGTTTAAACATAACCGAAACAGACTGAAAATAAATGCATTTCATACTTATGCATGGCAAACTAAATAACCGAATCTTATATAGTGATTACTTGTCGCATCTTTAAAATCGTGAATTTTATCTGAACTTCCCGCAGGTGATATTTCATTGTTTCATCTCCGGAGCATACCGGAAGTACAAAAGTATTCTCTATGGTCCTGTAATTTGAAACGTTTGTTTGAAAATAGATATCGAAATAATGGACGAAAAAGGAGGAAATCTTCTTCCCCTGAGGTCATCTAAATTAGCAATGTCGGCGGATTTCCGCTTGGAACTCCGATCAGACCTCGGTGAATATTTACGATGACAGAAACAGGCGCCGTAACAACTAGCGAATCGATTCTTCGCAATTATTATTTATTTGGTCTCAATTTCCGTGCAGTTATATTTCCTTTCAATATTGTTCGCTATTTCATATTTTAACTTTACTATACTATAATACAAGAATGGTCAAATCTATAAGAAAATGGAGTTGTATACAAATTGAAAGAATGCACACAGTCACACACAAATACACCAAAATACACACAACCCCCCCATATATATATATATATATATATATATATATATGTGTGTGTGTGTATGCACATATACATTATAGATACGAGGTGCCTTCAATAAGTTTCCAGGCTTTTTCGTATGATCACTGTTATTGATAGTACACACATAGAAACCTTATCCCCTTCAAAGTAATCTCTGACCACGTAATATGATCTCACGTTCAAATGAACAGCTACATCAGGTATTGGACCACACCCCGATTTCATTTCACTTGTACTGTTCCAACAACTGGAAGGCCCTATGAAGTCCCCTTATGTGAACGTGTCAATGACCCTCGTCTCAGCCTCTTTGATCTGTTCAATTGTTTGATAACGACATCCTCTAAGGTATTCCTTGAGCTTAGGGAAAAAGCAAAATTTACAGCGAGCAAAGTATGAGCTATACAGAGGGTGAGGAACTGTCTTAATGCCTATTCTGATAACATAGTCTGTGACAAGAATGGAGTAGTGGACTAGTCCATGTCCTGGTGTAAATGCCATTGGCCCGATTTGAAGAGTGCTAGTCTCTTCTTGAACTCCCTTAAAACCTCAGCACAGTATTCCTTGTTGACTGTTTGTCTAGTAGGGACCCAGTGCCTGTAGATCATGCCCGTGCTGTAATAAAAATGGATCATCATAACTTTCTGGTTGGATTTGCTGTCTGATCTTCTTGGGTATGGGAAAGCCAGCATGATTTCTTTGGGACCTATGGTTGTTGATCTCTGGGTCATAGCAGTAGATCCAGTCTGGTCATCAGAGCATCAAAAATGCGAGATCTTAATAGATCAACTCAACCATCTCCCTACTGTCATGAAAACGTATTCTTTTCTGATCTTCTCTCAGCACCCTTGGGACAACGTTCGGCAAATCTTTCGAAACTTTAGTTCCTCGTGAATAATTGTGTTTACACTCTCCACACTGACACGAAACAGTGCTCTTATTGTCTCTATAAATACACGATGTTCCTTATCCATGAAATTCTTTATTTTGCCAATCAACTGACTTCAACTGGTGTTCTGACTTCCTTACTTTCCCCACACCTCTCATTATCCCTGACAGACTCGCTGTCTATCCTAAATCTATTATGCCACAAAAACTGATGTTCGATTCATAAAAAATTGCCCGAAACAGTCTGAAGAATTACATACGTTTCTGAGGCATTTTTAAGTCTAAACAAGAATTGTATTGCATATTGTTCTTCTAAAGTATTCTTCAGATTGCATTTTCAAAATTCACCAGCTGAGAAAATCAGGCTTTAGAAATTCCTACTCTAGCTGTTCATTTGAACTTGAAATCATAAAAATTGATCAGTCATCTCATAAAATGTATAACAATCACTTACTTAATTTTCAAGCAACTACGACGATTTTAAATGCCTGTAATATATATATATATATATATATATATATATATATATATATATATATATATATATATTCCAATTACATGATTTCCTTGGATTTTACTTGTGCAAATGGAAACTCAATTAACTTTCTTGGAGTTATATTTTTGGATTTTACCGTCATTGGATTATTTACCTTTCACCAGACTATCTATTCACGTGTAATCACCTTTTTCTTCACCATATTCCCTCTGCTTCACTTTTTGTTATCAAGTATGATCTTTGACTTACTTGTAGTTTCATAAAAAACTTTTGTATGCAAAATTCAATCCCGCATTTTGCTAATTCCTACCCTCTGATGAGAAGGAAAGTATTTCTTCGAAACTCCGCGGATTAAGGACTATCCACTTATCAAGTGTTTCCTTTTCAGATTAAATATGTTGTTAACTCTTTTTCAAGGTGTTTTTAGCATGTTTTATTAACTGTTTGCTCTTATATATATATATATATATAATTATTTTTTTTTTACTATAATAATTAAATACCTACAGACACTAGTGTTTCATCCTTTCGGGATTCTTCAGTGGAGTGTGTCACGATTACTACCAGTCGAACGATTCGAACCCCGCGACACGAGACATCTCTGGCTCAATTAGCAGAGGCCGTATCCATTCGACTACCATTAACCGTGTGAAATAGCGTTGAATTTTAAACATTTTAATTTAAATGTTCATTACGTCAGACAGACAGTGATCAAATCGTTATACGATGATCTACGCATAAGAGCTAAATTGACCGACTTTTAATTCAACTGAAAGTGCTCAACGATGAGAAACGAATTTCTTAAAGGGGCTGTCATAATTATTATTTATTTATTTTTTTTTTACTATAATAATTAAATACCTACAGACACTAGTGTTTCATCCTTTCGGGATTCTTCAGTGCAGGGTGTCACGATTACTACCAGTCGAACGATTCGAACCCCGCGACACGAGACATCTCTGGCTCGATTAGCAGAGGCCGTATCCATTCGACTACCATTAACCGTGTGAAATATATATATATATATATATATATATATATATATATATATATATATATATATATATATATATATATATATATATATATATATATATATATATATATATATATATATATATATATATATATATATATATATATATATATATATATATATATATATATATATATATATATATATATATATATATATATATATATATATATATATATATATATATATATATATATATATATATATATATATATATATATATATATATATATATATATATATATATATATATATATATATATATATATATATATATATATATATATATATATATATATATATATATATATATATATATATATATATATATATATATATATATATATATATATATATATATATATATATATATATATATATATATATATATATATATATATATATATATATATATATATATATATATATATATATATATATATATATATATATATATATATATATATATATATATATATATATATATATATATATATATATATATATATATATATATATATATATATATATATATATATATATATATATATATATATATATATATATATATATATATATATATATATATGTTACAGATCCAAACGTACTCGTTATTCAAAAGAATATGCAAAATAAATATTTGACTGAAAATATCAAGAAGTTTGTTTTAATAATTTTTGCAAAGAAAATTTATTTGACTTTGGGCTAAGATTTTTTTTGAGGGGGGGGGCTGGTTCCCCCCACATTACAAACATTCCCCCCCCACATTACAAACATTTCCCCCCACATTACAAACGACTTTTTGTCATATTTTGCTTTTGTTGGAGAGTAAAGAAATACCAGTAGGAAAAGTAAGCTTTTAACATCAATGTCAAAGCGAGAAAAAAATCAACTTTATATATCAATGAAGATAAATGAAGATTTTTGGTGTATTGATATTCGCTTTTTCCTATTAATTTAAAAAGAAAATACAAATTTGTTATATATGGATCGTGGAATTGCATGAGTTGTCTATATATTTTTTTCGCAAATATCTACTTTCGTTGTAATGACGACATTCTTTTACTCGTGTAGAGACACTAGACATTTTATCTCGAGGCAGTAAAAATTTTGATATTTCACAATATTGTCCTACTTTAGTGGAGATCTGTGCTCTCTGAGTTCTCTTTGCTTTCTTTTTTTCGTTAAAATAAATGGTATTTCTTCCTGTTTCCGTATATTCTTATCATCTAGAATATCTGCATGAATATAATTACACGTAATAGTTAACTAAAGATGATCATCCCATAAGAAAACCGAAAAAAAAACTAATAGGGAATTAAATAAAATGAATGTTTAAAAGAATATGTAAATTAGCTAGATCTTTTGCAGATGAAAGCAATTCCACGACCCATATATAATTATAGTTGTATTTTCTTTTAAAATAAATAGAAAACAGTGGGTTTAATATGAATATCAATACACCCTCCCCCCCACACACACACACACAAAATTTATAGGAGTATAGATATATGTCGTTGTTAGGACTATTTACTAACTATATAAACGGCACGCAAATGTTTATTTTCTTTTGAGAAGTAATTTTTTAATAGAATTGCGGACGAAAAAGACGAATGATTTAAGAAAATAAAATGGAAGTGAACATGAAAAAGAAGGGGAAAATAAAAGAATTAAATAACAGTAGATTAATTCAAAATGTTTTATGACTGCAATACACGTGCTAAACGAAAGATATGTGAAAACGTTTACGTATATTCTTATACTAAAGGTACATCACTTACCAAAACCAAAAAAATCACGCGATTATTATGGTTGGTGATATTGTCATTTGTAGATTTAAATAGTACTATGAGTTAATCAAAAACACTAGGCGAAATGAGCAGAACAAGATTACTTAAGAGGACAGCTTAACTAGACTTAAAAACACTAATGTTGCAATCCATAGGAAAGCAGTCCTGCGATAAAGAGTTTCCAATAGAACTTCTGGAAAATTCTGTTTACATTTAGGTACACGTATGAAGAAAAGCTTTGCTTTCAGTAGTGGTAGAAGACGATTTTTTTACAATTATCAATGCCGGGAGGCCACTCGAGGATAAAGGTTAATCAGTGTATTGCAGTCAATGGAACAATATCGCTGTAATCGTTGGTAGTGGAAAGTTGTTAAGTGAACGGCTCATCGAGAACTTGTTTACGTTGGACTTGAAATGGAAAGCAGGCGAACGGAAAAGAGTTATTTCTGTGAATCTTTACAGGCGGAAAAGGTGCATGGAGCTCAGTCGAAACCTTTTCAAAAAAAGATATAAAGATATTGCATATCTTTTATAAGAGAAAAGGTGTCGAGAAGAACATCATCCACTTGCTTGCGAAGGTGATTTTCTATTTTGTAAATTAAAAAAAGAATGCTATGAACGGTACCTCACCAGATGTGATCATAGTACTCCGTTTTGGGACGTAGAATTCTATAAGACTAACCTGGATGCCCGGCGTTGCCCGGGTGTTTAAAGGTGTGTGTTGAGTAAAAAAAATGTTAGTAGGCAGGCAGACAGGTTCGAACCCGTACCGCGAAGGAGGAAAAGAACGTGAAAAAAAAGAAACAAACAAACAAACAATAAAAAAACGTGAGGTCTTGGCTGTTGCGTCTATCACCAAGTCAAAAGTGAAGAAGGTTTAAATTAAGTCTAGTCAATCGAAAGGAGGGGATGAATTTCGAAAACATCGGCGAAAAAAGCGACCCCTCCCTGTAGAAAAGTTCCCAGTTTAGAGTGAAGGATAATTGATTTTAGCCAATTTTCGATATTTATCGTCCGAAAGGCCATTTTCAAAACGATGTCGATTGTGTGGAAATCCGTCGCCTCTGTCAAAAGATATACATACAAACAAACACAGAACCGTACATACATACATTAAAACAGACAGGTGAGATTTATATTAATAGATAATAGATTTATTTAAATTAGGCACTTTCTGATGCCTTTGAACAATCCAGCTAATTTTCTACATATAATTTTTTGAAAGAGTCTTCTTCAGGGAATCTCTATCTTCCGAGCATTTTGTTTCGTTTTGATATTGAAACCAAGCTAATAAATGCAAGCACATTTAAGTACATCTCTCTCCTGTAATTAATACCCATCGAAGTATTATGAATTGAAGACTTATCCATATAATTTTCATAAAGTCATTCAAAGCTGGTCCATTTTTAGTAAGCGTGTCTTCCAAAAAAATCTTTTTCTACAAACGTTTATTAATTTGTTATCATACAAATAAACAAATGATACAAAATTAACACTGTTTCTGAAATGTTTGAGATGATGGTTGATAATTTATATTGTTATTATTCTTAGGACTATTTTTCTCACCTTCAGTGTTATTTTTACAATTATTTCAGCCGATGTAACCTTCGAACTTCTTTAGCTACATCTTGTCGTATTCAGGAATGTATATGTCGAACTAGAGAATCTGCACGGAATTTTAAATTGAACTTTATTTTTGATCTAAAAGAGTAGACTGTTCTAATCCCGTCAGCAATAACTGATTAGAATTCTTAAGTGATTATTAGGGCTAGGACAACAGCATATTCTTTTCATTGTTTTTACCCTCGAGTATATAGCCGACAAAGTTAGACACAATTAATCAACTGAGAACCACATCACTCTACATATAAAACATATAAGATATCAATAAGAATCCAAACAATGAAAAGAATATGCTGTTGTCATAACCCTAGTGAATATATACTATATACCGCCTATAATGAGGATTAAAGCTTCAACCACTTTAAGAACCTACTTAGAACTGTATGTAATGCTGCTAATTGTCCATGCGGATTAAATAAATGATTCTGTCGGAAATTCCGTACCAATTTTCGAGCTCGGCATAAAAATTCTGGTGTTTGAGAAGACGCATCTGAAAAAAAAAAAAACTCGAGGGTTACATCGGCCGAAACGAGAGAATAATGTAGAAAATGGAAAGAATAGTCCGAATGGGAAAATAATACCAAAGGATGTAACAGTTAAGAAATTTGTCCTGGTATCAAGTTAATAGTAACCCCTTTTTTTTCTTACCTAATGACACCTACGAGATGGTTATATATTTAACATCCATTTCTTTTTAGAATTAATTCTCTTGCTTTCGTCGTAATGACGACATTCTTTTACTCGTATAGAGACACTAGACATTTTATCTCGAGGCAGGATAGACCAGTTAAAATTTAGATATTTCACAATATTGTCCTACTTTAGTGGAGATCTGTGCTCTCTGAGTTCTCTTTGTTTTCTTTCTTCTTTAAAATAAATGGTATTTCTTCCTGTGTTATCTGCATTTTTTTTTATCATTGTTTCCTTAATCTTTTTTCTCTTAATCTTTACCTTCTACATCTTTTTTAGCGCCCGTTTTCCATTTCGGCAGCCCATTTTCTTCCTGACCCCCCCCCCCCCAATGCGTATCCAGTTTATCTAATACGCGGACTTCCTTTTACAGCGTAATTTCGCAAAATGGCAAAAGAACATCGATTCCCTTGTTCCATGAACTTGGTCTTCTCTGCCTATGTAACCGAAGAAGCGGAAGGCCAAAAATGCCATCTTTACCCGTCGATATTTCTATCGACTGTTTAGAGAGGTCACTTAAAGGGTCAGCACAAGCGACCGGTCTATATAAAACTCTCCGAAGACTTTTCGCTGGCATTTGATGGCGCCACGCACACACGGTGCACGGGAAAACATGAACTTCACTTCGAAACGTCAACCCCTCCAAGTTGAGCCTGCGCCAAACTTAAAACTTATTCGCTTTTTAGAATGTCTTTGTTATTGTTGTTGCGTACAGTTTTTTCTTCTGGTCTTCTTTCCCATTTTCCACTTTTTCTTCTTACACAATCTCTCTCTCTATGTCTCGCTCTCTTTATATATATATATATATATATATATGATTGCAACGTCTTGTCAGACGAGTGCCACTCCCTCAGACACTGAAAGTTCATGAGCCCGAAAAAGACATATAGTCCTGCTAGCGAATTCACATGCTCAAGCAGACATGACACTAAAGACGGTCATTGTTATACATGCATATATATACACGCACGCACACATACATATGTACACATATCACATACAAATATACATGCGTACATACACAATACACAATACGCACACATACATATACATACACACACATGCAAACATAAACAAGACGGTCATTGGTATACATACATATAAATATATATATATATATATACATACATGTCTATAAGCATACGCTCATATATACCCATATGCATACACAATGCATAATAAACAAACATACATATACATACCCACATGCAAACATACTCATATACATGCATATACATCCACATATACAAATCCATACACACATATACTTACACATACATATACGTACATATATGCACATATATATACATACACTTACCTACATATACATACACATCCATGTATATGCATTCATACACATGCACACATACATGCACACATACACATGCATATACATACACACATGCATACATACACATACATGCAATATACACACATACATGCATACAAACATATATAAATGTATATATACACACATAGACACATATACATACATATACTCATAGATATACATACATATAAACTCACATGTACATATATACATATATAAATATACACACACATACATATATAAATATGCATACACATATACACACATAAATACATATAATGATGGCATGTTAATTGTTACATGCATCCAGCATTACAGGCGTACACACGTCACAGCTTTTTTTTATCGCCACTGGACTTTTTTTTTCTTTTTTTTTTAATAGACAAATGCCTGAGGGAGTATCTATACAAAGATGATGTTACAGAGTTTTAGCTTTGTACGACAGCTAAATCTCTCTCTCGGTTCAAAATGTTGACATCCAGCAACAAGCAAGAGTAAGATAGCCAGCAGCAAGTCAAACTGCAGACCAGCTTAATGCGGGTACTGGTCTCCCGCTTTGTTGTTTTTTTTTCTTTTAAATAAATATATATATATATATATACATATATATATATACATATACACACATGCACACACATACACACACATATACATACATAATAAATTCCACAGCCAAACAACGTCGCAGCCCACAAGAGCCATGACAGTCAAAGAACCGGAAGTCCAATAAATGTATACATATACATGCATATATATACGCACGCACACACGCATGCACATGTACACATATACATGCACGCACATGCACAGATATGCATGCATACATGCATGCATACGTGCATGCATATGCACACACATACACGCACACGCATGCATATATATGTTTGTATATATACATGTATACGTACACAAACACGCACATACACACTCACGTACACACCTATATGTATATGTAATTCCTCAATGGCCATGATGATAGTGATGATGTTACAATTCAATGAATACACACGATAATAAACATGAAAACAAATCCACAGATGCAAAACGTAAAACAAAGCAGTCATGAATATATATATATATATATATATATATATATATATATATATATATATATATGATGATTGCAACGTCTTGTCAGACGAGTGCCACTCCCTCAGAGATTTAAAATCCATGAGCCCAAATGCCTGAGGGAGTATCTATACAAAGATGATGTTACAGAGTCTTAGCTTTGTACGACAGCTAAGTCTCTCTCTCGGTTCAAAATGTTGAGATCCAGCAACAAGCAAGAGCAAGATAGCCAGCAACAAATTAAACTGCAGACCAGCTTAATGCGGGTACTGGTCTCCCGTTTTATGGTTTTTTAAATCAGAGATTTGCTTCTCCTAGAAAAGTTGCCTTCACCACGGCTTACAGGAGCCCTCTCCACCCCAATACACATATACACACACACAAATATACACGGTGCTAGTTGGCCGTTGACCCAGAAAAAGAGTTCATTCTGTAACCTAGTACTACCTGCCTCATGGTTGGGTCACCGGCGACTAAACTGGTTCCCTCACCAGACTTGTTTGGTGAGGAGGGCGGCTAGTCTCCCTGAAGGATTAAAAACAAGACCTTCCAAAGGGCGAATATATATATATGCATACATACATACACACATATGTATATGTTATTCAAATGTTTGATATATACATACATATCTATACTAGCTATATATACCCGGCTTTGCCAGATGGAAGCATATTGTCAGGCGGAGGATTTAGTGACGTACCATTTAAGATACACCGAAATCCTTTTTCGACCACATGTTAGATTTATGAAAGCATAAAACACATTCATTTTCAACCGTGAATATGGAAATGGAAAACTCGCATAACTGAAATAAATAAAGCTTTCATACGTTTTTAAATGCAACTGATGTCGACTAATCATAATAAAAAATAAATTAACTTCAAATAATATTTATTAACAAAATAATAAAACAATTCTATTACTAACAACCTTTAATAAGATAGAGCTGATTATTAAAATAACTTTTATTTTAATGTAATACGCACATGAGGTCACTTCTTTAATGTAGATTACCTTTAAATAATATTAGGTTGGTGCAAAAATAATGTCGTTTTTCGACATGAAGTTGGACTTTAAAACACGACATTATTTCTGCACCAACCTAATAGTATATATTGGAATTATGCTGTAATTATAAAGTATAAAAATCTGTTGTTTGTATGAACATTAATTTGTTAAAGAGTGCAACTTTGGACATATTATTGAAATTCTGAACAAACGGACAAACATACAACTTTATTATAATATATATATAATATTTATATAACTTTTGTACCTCTTCCTTTCCTTAAAAATCTTTTTATCGTTATATCTTGTTGGTCTTTCATACTTCCCCACTCACTCTACGTTTATATCATTTCTTTAATAACATTTCTTTAATAGCATTTCTTTTATAGCCTTTCTTTTATAGCCTATCTTTATAAGCTTTTCATTTATAGCATTTCTTTAATAGCATTTATTTTATAGCATTTCTTTAATGGCATTTCTTTTATAGCATTTCTTAATAGCATTTCTTTTATAGCATTTCTTTTTAGCATTTTTTATATCATTTTCATAGCATTTCTTTAATAGCATTACTTTAATAACATTTCTTTTATAGCATTTCTTTAAGAGCGTTTCTTTTATATCATTTCTTTAATAGCATTTCTTTTATATCATTTCTTTTATAGCATTTATTTGATAGCATTTATCAATAGCCTTTCTTGTATAGCATTTCTTTTATATCATTTCTTTAATAGCATTTTTAAATAACATTTCTTTTACAGCATTTCTTTAATAACATTTCTCTCATAGCATTTCTTTAATATCATTTCTGTAATAGCATTTCTTTTATAGCATTTCTTGTATAGCATTTCTTTAATAGCATTTCTTTTACAGCATTCCTTTTGTAACATTTCTGGAATAGCATTTCTTTTATAGCATTTTTTTAGCATTTCTTTTATAGCATTTCTTTAGTAGCATTTCTTTTATAGCATTTCTTTTATAGCATTTCTTTAGTAGCATTTCTTTTATAGCATTTCTTTTATAGCATGTCTTTAATAATATCTTCTTTTATAGCATTTTTTATATCATTTCTTTTATATAATTTCTTTTATAGCATTTCTTTTATAGCATGTCTTTAATATCATTTCTTTTATAGCATTTCTTTAATAGCATTTTGATAGCATTTCTTTTATATAATTTCTTTATAGCATTTCTTTAATAATATTTCTTTTATAGCATTTCTTTATAGCATTTCTTTAATAATATTTCTTTTATAGCATTTCTTTATAGCATTTCTTTAATCGCATTTCTTTTATGGCATTTCTTTAATCGTATTTATTTTCGAGCATTTCTTTTATATCATTTCTTTAGTAGCATTTCTTTTATAGCATTTCTTTAGTAGCATTTCTTTTATAGAATTTCTTTTATAGCATTTCTTTTATAGCATTTCTTTTATAGCATCTTCTTTCTCTTCTACTTCTAGTGTTTCTTCTTCTATATCCACTCTTTTATTTTCTTTTTATTTGCTTTTTGTTTATATCTGGTTTCTTCTTTTTCATACTTTTTTCTTATTTGGGTTATCTTATATAGCTACACTTTCTTTTCTTCCATTCTTATTTCTCTGCTTATATAGGGGCGTTCTTAATAGGCAGTCCTTCAGCGAGATGTCTGTTCACATTATATTTACATTTTGTCCGTATAGTTACAGGGAACAAAAAGCAAATTCTAAATGCGATCCGTTTGAAGAAAGAAGATATTAGAATAGAAAAGCTTTCAATATCTGGGGACTTTTACAGTGAAGGCTTGGGTTTTGTTGCTAGTCAGGTTGATTACGTATTTACTCCCAAATAGCACAAGTGCATCAAGTTCCTCGGTCCTGATTCTATTAAAACACTTGTAAAACAAATACAGTGATATACCATTACGGTGATGGGATGAGGGCTAAATATTAGTGGACAGTATGAGACCTATCCTAATAGAGATTCTTTTTTTTAATTATGTCCAAAAGGGGGAGATTAGTGGTGGATGGACTACCTCAGATGTGTAAACAATACTCCATGTCTGTCCGAATGGTGAATTTGTAGAAGTGTAGGAAACTGGCATGTGTGAGACGTTTTCGAATCCGATATATTCAACGCGGTTTCTTTGCAGCAGACTTGGCAGCATTTTCAACGTATTTATTCAAACTTATCTGTGAATGTTAAGCTAATGTGTTTGAATGTTTCATTCTCGTTAATTGTGCTAGCAACCGTAACATGGAAAGAAGCTTAGTTTTGGTAGCATTAAACGCAACCATCAATTTTTGACACGATTAGATTACAGATTAGAGATTATCTAATAAGTATTCAGCCCGTGGCTTTTTATTTCCGGGTTCGATTTGCCCTTATGTAAAGAATAAAGCATGATGTTATCAACAAATACAGTGTATCACAAACGTGAGTCTACCGCTCACATTTTGCTGCTATCAAACTATATCTCTTCATAGGACAGTACTGACAAAATCTGCAGTTAGAAATTTGGGACGAAATAGTTTGTGGAATCCAAGTTGGAGTCTAGGATAAACCACCTAATTAGAAGTTGAACCTTTATTAACAGTGACGTGCAAAATTTATATTTTATGCAAGAATTTCTTAACAGGTTATAATTTTTCGTATAATGCCAGCATTATTAAAAAAACTATCTTTCATTAACTAAAACTAATTTAGTAAAATACGAAAAACTATAACAGCACTACGTTTAGAATTATCGCAAGCTTTATCGCTCATGTAAAACGTCTAAAACTAGATAAAAATATAGTTGCCATCTTAATCAAGCAGTCAAAAAGAGGCTTATGGTAGGACGGTAAATGGAGTTAATAACCATCTTTCTTTTAATTACAAAATATAGGGTGACCAACTTAAACGTTGCAGAGAATTGTAGAAGAGAATAGGAACATTCTTTTATCGTTTAAATTACCTGTAGCATTGTTTAAATTACCTGTAGCATTGTTTAAATTACCTGTAGCATTGTTTAAATTACCTGTAGCATCGTTTAAATTACCTGTAACATTGTTTAAATTACCTGTAGCATTGTTTAAATTACCTGTAGCATTGTTTAAATTACCTGTAGCATCGCTTAAATTACCTGTAGCATTGTTTAAATTACCTGTAGCATCGTTTAAATTACCTGTAGCATCGTTTAAATTACCTGTAGCATTGTTTAAATTACCTGTAGCATTGTTTAAATTACCTGTAGCATCGGTTAAATTACCTGTAGCATTGTTTAAATTACCTGTAGCATTGTTTAAATTACCTGTAGCATCGTTTAAATTACCTGTAGCATCGTTTAAATTACCTGTAGCATTGTTTAAATTACCTGTAGCATCGTTTAAATTACCTGTAGCATCGTTTAAATTACCTGTAGCATTGTTTAAATTACCTGTAGCATTGTTTAAATTACCTGAAGCATCGTTTAAATTACCTGTAGCAATGTTAAAATTACCTGTAGCATTGTTTAAATTACCTGTAGCATTGTTTAAATTACCTGTAGCATTGTTTAAATTACCTGTAGCATTGTTTGAATTACCTGTAGCATCGTTTAAATTACCTGTAGCATTGTTTAAATTACCTGTAGCATTGTTTAAATTACCTGTAGTATTGTTTAAATTACCTGTAGCATTGTTTGAATTACCTGTAGCATTGTTTAAATTACCTGTAGCATTGTTTAAATTACCTGTAGCATTGTTTAAATTACCTGTTATAAAAAATGCTGGTAGTGCTCCCCGTTGACATCTATGCATTTCTGGGCACGTTTAATAACGTTTGCAGATACTGCCTATAAATCTTTTCTGGTGATCTGATGATTCTTCTAATAGCGTTGGTAATGTTCTCCTTTAGTTGTTCTAGATTGTGAAGATTATTTACATAAACTTTTTGCTTTAAAGTCCCCCAAAGATAAAAATCACATGATGACAAGTCCGGGAAACGCAGTGGTCATAAGCCTTTGCTTATTGTTCTCTCTTCCGTAAACATTCCAGGAACTCGTATCAGTAATCTGCGAAACGTATGGCATGTAGCGCCATCTTATTGGAAAAAAGAATCGCATTTTGTCTTGTGGGGTCAGTATGTCGTTATTCGAAAGATTAGGCTACTTTTAAGTGGGTCGCTTAATCTGAAAAAGAAGTTGATGAGAGAAAGATTAGATAGAGCAGGTTACTTTTAATTGGGCTACCCTATAGAAACTTAAATTATCGTTTTTCACTATTAAGCCTTTTCCTCGATATTTTTTTAAAATACGCGACCACACTTTTTGCTCATCGTCTAAATTGAACGTCCACACTGAGACTTGTTTTAACTTAGCAGTTTGAATGTTCTTTTCTTATGGTAGCATGGAAAAAACATACTCGATAACGGCTTCGGGTTTTAAAAGCGGATATTCATAAACGATCTTAAACAGAAAAAAACTCCTTATAATTAAAGTTAGACATTTTTAGAAGGAAAACAATTAATAATTTGTGTTCAACAAATTCATACTGATTAACGCATAAGAAAATCAATTTAGACATTATAATTCTAATTCATTTTAGTTTAAGCACACACACATACATAAACACACACATACATAAACACACACACATATGTATGTTAGTTGTAGGGCTTGTTTTACTATACACATAGAAAAAGTTGTCAAAAACAAATATATAACAAATAAATGTTATCAAAGACAAGGTATTACTTTCCTACCTTACTGGATAAGTTTTTAACGTTTTTATTTAATGTAAAATGTTCAACCAGTTCGAAAACATGTAGCCTTTATCGGTATATCTGAAAAAGACAAGTGATGGCGAGCTCGACGCTGGATAAAGTTTGGGAAAATTAATTAAAACTAAAAAACTGTACAAAATATTGTTAGAAACTCGCTCAATATATGTTACCGTGACATAGGCTGCGATATATTCGATGGATTTCTAACAGTATTCTGTATAATTTTTTAGTTTGCGCTCGTTTTCGCAAAACTTAAAAATTCAACAGCGAGCTAGCCGCCATTTGCCTCTTTCAAATATATCGATAAACACTGCATGTTTTTCGAACCAATTGAACATTTTACATTAAATAAAAACACTAAAATCTTCTCCATTTAGATAGCAAAGTAACTTATCTTGCGTTTGATAAAATTTGTTTGTTATATATTTGTTTTTTGGTAACTTTTTCGAATCTATATGCATAGTAAAACAAACCTTAGTTGTATATACCCGGCGTTGCCAGGTTGGAATATTGTGACGGCGAAGGTTTTAGTCACACGCAATTTAAGATACATCGAATATCATAACTTCTTACGATCTTCTTGAAAGTGGACCATATGTTGGATTTATAGAAGCATAAACTCATTCATTTTTGTCCATGAAATTTAAACGGAAAATAACTCTAATAGATTAAATAAATGACTTTACCTCAGTATTTTAAAGACAACTGGTGTAGGCTAATAATAATTGGACATAAATTCTATATAAATTAAATAAAATAAAAGTAACTGAATTTTTAATAATGTTCCAAAATAGAACAAGTAAAACAATTCCATTGCACTAAAAGTTTAATAATATGGAGACAATTATTAAAATATATTTTCTTTACTGTAATATGCAAATAAGGTTACTTCCTAAGTGTACATTTCGTTTCAATAAATAGTATATATATATCATTCTGGAACGAAAGTGAGTTTTTTGTATGAAAGTTGATTTTCAAAACAGTATATCTTTTGTACATATTAAAGGTTTATCTGTTAAATATTGAGACACATAAACACACGCATATTATTTATTTATAGAAACAGATGCAGACTAATTTCCACTAACCTCGTAGGCCTTACCAATAAGTGTCCTTGCAATAATACGCCCTCACCCTATACTGAATAAGTGGTACACGTCTGTACATAAAAGCTGTATTCACGCGAATTCTATCATACAGCCAATTATCACTCCTGTATTAAGAGAATCTCTAGATTGTCATTTAATAAAGTATCTTCAGCTATACTTATTAATGTTATGGCGCTTTAATTCACTATAAAGAATGGTGAGGGTGATTTTCGAAGCGTATGAATATCATCAGGGAAAGACTAAACTATTCCGTGGCAATGTATACTCAGATACGATATTTATTGTGTGTTGTATTGTTTGGAAAAAATATGGCATAAAATACTTCTTCAGCTAATAACAGGTTCACCTGTATTGTTCTTAATGATTTATTTATTAAAAATAGACCAAATCCTGAACTTAGTAAACATTTAATGAAAAATAAATATTAAAAAAAGTGGAGAACGTTACATTGTTAAATCGTCATTTTTCATTTAACGTACAAAGTAATATCCCAAACAAACCCAGAATGATACTCGAAAATAGCTTTGAAATATCACAATAGACACATAAATAAAAAAACCTAATAATAAAAAGTGTGTTGTAGACAATCGTCGATAATTAAGTCTAATATTTACAATATCGGAAAATTCGAAACTGATATTACCCTCCATATTAACTAATCGCTACAAGTGAAAGAATATAAAAATTTTTCTTCAAATAAGCCTATATTATTGTGGTAGCCCCTACCTTCTTCAAATCAATCGCAAAAAAAATCCTGATGAACCGTCCCCTTTCGTAATCGAATTTACCAAATTTCCACTACTAACGATTACTTTGATATTATGCCATTGACAACTGTACACTCAATAACCCTTATCCTCGAGTGGCATCCGGGCCTTGATAAGTGATGACCCCCTATGTAAAAAAAAAAGAAATCAAATAACTCTTTCCATTAATATAAAGACGGACGGGGAAAATATGCCTTTCCGCGTTAAGTACCAGTTATGCGGTTATGCATACATAAGCACATTTAGTATTCAGGCCGACGTGTAACCACTCTATTCATTGTATTTATCTATCTTTTCAATATATTTCATTTCCACTAAAATCCGACTTGTGCGTTGTATTGTTTTGAAAAAAAACTTGCCCTGTACACTCAATCACTTAGTCGAACTGCTTCCTTCTTTCTTTACGATTCCTTACGGCTTTATTTAAAAGATAGATACATTTGCAGTATATGTTTCTATTAATTGGTGCGAAATTTTGTCTAGTAAAAAATAAATGAAATGTTTGTTATATAAAATTTTACATTCAAGGAGCAAACATCGCGAAGTGATAGAGGGATGGTGAAGTCGCTTAGTCTTTTAAAGAAGACCTCAAAGGAAATTGAAAGAAAAACAGAAATTAATTCGTCTAAGCAATTGTCCTTAGTAGTCTTTTTAGAAAAACAATAAAATGTGAAGATTTTGCGTTTTCAAAGAGATAGAGAGAAGGAGAGAGACACCGTCAATATCCACAACAGAGAGTGGAAACTTTCAGATCATGTATACATAAGTTCAGTCACATTGATTCAGTTTTCAATACCTTCTGCTTTATTCGGGCGCTATAAAAATAGGAGTCATTACTTTTGGAACGTCTATCATATTGTAGCCTTTCGTTCATATTATATATGCAGTATTTCAAAATATGATGTAGTATTATTGATTTAAAAACAGTAGACCGTTTTGGTAGGAATACAGAAGTGATAAATGAGAACAATCATATTTATTTATTTAGATTATTACAGATATGTGTAATGTAAACTTTTTCATACTGATTTCTTCTGAAATATTTTCCGAAATGCCTTTGTTATTTTACTGCGAAAAAATATTTCTGTTTCTTTTCAATCTATATATTTTAATCCGATTTGTTTTTTTTCTTCCTTTTTTTCCATTCTTATTGTCTGCCATCTTTTTCTCATTGTCTCGCATTGAAACTAAACTATGGACGCGAACAACAATAAACACATGGCCGAAATAAATCCACAAGAGGAAATCATTATTTATATTAATTTTTCTGCTAATTCGATGCAACAGCTCCTGGTGACACATCTATTTAAATCGAGATAGCACCTCAATTGATTTCTGAACTAAAGCGTATTTTGATCCATTGCTTTAATTTTTTATTTTAATATTCTCTTTTTTTTGCAATCTAAATTCGCCGTTTCATTTTCATCTTACGTATTCATATACATATAGTATACTAGATAGCACTGCCGATTAGCTAACGCTTCGTGAAATTCAGTATCTGAAATACTTGTATTATTAATTAAAAAATAATTAACGTCTCATTCATACCATATCTATAACTTTACGCTTCCTCACGGTATATTTCTCGACCACATACTCATACTTATACTATACGGTATCTATAATTTTCGCTTCTATCATACGTCCTCCATAATTTCGTTTTTCTTGTTAATTTATTGTCGAAAGTGGGTAAAATATGAAAAAAATAATGATATTCTAAAATTATATTATAATACAAAAGAAATATCAATACATGGAGTGCTTCTCTTCAAGCGGTAGCTTCACAGGATCCGATAGAAAAAGAAACAGAAAGAAAGAAAGAGAGAGATATATGCTAATTTGATATATTATCTTTTTCCTTTTTTACAATCAATTAGGTATTAAAATTTTTTTTCTTGACTCCAGTAATTTTACCTAGATTCAATAGATTATTCAACAACCTAATTAGATACTATATATATATATATATATATATATATATATATATATATATATATATTATACCTCTTCAAAATTGACCTTTTTCTTCAAACATATGGAAACTGATATTATTCCCATTCTCCAAGGTCTAAATTAGCTAAATATACCAGTTATTGTGATCTTGGACCTTGGCTATGCCTGCCTCAAGAGTCATGTAATTTTATTGTTGACGTTTTTCAAAAACGCTGCAAAATATGGGATATTATGTCATTATTTTCATTGTAGCTTTCCAGAGGTTGATGCTATAGCATTGAAAGTGGTACCAAATGAAAGCTAATAAATTTTTCTTGCATATGGTAGTAAACACATTAACACCTGTGTAAATTTTAACTAATTTTAATGCACAAACATATATATTTTTTATGCTTGGAAAGGATGCCATCATATAATACATAACTTTATCTCAAAAATGTTACTCTTAATGCATGTATATAATTTATTATCACTAAGTATGTTTTATCTCTTCATTTCAGATTGTAAGTTAAAGATGATTTGTTAAGATTTGTGAACTGCTGACAACATGGCATCTGGAGGATAACTACGCCGTGAGAAAGTGGTCAGCGATACAAGTGAACGGGATGAACCAACTGAAAAGAGAAGAAAGGTGGCAACTTCTGCCACAAGGTCATTCAGTGATGTGTATCTCATTGGGCAACCCAGCTCCAGCATCAGGGGCTCTCAACTTCCTACTAATCGCCAGGTGTTCCAGTATTTCCTGCATTTGAGGAATGATAATCCCAACAGTGACAATAGGTCTGGAGCCTATGATACAGTGGATGTCGTTTTGCCATTCTGGAATATGGCAAGGATTAAAACACTAACTAGACCAAATGCAGTCAACCGTTTCATGATCCTCCATGAAAAGTACAGGAAAATTGTTAAAACCAAGGGAAGAAATAACAAACCAGAGGAAGAGAAACGAGCTAACTTTCTGAAGGACTTAGACAAGTTATTTGATATTGGAGCAAAGGATGTTGTGGAGGAGATAACAAGCAACAGGCTGCTCACAAAGGAGACCAAGGAAGAGGACGTCAATTTCTACTTGGACCAACAGACCACTCGCCTGGCACACATGTCAGGTCATGATAAGGTGTTTGAGAAGAAGTCTAGAGAGAAAAGCTTCCGAGAAGAAAGAGAAGAGAGAATGTTATCATCAGTGACTGTTGCAGCAGCAAAAGTTGGGAAAATTTCAAGTGATGAAGACCCAGATAACAGTCAAGGCTCTGGTACTAGTGAGGGTTCAGAATACACTGAGACAACACCAAGCTGCTCATCAAAACCAAGTACGATAACCTTACACTTTCCACACTCAGTTATGACCAGTGAAGAGATTTGTAGCACTGCAGATCGGTTGTCACTCTCTGACAACCAGACTACAGCCATGGTGTTTGCAGTGTTGAAGGCAGGATGCGCAGATCTTGATGATATTGTTATATCAGCCTCTACTACAAGACGAAATAGGATAAACACTCGTCATAACTTGTGTCAAAGTTACATGAATAACTTCAAGGAAAGTTCGCCAGATTACTGCACACTACACTGGGATGGAAAACTTCTACGGGATGTTCTTGGTGAAAGATACCCAGTGGAAAGTCTTGCAGTGCTCGTCTCTGGTATTCCACAGTATGAAGAAGGGAAGCTGCTTGGTGTGCCCTTCATGGAAAGTTCCACAGGAATCCAACAGTGTAATGCTACATTGGAACTGATAGAAGCATGGTGTCTCACAGACAACATTGTAGGCTTGGTATTTGATACCACAGCAAGCAACAGTGGCATCAACAAGGGTGCAGCGAAGCTTATTGAAGAAAAACTAGGCAAAAAGGTATTCTACTTCGCTTGTCGCCATCACATATCAGAGGTAATAATTGGAATTTTATGGGAGGCTGTGTTCAGCAAGGTCAAGAGTTCTGACAACCCAATGTTCAGCAATGTGAAAGAGAAGTGGGACAAGTTGGTTAAGGACTGCCCAAGAGTTCTGGGCTTAGTTGAACAAGACTTGAAACAGAAGAAGACAAGCACAATTGCAGTCTTAAGCAATTTCCTTGAGGAAGCAAGTCCGAGGGCAGATTACAGAGAGGTGCCAGAGCTGTGCCTGATCCTGCTTGGTGAGGAACCTCCTCGAGGTATCCACTGGGTCAATCCAGGTGCCATTCACCAAGCCCGCTGGATGGCCAGGAACATTTACTGTATGAAGATGCTCATGTTTTCCAAGGAACTAAAATACAACACGGACACTATCTTCAAGCTGGAGAGGATGAACAAGGTTCTGGCCTTATTCTACACCAGCCACTGGGTGACCACCACATCTGCAGCTGATGCACCTATCCATGACCTCCAGCTTATGAAGAACATGCTGCAATACAAGCAGTATGACTATGAACTGGCAACATCTGTTCTCAAGAAAATGAACAACCACCGCTGGTATCTGATCCAGAAACTAGTGCCATTCACCTTGTTCAGTTCACATGCCAGTATGACCAAGTCTGCAAAAGAGATGCTCGCAGTCAATCTGTCAGAAACAGAGAAACCTGAGAGTTACAGGAAAGACAAGCCAGTGTTTCCTGTCATCAATGCAGCTACAGTTCTCACAGACCTGGTAGAGCCATAGTCTCACTTTCTGTTTGATGCTCTTCGAGTGAAATGTGACTGGCTCACTACTCCTGCTGACATTTGGGAAGACAATGACAGCTACAGGAATGCACAAAAGTTTGTGAGGTCAGTGAAAGTGACCAATGATGTGGCTGAGAGAGGTGTGAAACTAATGAATGACTTTGCAACTCAGATCACGAGTGACCCAGAGCAAAGAAACTGCTTACTACAAGTTGTGGAGTACCACAGGAAACAATTTGAGAGTTTCAAAAAAGCCACATTGAACAAGTGATAATACATGTATTAGTAACATCCTATCTGACAGTTTCTTATGCAATATATGTGTCGGTGCAGTGCTATCATACTACCAAACTGATTTTTAATAGTGTCCCAGCTGTTTGTGCATTAAAATTAGTTAAAATTAACACAGGTGTTCATGTGTTTTATTGTACTTACTACCATATGCAAGAAAATTTTATTAGCTTTCATTTGGTACCACTTTCAATGCTATAGCATCAACCTCTGGAAAGCTACAATGAAAATAATGACATAATATCCCATATTTTGCAGCGTTTTTGAAAAACGTCAACAATAAAATTACATGGCTCTTGTGGCAGGCATAGCCAAGGTCCAAGATCACAATAACTGGTATATCTAGCTAATTTAGACCTTGGAGAATGGGAATAATATCAGTTTCCATATGTTTAAAGAAAAAGGTCAATTTTGAAGAGGTCTAATATATATACAAGTTGTCCCAGAAGTCGCGCACCATGTAGATTTATATAAAAACAAATATGAATATAAATGAATATCAATTTTATTAATCAAAATCACAATAGATGCTCAAATTGTTCACCTTCAGCCTGAATACATGCATCGATTCTCTTTATAAAACTATCTTTTACTCTAATGAGGGTTTCAGTAGTAATTTTTTGACATTCAATTATTATCGCATCTTTCAAATCATCAAGAGTGCCTGGACGATTCTGGTAAACTACAGATTTAAGATGTCCCCAAAGGAAATAGTCAAGAGGTGATAGATCTGGTGATCGGGGTGGCCACTCTTCGCCCAATCCATCTTTCTGGAAAATTTTGATTCAGTTAGTCACGCACACAAATAGCAAAGTGTGGTGGAGCTCCATCTTGCTGAAATAAGAGGTTTTGTCGTCTAATTGCAGGAACATTTTCTAGGTATTCAAACAGGAAGGTCTGTAAAAGCTCTAAATAAGTTTCTCCGGTGACATTGTTAGTATTGAAAAAATAAGGACCAACGATTTCCTCCTCCCATATTCCAGCCCAGACCATTATCTTAGGGTTGGTCTGATGATGACCCTCCTCATGCCAGTTAGGATTTACTTCTGACCAATAGCGCATATTGTGACGGTTTACTTGGCCATTTAAATGAAAAATTGCTTCATCACTAAATAATATCGAAGAATCCAGGTGATTACACACCCATTCACAAAACTCTAATCACTTATCTGTGTCATCGCCATGTAGAGCTTGTACAAGATGCACTTTGTACGGGTGAAAATTCTGTTTTAAGAATACGATGTACTGATGATTTGCTAATCGTAAGCTCCTGGCTTATTCTCCTTACTGATTTCACGGGGCTTCTAGCAACATTCGCCAAAACCATAGTTGATGTTTCCTCATTAGTTACATTCTTTCGTCGACTACATCTCTCGCGGTCAACAACTGAACCTGTTTCTTGGAAACGTTTGATCAAACGGCAGACAGTGGTATGGCTCAATGGTTTTTCTCGTTCGGGATGAGTGCGGTTGAATTCTTTAGCTACCGAGCGGTATGTTGCCCCATCTCTTCCAAACATAAAAATCAATTTAACTCTTTCTTGCATTGTTAATTTCTCGCCCATATCGAATAAAATCTGAAACAAAAAAAAAATATAAATATAAATATATGGTGCGCGACTTCTGGGACACCCTGTATGTATGTATATATATATATATATATATATATATATATATATATATAAAATATATATTTTATAAATTACTAACTAGCTCTACCTACGTATTGAACACTTTTGAAGTAAATACTTAAAGTTTACGCATAAATCTATACTTTCGTATATTAAATTTATGTGAATAAATGAAGTAGTTATATATATATATATATATATATATATATATATATATATATATATATATATATATATAGCGATTGTCACTTCTTGACAGAAGAAGACCATCTTTGCCTTGCTGTATTGTTGATTGCTAATTTATTTTCATGTATTTTTTCTTTCTTTTCATGTATTTGTTTTTTCTTTTATTCATGTATTTTTTTCCTTTTTTAAAAATTATATACACATACATACACTTATACACACATACATATATACATGTGCAGATATGATCAAGATGCATCAATTTTCTGTGCGAACGAAGGTGGCTCTTCAGACCAGCCCCCCCCTCTTACACAGTCTGTTGCAAAGGTCACACTTAAGCTGAGATTGAGGGATGCCAACTGATGCTGCTCTACTGTGGACGCTCATATGACGCTTCAGGCCTCCACTCGATTTACAGACAACAGAGCAAACAGAACATCTGTGCCTTGCAATATTTTCCCCATCAAAGAAAGATTGATCACCATGTGAACGCTTGTGGCTCGTTAGGCCAGCTCCGGATAAAGTCATTTTACCGCATAAATCACAGGTGATGTTCTGCATGAAATCCTCCGACAGACCTGATATATCTGACAGATTCCTCTTCCGAATATGACGCTTCATTTTTGCATGCTCATATTTTTTCTTCTCAAAACTATTACAGCCATGATAGACCAAAGAGCGCCACTTTTTACGATCATTCGAAGCACTTTCCAAACTGAACACGTCAATACTAAGAGCTTTAAGATTATCTTTGGTGTTATCCTTAAAGCGTTTCCTCGGTTTATGTTGTGGACGCTTTCCTTTTGTAATTTCACCATAGAACAGGCGTTTTGGCAATCTATCGTCGTCCATCCTTGTCAGATATCCAGTCCACCTCATCTGGTTGCATATACTCAACTTCTCGATACAAGGTACGTCAGCCCCCATGAGAACATCCATATCAGGTATAAAAGTGCTCCACCTGATGCCCAGAATGTGTCTCAGAAATTTCTGGTGCACTCTTTCCATGACTTGTATGTGTCTACCATAAGTCGTCCAGGCCTCAGAAGCGTAAAGCAGGGATGGTAAAATACAAGATTGATAGACACTGATCTTTGTATGAATAGTTATACCCCTGTCAGACCATACTCGCTTCTCTAAGCAACCAAGTGCCTTAGTGGCACGCTGTATTCTATAGTTGATCTCAGCATCCAGGGTTCCATCTCTAGCGAGAGTACTACCCAAATACACAAATGTGTCAACCACGGCAAGTCTCTGATTGTTGACAAAAATATTTGGTTCCACATACAAACTACCGGGTGGACGTGTGAACATGAACTTAGTCTTCTTAAGACTAATAGTAAGCCCAAAAGACGCACAGGCCCCCGAAAATCCATGATACACTGTATATCCCTCTCACCATGGGCCACGAGATCGGCGTCATCCGCATAAAGTAATTCACGAACCAGGTGCTGAAATATATATTACAACTATGTATTGTGAGTATGAAAGCACGTTCAATGACAAAAAGGAACGTCGAATCAAATTGATTACTGGGAGGTTACAGGAAAATAATACGACTAGCTACTACATGTAGAGATTTAGGAAAGCCGTGTAGATTGTGTCTAAATAAGAAGCGCGAAATCGTGAACTTTAGGAATCTTAATATTTATTAAACTGTAGAAGCGAAATAGCAAACAATATTTTTTTAGAATAATAATACACACACATACACACACGTATATAATAGAAAAACTAAACTAATAAAGCATGTAAAATATAAATAAGAAAGAAAAATACTCTAAGCAAGCACCCGTTTAAACGAAGTTACGTTTTATTGTAAAATAAAGTCACCTCCTTCATAGGAAAAGTAAAATTAAATTCAGCTTAACCCTGATCTGAGAAAGGAAAACACACAAAAAAAAATTAGCAGCAAAAAAAATAATCTGATTAGTTAACCATCTAACTTAACGCATTTATATATAAACACACGGATAACCTTGTTATATAGCGGCCTATATAACTGTGCATTTAAACAGTTATAATATATATATATATATATATATATATATATATATACGTCAAGTGTCTCTAAATGTATATGGATAATGTCAATGGCTTTCTTAATGGGCTGTATCATCTAGTGTTTATATGCATTCTGGTGTTGTCATTTGCCAATGCGTGCGTGGTTACGGACGCGTGTATGGTTAACACATTGAAATAGACAGTAAAGTAAATATATGTATAACGGGTCTCTATATAGACACCAAGCATGTCTCTTGTAACATATTCATGATTTGTTCTCTTTAGTATGTATTATATTTATAGTTTATGTGTATGTGCATGCTTTTAACACATTTAGCATCTCGCTTTCTGAGTGTCGCAGATATAAGGCACACCACATCCTTTTTACTTGATGACATGCTGTTTTTCTGTCCTTTTTATTGCTAGATCCCACTTGAGTGGAGATCAATTTTCTTTGGACTACCACACTGCCCCCCCCCCAATGTCCATTATTTCAGCTGCTTAGAAAACTTTTCAACCAAACTATTAACATCACACTGAATTTAATTTTGTACTCTATTCTCTCTAAAGAATTATATTCGCTTTTAGGATTACCTTGAGAGAATCTCCAAGCAAGCTGAAATGTTATGCGCGATTTATTTTTATTTATTTATTCTTTTTATTTACATATCCAACATTTTTCACTTGTTTTTCTTGGCAATTTATGACTATAATAAATTGCAGTTTCATTTAATGCCATAACCGGCAAATTCTAGCATTACTACAAATATAATTTGCTGATTTCTTTCTGCCCACTAATGAGAAGAATAGCAAGAATAGCATTCTTTGAAACTCCGTGGAATAAGGACTTTGTAAATTGTTTTTTGGAGTATTCAGTCAAACAATGAATTTTGATTGCAAATGTCAACTTACAGCTTGATTTACTTTCTCTTATAATAAGCTCTACTCTCTATTGCGTATTACACTTTTTTGATTCAGTTGGGATAAAACTATCTATATATAACTACTGTTATTTATATATAGATAGAAGTTTACCATTGCGTATATTAGGTAAATACTACATCTTTTTTATTTTATTACTTCATTTAATCACATAAATTAATAAAGGAAAGTATTATTTTATGCGTAAACTTTAAGTAGTTACTTCAACAGTGCTCACTACATAGGTAAAGCTGGTAATAAGTTATAAAAATATATATGACTATTAAGCTAATATATATATATATATATATATATATATATATATATATATATATATATATATAGGAATATTGTGTAGCTTAATTGCCATATATATTTTTATAACTTACTATATATATGTGTGTTGTGATAAAGTTAATGAACAGATTGGGATACATATATATATATATATATATATATATATATATATATATATATCATATTTATAAATTATTATGTATACATGTATAAAAGCCAAGTACGTCCAAGGATCAAGTACTGCTGCCACATCTCGGCAGGAGCTGCTAAAACATCCTATCCTGCCTTGACAGAGTACAAAATAGACTTCATGGTTTAGTGGGGGATGCCCTTTTTCTTCCATGCAAATCCACTCCAACAGAAGAGACGTTACGAGTCTGTCTTTGTTTTATCGTTATTTCCATGGCGAGTGCTCGTCTGAGCTCCAATCTCTCGTCCCCCCCGCGCCAATCTTTCACGAGAAACACACGTCTGGCTGAAACTATTGTCAATAATTTTCCCCACTCTTTATCTGTGTCTAAATGCAAACGTAGATTTTATGACCAAAGCTTCTTTCTTAGAAGTGCACGTCCGTGGAACTCTTTGCCGCTTGCCTGTTTCCCATCCGACTACAACTTGGATGTCTCCAAGTCCAACATAAACAAACTCCGGACAAACCGCCCCTTTAAGTAAGACACTCTATCAAATCTCCAATACTAATGGTTACTACAATACTATCTCATTGATTACTGTATACGCAATAACCCTTATCCCTGAGTGGCCTTCGGGCCTTGATAAATGGTGACCCCCCTGTACAACCTCCCCCCAAGATCATATACATATATATATATATATATATATATGGCTATATATTGATTAAACACGATCAGATATAGTGTTAAAATTAAATCAAACCCAAAGTTCTTGAAAATATCTGGATGGGGGTTTTACATTATCGTCTTTTGACCTTTAGTACGTAAAAGTTATAAGGAATTATAATTGCATTTACGTAAGTCATGTAAAATATTTATAACATATACGTGCATACACATATATATATATATATATATATATATATATATATACCACACACACACACACCCACACATATATATATATGTATGTATATGTATATGTATATGTATATATATGGTGGACTCTCCCGTCGATTTCGACGTATGAGGTTCCGCCACAATAACTAAGTTGCTCGGAAATCCACACAGATAATTTGTTTATAGTGGTGAAGGCTCTGTGTAGAACCAATCAACCTTTTTGATATTACTGATAACCTCAGTCGGTTCAGATGACTGGCAGAGGAGAGATTATACAGTCGACCGCAGATTTTAAATCAGAGTTTCCTTCTCCTAGATGTATGTCTTAACGAACGCAGTGAATTAATGCGCCTCCAGATACCAAGCGCGAAATTTCTACGACTCTGCGCGGCACATACAGCGCCTAGCCTTCTTTAATAGTTACCTATCTGGTACTGGCCCGGTTCAACGTTGCTTAAGTTCGGTGATCTGCCGAGAACCGGTGTGTCAACGTGATTGTGATACGTATATATATATATATATATATATATATATATATATATATATATATATATATAAAATAAAAATTACAATTAAATTTACTAAAATGATCCAAGATAATACAAACTAAAGTATATTATAAATATTTAATAATTAATATTTATAAAGTAATCTCAACCAGATGCAAAAGCTCGATAAAACCAAATAGGAGATAGAGCTTATAATAAGAGCAAACAGTTAATAAAACATGTTAAAAAACACTTTGAAAAAGAGTTAAAATCATATTTAATCTGAAAAGAAAACACTTGATAAGTGGATAGTCCTTTATCCGCTGAGTTTCGAAGAAATACTTTCCTTCTCATCAGAAGGTAGGAATTAGCAAAATGCGAGATCGGATTTTGCATACAAAAATATTTGATGAAACTACAAGTAAGTCAGAGATCTTACTTGGTAACAAAAAGTGAAGCAGAGGGAATATGGTGAAGAAAAAGGTGATTACACGTGAATGGATAGTCTAGTGAAAGGTAAATAATCCAATGACGGTAAAATCCAAAAACATAACTCCAAGAAAGTTAATTGAGTTTCCATTTGCACAAGTAAAATCCAAGGAAATCACGTAATTGGAAGATAGTTCAAAATAATCCAAAAGGCCGAAATCCATGGAATAATTCACAAATATGTACAAAGAAAAGAAAATGAAAAAATTCCAGTAATATTAATAAAAGAAAAATAAGATATGCTTTTCATACAACTGCCGAGAGATAATAAGAAAGATCAGGGAAACAACTTAATTAACTTTCTTGACAGTAGACATTTGAGTCCTGAGGAAGTTGGATCTCAATAGAGAACGCAGCTCAAAATTCCATGCATTTTGTTGTCAAAGTCTGAATTTTCGCTAATAACCTGGCTTTATCAAGGAGATGTAAGTCCGATTAAGTTTTTTTTGTCCCCTTCATAATGTTGTTATCAGTGGTCGAAGCCTACCGAAGAGAAAATACGTCTTATATCGATGCTGTGTGTAGAACTAGAAAGTCACACAGTTTAGAAAACAGTTTTTTTTTTATGTATCTAAATGAGAAAATTTGAAAACCTGAAAATGTTGTGAAATTATAACAACATTTTTATTTACCTTTTTTGATGTTGTTGTTAATGTACGAATTTTTATTGTTGTTGTTGTTGTTTACGTCCGAATTTTTGCCAATAACCTAGCTTTATCAATTAAATTTAACGCTTAAACAAAGCAATTGCACACGCGGATCTTAAACAGCACCGACATAAGACGTATTTTCTCTTCGGGAGACTTCTTCGACCTCTTATGACAACATTCTGATGGGGAAGAAAAAAAAAACTTAATCGTACTGATATCTTGTGTCAACTATCACGGTGTTGTCTCAAGGCCACCGGACACCCATTAAACTTTATTATCGAGTAATCTACAGGATCTGATAAAAAGTGACCTTCAAAATTAAGGAGAGGAAACAGATGAAATGAAACCATCACAAATAGAAGGGAATAATAATAATAATAATAATAATAATAATAATAATAAGAAGAAGAAGAAGAAGAAGATAATAATAATAATAAGATAATAATAATAAGAAGAAGAAGAAGAAAAAGAAAAAGAAAAACGAAAAGAAGGAAAAAAGAAATAGAGAAGTCTTAGAAGAAGAGAATGAGAATAAACAGGGACAATTATGAAAAACGAAAAACCAGGAGAAGAAAATGAAAAACGAGCAGGGGAAAGAAAAGAAAAGACATAAAAATATATGATAAGCAAAGAAAAAAGATATCAAAGAAGACGAAAAACGATTAGAGGGATTGACAGACTGAAAAACAAAACAAAACAAAGGAATTTGAGACTAAAAGGAGTGCGAGATATTAAGAGCAAAAAAGACGAAAAAAATAGGCGAAAAGAATAACGGGGGGGGTCGTTGAATCTAAAATAATCGGGTAAATTCTTCGTCTCGCTGTAGGCACATTTGTAATAATTTTAATGTAAAATGAACACATCAAAAACCTAAGGAATAAAAAGAAAATCCCAAATAATATAACAAAACCAATTCCAAAGAAAAAAATATACAAAAAAAAAAATGTCAAGTCCGAGCGAATTTAAGAGATTTACGTAAAAAAAAACAAGTTCTAAGGTTGAGTCTCAGTTTAAAATCAGTCGATTTTTGGGCGCCATTTCTTTAGGATCTACATAAACAACACACTCAAAAAGAACATTTAAACAGCGACGCCATTAACCCTTTTTTGTAGGACGTCTTAAATTTCAACAATCATAATAACCACAGATTATCAAGAGCGAATGGGACGCGCTAGATAACTGATGAATCGTAAATGACTAAATCGATTCCGGCTAGACGTACAATTATAATGACGTCATCATTGTTTTATTTCCAATGCATACGCACGTACGAATGTTTAGCAAATATTTTATTACCTGATTTTTTAAAAGGGGCGATTGATTTATTGCGTGTTGCCTGAGACACTCTTACTTAAAAAGGAAAAAATCAGCCATCTTGTATTCAGTATTTCTCCTTTTGAGCAAGTTGGTTTCTTCACATCAAACTGACCTTGTGTTTAAATATGTACAAGTGGGGAAGCACGTAAATACCGATTATTTTGTAACCGTTAAGACACCTTGTATATTTTGACCACTATTAGTCTTATTATCATATAACGATGATTCATCGCAAAGCTTTAGGGCAAGTAATATTTGAAATAAAAACACTTATATATCATATATAATATCATTAGTTTGTTCGGAAACAACTGTCTGTTTATTTTTTAACAAACGTAACATGCTTAATTGATGTGCATCCTTTAATTTAAAAAATAAACATTTCAGAATATTTTAATCATATACCATTCCATCTGTTTACTCTTGACAAACAATGAATACCACCAGTTAGGAATCCTGCACGTTCAATTGTGCAACAAGGCTTTTGCTTAAAGTCTGTGAAAAGAGGAGTCCAGGACGACTGGAAACAATTCGCAGAGACCACATACAGAACCTGGCATTCCCAAATGGTTACGCATTTACTAATAACGAGGTCTAACGTTGCTTTACTTCGATAATCTAACGTGATTTGGTCTGTTAACGTGATTTTGCATATTGGAAGATGTTTGTATAAATACTAAGTACAGGCGTCAGATGATTCCTCTGTCAGAAATAGGAGTTCGAATCTTGTGAGAGACACTTCGTTTTTCTTTGTTTTTATTTGTTTATTTCCAACTCGAATCCATTTGACTAAAATAACGGTTTATTTAATAACATTACCCGCAGAAATATATGCGTAAACGAACAAAACAAAAGAAAACAGGAAACATGGTACGTAATGTGCCATCAGAAATAAAATCCAATGGCAACGAGGTGATTTCTAAGATATAATAGTTACATTATTATAAATAGCGTTAATAAAGAACTTAGGAATGAGTTTTTTGTACGCATTCAACTGTTCAACCACGAAACTTGTTGTCACGAGGTTATAAAAGTTATACGTGACAGACTGTCCCATATTTGAGTTTCATATCAGATAAACCTGTGATGAGTATATATATATATATATATATATATATATATATATATATATATATATATATATATATGAACTATTAAAATACGCTGACTCGTATACGATGATTGTAATAATGTATATTACAAGAATGTATGGGTGTCTGGGTATATATACATGTATGTTGTGTATGTATATATACGCCCGTGGGGACTAGAGTGGTACGATGTTTCATATATAAAGGGGTTTCCAGACTACTGAAGAAAAAGGACACCTTATTATTATAAAAAAAAAAAAGGTTTTGCATTTGTGCATGTATTGCTGTGTTTTTATGCGTTGTGTGTGAGCGGGTATCTGTGTGTCCATGCGTGTGTATGTATGTGGGTAGATGCATCAGTCTATGTTGGTGTCTAAATGTATGTGTCTCGTATACGTCTGTGGAGATTTGGGGACACGTGTCGATGAGGATGTGTGTCTGCGCCTGCGGATGGTCTGACTGTGTGTGTATGTGTTCTGTGTATACTGGTGGGCGCGTGTATGTATATGTGTGTGTGTTTTATATATATATATGTTTTTATGTGTATGTGTATGTATATATATGTATGGGTATGTATATATATGTATATATATGTATGTATGTGTGTGTATATGTATATATATATGTGTGTGTGTATGTATGCATGTATATCTGTATTTTGTTGGGACGTCTGTCCGGTTGGGGTCCACAGGTTTTGGGGTTCCAATTGGCAGTCTTATTATTGGTATTGGTGATTTCATTAGTATGATCAATATTATAAGAATTATTATTACTAGGATTGTTAGCGGGATTAATATTGGTTTTGATATAATAACAGTCATGATGTATGGTATCCAGATGTGTACATGGATATCTGTGTTTGAACGTCCACGCATTGATATAACTGTGTATGTAGGTAGAGATGTAAACATATTATAACTGTATATGAGCATTATATGTCTATATATGTGTATATATGTGTGTGTGTATGTGTATATAGGCGCGGTTGTATCAAGGTGTGGGTATATATACGTGTATTTATATTTATATATATATTTATGCGTGAGGAGTTTGATTACTTTCAGCGTTTTCTTTTTCTTTTTGGTTTGTTTGTTTGTTTTTTATTTTGTTTTGTTTTATTTTTATTATTTTTGCTTTGTTTTATTTATTTATTAAATTTATTTTTATTTTAATTTTATTCCTGTGTCGATATAGTTATGGCCTGTTTTCCGTGCGTGTGTGTGAGTGTGTGTGAGTAAAATACAATGCTGCTAAGTATAGATATAAGCGTATGTTATCTTCTAGTATGTGTGTGTGCGTGTGTGTGTATGTGTGTGTGTGTGTGTGTGTGTGGATTGAACGGCATCGGTCAGTACTCAATGCCCATGAGAATGTCTTTAATTTACAGACCGCAAGACAAAACTAACCCAGTAACACTAACCACGCGGGGTCGCAGAACTACCTGGATTAGAACCTAGGCGCGGAGAAAACCCTCTCAGGGCTGACGGACCCAGTAGGTCTTCCCAGCTCATCCGTCTAGGAGAAGGAAAACTCTGAAACTAAACCAAAGGGGAGAGAGGCCTCTTCAGTCTTGGATGACAACCTTCCTAGAGCTGGTGACTCAAACAAATTCACCGGTTTGCAAACCTAAATTGCTTAAGGAGTAGCTAGGCTCTGTCTATCGCCCGGCTTCCATACTCCTTCTTTGCCTATTAGTCAAGCGCAGAGACACTATCTCAGTGATTCGACAGAAACACCCAGCGGTAGATCTTGTTTCCTGGCTAGGGCAATGAACGCCGCTCTTCCCCATTCCCAGCACGCCCCACCCCTAAAACTGAACATTTGGGAGTGCTTGAGTATAAGATATGCCTGAGCGATTAGATTGGGTTGACCTTCTTCTAAAGGGTCGAGGGTACCGGATTGACAGTTCCTGGCTGCTGTTCCCGACTGGTAGTACAGGTACTCTAACTCTTTGGTAGCGCTTAGAGCGGCTGCTCCATCAACAGTTGAATAATATCGGGTTGTTTGCAGTGCCGTGACGCGCATGGAAAGGGACCCTGCACTCATCCCCGGTGGGCTTTCCTGAGGCCACAATCCTAATTGGAGAAAGGTAAGCTGATGGTCTACTTGTGATGCATGTCTAAAGCTCCGCATAACCTCTTGTTTAGCTCCCCCTTACCGAAACTCTTAAAAAAAAATATGACGACAGTACAATGTAAAAATAAGCTTAAACCAGGATTAGGGACAAACAAATTCAACTTGCCTCCTCCCTTGAGGCTCTCATTCACAAATATCCGTGGGCTTAGAACTAACTTAGCTGATGTTGAAACATTTCTCTTAACAAATACCCCGGATATCTTAGCACTAAGCGAGACTAACCTACACTCCTCCATTCCCTCTAACCACTTTAACATGCCTGGATATCTCCCACTCTGCCGTAAGGACTCTGACAGACATATGCACGGACTTGGAGTTTACATTCGTAACACCCTCCCCCTGACTAGAGAAACAAACCTATAAACAGATGATCAAGCCTTTATGTGCTTTAGACTAAACATGCAACACAATATTAGCTACTATTATTTTCTCTACCGCTCTCCCTCGACTCAGGACTGCTCCATAATAAACAAAGTATCTGACAGCATAGAGACGGAACTGTCCCTTGACACTAGCGCACAAATACATGTGTTTGGTGACTTTAATGTCCACCACAAAACTGGCTTTGATTCTCTACTCACACAGATGCAGCGGGCAGCACAACCCATAGCTTTGCTATATCTCACTCCCTATCACAAATTGTTACGTTTCCAACCCGTTTGCCTGACCAGGAAGAACAACACGCATCACTTCTAGATCTGTTTTTGACCACAGTTCCCGATGACTGCATAACAAAGGCCCACAGCCCACTCGGGAACGCTGATCATGCAGTGATAATGGTTGAAATCGCCCTAAACTCCAGACCCAAAACTGAAGAGCCAGTGCTCAAAACAACGAGATATTATAATAAGGCTGACTGGGAAGCCATCAGGGAACTAATTAGAGATGCTCCATGGAAAAATATTTTCTCTCTCCCTGCTGAACAATGTGCAAACGAGACCACTGACTGGTTCAAAACTGCAATCGAAGCGCATGTTCCCATGCGGAAATTTTATAGTAAGCACCACTCTCCCCAATGGTTTACGTCGACTTGTGCAACTGCCATTGCTCAAAAGCAGCATGCATACCGTAGGTTTAACCGACATAAGTCCAGTTCAAACAGACTGAAGTATATAGAAGCTAGAAATAACGTTAAGAAAGAAATAGCGACAGCTAAGAGAGAATTTACGGAAACCACTAAAAAGCGCATCGAAGCACAAAAACTAGGAACTCGAGACTTCTGGAAAATCTACAACAGTGTAGTAAATAATGGGCAATCAACAATTCCCCCACTAACCAACAATCACGAGGTTGTCTTCTCAGCAACCGACAAGGCTAACATGCTTGCCAGTCGGTTTGCCTCAAACTCCACACTGGATCCTTCCAACCACCCCCTACCTGACTTTCCTATGCGGACAGACGCCACACTAGACGATCTGAAAACCACCCCTGCTCAGGTGTATGCTATCATAAAAATCTTGACACCTCAAAAGCATGTGGACCCGATCTTATCCCAGCTGTGCTATTAAAAAAGTGCTCAGCCGAAGTAGCTCCAGTTCTCTCCAAACTCTACAACAAATGCCTTAATGAAGCTCGCTTTCCGGGCTGTTGGAAAACTGCTTCTGTTGTACCAGTATTCAAGAATTCTGGCGAAAGGACAGACCCATTAAATTATCGCCCCATTAGCCTCCTCCCACTTTTTGCCAAAATATTTGAGACCATAATTAACCATGCTCTAGTCCATCATCTTACAGATGCTAAACTACTGACTGACAAACAATATGGATTTAGACAAGCCCGTTCCACAGCAGACATCCTCACTGTGATCTCTGAACGTATATACAATTCACTGGACAAAGCGGGGGAGGGCAGAGCGGTAGCTCTAGATATATTTAAGGCTTTTGACAGGGTATGGCATGAGGGTCTCCTCAGTAAAATCAGATCATACGGTATCACTGGTAGAATACTTAACATAATTAAATCCTTCTTAGATAAGAGAAAAATCCAGGTTGTCCTCGACGGTCGTACATCTAAACAATATGATATAAATGCGGGGGTGCCCCAGGGTTCTATCCTTGGACCTCTATTGTTCCTGATATTCATAAATGACCTCCCCGACAACATTGCCTCTGAGATGGGTATGTATGCTGATGACACTACACTCTATGGCAGACACGACAGGAAGACGAATGAACACATTTCTAAAGAAATGGCAGAAACACTAAAGGAAGACCTCCAATCTGTAGTGGAATGGGGACAAAAGTGGTTGGTCGCGTTCAATGCTGCCAAGACTAAACTAGTTTCATTCAATAATTACAAGAAACCCTCCCTACCACCCATAGCAATGGCCAACGACTCTTTATCTGAGAGCCCATCTTTCAAACTCCTTGACCTAACGTTCACAGGAAACATGAGTTGGAACAATTACATTGAAGGCATTGCCAGGGCCGCTGCAAGAAAGGTAGGCTCTCTCTACCGTGCTAGAAAACTACTAACACCCGAAAGTATCCTGTACCTCTATAAGGCCACCATTCGCCCATGTATGGAGTATTGCTGCCACATCTGGGCTGGTGCATCTGCTACTAGTCTCTCGCTCCTTGACAAGGTTCAAAAGAGAGTCGCAAACCTGATAGGCCCTGAACTGGCATCTAAGCTTCAGCCTCTGTCCCATCGACGAAATGTTGCATATCTCTGCCTTTTCTACAAGTATTTTAGTGGTGAATGCTCTGAAGAACTGCAATCACTTGTGCCCCCACGACGTGAGCACCCTTGACAAACCCGACAGGCTGCTAAATCCCACCCCCACACTGTAGAGATCCCTAGATGTAAAAGATCTTTTTACTCCAATAGTTTCTTCCCCAGAACCGCAAGACTCTGGAATTCCATTCCAGGTCCCTGCTTCCCCAACAGTACTGACGTGCAGAAGTTCAAGTGTAACGTGAACCGACACCTTGCTGCCCAAATCCCTACATAGTACCCCAGTAGTTGCTGCCCCTGATAGTAGCCCCCTACACCAAAGTGGCAATTTGCCTTGTTTGGGGTGAAAATGTAAAAAAAAAAAAAAAAAAAATTCTCAAGTACCTTAAGCCATAAAAGCCAAAAGATAGGATAGATGAACTTAAAAAAAAAGGAATAATAAAAAGGGAAATAAAAAAGATGTTTATTATCTTCAAAGACCTCACTTGTCCCCCCACCCGCTCATAACCCCCACCCATGTTACATTCTAACTTTGTAAACGAAATAAGAAAATGTTGTTTTTTTTTTTAAATATCAGTTCTCGACGATAATTCTTGGCCTGAAGACGTAATCCCCCAACGCGGGTGATTACAGAAACATGTATGCACATATGTAGCCATTAATGTTTGTATAAATAAAATTAATATATATATATATATATATATGTATGTATATAAAATAAGAAAACAAGTGTAATAATACTTTATAAAATAAACCAGATGAATTAAGAAAAAAACGATAGGAAAATGTAATAAAAGAACCCTTTTAAGCGATGGCATTTCGAAGCTTAATGCTTCTCATCAGGAGGCGAGAAAATCAGGCATTATAAGAATATAAGAGTATATAAATGAAACCAGTTTTATTATGTTTACACTAGAAATGAAAAAAAACATAGGTGGTGAAATAGTGGAGACTATTAAAACATATGAGAAGTCAAAAGTCGCTAGGGAAGGAATATAAACAAGAAAAAAGAAAAAGAAAAAACACGGAAAAATATATGTTTATTCTGGCATTCCCTTTTTCATTATCCATTACGTTGGAATATGTTTCCAAAATTTTAATCATCTCTCTCTCATATATATATATATATATATATATATATATATATATATATATATATATATATATATATATATATATATATATATATAATTATTTCGACTACTAGACAACATTGCAGCCAGCAAGAGCCACGAAAGCCAAAAGATCGTGGCTCTTATATTATATATTCATTATGTATTCTCTCACACATTCTGAATATATATATAGAGAGAGGGGGAGAGAGAAGGGAGAAAGAGGGAGAGAAACTGGGATTTTTCTATATATTATAAAAGCAAAGTTATCTGTTTGTGTGTGTGTGTGTGGACGGTCTATACCGAACTACTCTGTCAATCTTTGATCTACAAACTTTAAACTTTATATATTATATGGAATATGCCCACCTGTCGAACAAATTCGACTTGTGTTTTAGCCGGAACATAACTGCTTATATATATATATATATATATATATATATATATATATATATATATATATATATATATATGTGTGTGTGTGTGTGTGTGTGTGTGTGTGTTTGTGTGTGCATATGTATATGTGCGTGTGTGTGTTAATATCCGATTTTATGTAAATTAAATAAAAAAAAGTAAAAAATTGACAAATATTAACAGCCATCTACATAAAATGCCCAAAACCTAAAAACAACAATATTGCCTTTAATAATAGTAAAAATATTTTAAAACGCTTGCCGAAACCCCCTTACTACGTGATGCAAATGTTCTACCCCACAGTTTAACTCATTAATGACCCATAAAAGAATCTGGCGCCGCTGTCTGCGAATACTGACCATATTCGATCACTAAATTCATTATTTCTCCAATTTTCCCAGCCCGTCGTTCATTTGCTTCTCACTCGAAGATGATTCGACGCTGAATGGAAAACTCTCCTGATACCTATGGAACATAGATTAGCATTTTGATTCTCAAGGAAAAAAGATACTAATAAATTATGAAAATATACATAATATAAATTGATAGACGATTCATTATCCAGCACTGTCGTCGTCGTCATCATCATCATCATCCTTACTCTTCTTTTTGATGTAAACCGTTGGTGCAGCCCAAGCACTGTGATCAATTTTTCCGATGACAGCCATGTTTTCGAATCTTTCTAATTCACCGTCTATCTGTTCTATAGCGGCGTATGGAACATTTCTTTTCTTTCTGAACACTGGCTGTTCATTTACTTTTACGTAAAATTTTGCTACCGCTTTTGTACACCTTCCCAAACCGTCTGAAAATACGTCTGGGAAATTCTCTTTTAACCCCCTCTTAAGTTTTTCTGCCTCCACATTCGAATCCTTAAACTTTTGGCAAAATGATCCCATAATCTAAACTTTTCGAACAGATCGGTTCCAATGAACTTGTTTGATTTTCGCATGACAAAAATTCTTGCTTTTTCGGTCCTGTTCAGGAAAATAATATTCGTCAATAATTCTCTTTCGAAGGTAATTTTTTCGCCACTGACGCTTCTCGCCGTTTTATGTGATTTAATCATAGTGGGTCTCCCAAGCCTCTTCCATGTCTGTACATTAATAATGGAAATGTCAGCCCAACTATCAAGCTGTAGCATTACTTTCTTTTTAAACATTTCGACCTGTACATATTTCCGGATATTTTGTTCCTCAGGTTCAATTTTCGTAAGTTTAATGGATGTCTTTCTACCAGATTTTTTTCTACAATGCGATGCTTTATGTCCTTTCTGGTGGCAGTTGTCACATTGTTTGAATTTGTAGGGACACTCATTGTACCAATGTTTATTTCTATACCTCCAACATGGTCCAGGTGAATCTTTTCCCTGTTTATTTCTCTGGTTATTTTTTGAAGTCGAATTTTTCTTTTGATGGATTTTTAATATGCGACATTCCGCTTTCCTCTATATCACGACTGTCTTGTTTCAACGCAATATACTGTTCACAGTCTTCCTCTAAGTTTTGTAGTTTTACATTCGGTTCGTTTTCGAGTTTATTTAAAACACGGCGCCTGATTTCAGCGTCTTTATATAAGATCAGCCCTTGCATAAATATTAAACATTTAAAATTATCTGCTGATAATTCCTCCAGTTTAAAATCGTCGCAATGCTTGTTCACTATACTTGCATGCATAAGTAGTGTAGTCGTCTTCCTCTCTTCTAGTAACATTCATACATTTATATCGCCTATGGAAAAGAGACGCTTTTACAGAAATCATTTCTGTAAGTAGCGTAACTATTTCTTGGAAGCTCAACCCACTGGTCTTTTTGGGGAGAATGAAATTAACGAACTTTGTATGCTCGGCTGTTCCCAATTTTCTTAGCAAAAGCCTAACTTTTTTCGCGTCTAACCAGGTACTACAATCCGATATAAAAATATCCTCATATGGTCTATAGTACTGGACGAAAGTGACATCGTCGTCTGGGTTATAATTGAAATTTTCAATAGCGGCCCCCACAGCTGTTTGAAAAAAAAAATGCGTTATGATTATAGTCCCCCTTAGTTAACTGTATAGCTTCCAGAATTTTTCTTTGTTCCTCCTGTGTTTTCATCAATTTCCTCGAAGCGTTTCTGTTGTTGAAGCATTTTTTCTTCAAATGCTTCTTTAAATCTCTCCTCTCGTTCTACTTGTTGTTGAAGTTGCTGCTTTTGCAACGCGGGATTTTGCTCTGCCTGGAATTAGAACAATTCCAACAGTGAATCTTTGAATATCGCATCCATCATACGAATTGTGTTTACAATTTACGCTTGTATTAAAGAAATATTCCTTAGTAAAAAAAAAGACAACCAAGTTTTCTTTCCCAGTTCTTTTGTTTGAAGAACAACAGTTTAGCAGTCTTTTTGTAACGTAATTTGTTGAACGCTATATTTCTAGTCTTATATTTCTAGTCTTATATTTCTAGTCTTATATTTCTAGTCTTATATTTCTAGTCTTATATTTCTAGTCCAGCGAAATAACATTTGTTTAACAGTTTTTATCTGCACGCGTTTTTACGTAGCAAAAATAAAACCCGTCGCTTTAAATATTCGACGAATTCGTATGGCAAACGTTTAGTCAAAAAAATTTTTGTTTACCCTTTTGCCTTTTGCAAAAAATTACTTGATTCTTTACGTGTTTGCTAGGCACAAATGACATACGCGAATAATTATTTTTCACGGTCAGTTTCTTTTTCTCTTGACAAAGTCAAGCGTGTTTTTTTTTTTCAAATCCCAGATGATATCAAAATAACGATAAGCTTACACGGTATTGGCTAGTTGGTTTTGGACATTTAACTTTGTAGAAGAAAATTCTTACCGTAGCTTCTGGTGAAGAAAAAAATGAACCCTTTTTCCCTTTCTAAAACACTTGGTAAGTGTGTTCAGTTATTAAATAATTGACAACATTCGCGTTTTTCGCTGTTGGTTTTGGTAGCAAGTTTTTTTTCCCGTCGCCAAATTACTATTATAGTAATTAATTCGCTGTTAATCCTTGCGTATCCAAATATCTGTTAAAATGATGAGGGTGTTCTGCCGTAAAGATTTTACGAATCTTTATTTCAATCACTTTTGATGTCACCAATTTGCTGTTTCGTGGAACAACAATCAAGTCGAGGTTCGGTTAAGGAACAAGTGTATTAACAATAATGTACAAAGATAGGAAAGCGTGTATATCTGCTGGGCACTCGGCTAGCAGTTGAAGTGCAGTCACATCTCTCTCACCGGTGTTGGAATTACTAGCACTATTTATAGTGCTAATCGGTGTAAATTCCTCTGTTCAAGGACGGCCGGTATAACAGTAAGGTATAGGATTATTACTTCCATCTTCTAAAGGTTTATTTCCTATTTTGGAGGATCGCTTTATGCTGATCGCTTGAGATGTCCGTAAATGAGAATTTTGACCGTACTGATCAGTCTTTATTTTCTAGACCAGAGTGAATTCCGGCTAGTGGACTGACTTTTCGCAATCTTACCTAACCTTTCGTCTAACCTGTTGCAGAAAGAAATAATACCAGAGGTAGTGTATTACGGCAGTAAATAACCCATAAATGGTTGTTTGATATAAAACAGACAAATTATACCATTTATGTTTTCTGATGTGTCGCACGCCTTCTTTTTTATTTAAGATAGTGTTTTCTATATAAAGTATCGGTCGGTCAATGGGGCGAGTTTCAATTTGAAATATTATTAGCCTTCGTTGGAAGGCAAGTAAATAATTGAAAACATTGAGTAAAAGTTTATATCAAATATCATTTATGAAAGAAACATTAAAGTATTTTACCTGACGAAGTGATTTAGGTTGTTGAGAAATTTTGTATTTTTTATCTTGGTGATACCATTTTATTAAATGGTGGAACAGGTGCTAGTTTGATTAAACGGACTAAAAGTAGTTGGAAATTACACTATTATTAACCAGCATGCCGTAAACACTGTAAGTCAATTAAATAGTTTATCAGGCATGTGTACGTAGTGAAGTGATATAGGGACGTGAGGTTTTAAATTATAAAGATGCGATGGATTTGTATTGTTGTACTGCCATCTCAGAGAAGTTTTACACATAAACAAGAGTAAGGAGATTCGGGTTTGCGCCGACTTCGCGACAGGCTTAAACAGGGCATTACAAGATCACCACTATCCTCTTCCGAGCCCTAAAGAGATATTTGCGAAACTGGGTGGAGGGAAATATTTTTCTAAAATCGACCTCAGTGATCCGTACTTATATTTCTAGTCGATGATAAGTGTTCAAAGCTGCTATGTATTAATACCCATAAGGGATTGTACAAGTTTAATAGACTTTCTTTCAGGGTCAAAGTCGCCCCTGCGATTTTCAGCAAATTATGGACATTATGTAAAATGGTTTGGATTTCGTAGTAAGGTACCTGGACGATGTGTTAATGAAAAGCGCTAACAAAGAACAACACAAAGCTCATGTAAACCAAGTATTCAAAATATTCCAGGATTATGAATTTAAAGTAAAACAGGAAAAATGTACATTTTTCATGGAGAAAATAAAATACTTGGAGCAAATCATCGATAAACATGGAAGAAGGCCGGATCCAGATAGATCGAGTGCAATAAAGAATATGCCTGCTCCAGAAAATATTGCGTCTTTACAAAGTTTCTTAGGTTTAAAAAATTACTACAATGTATTTGTGCCAAATATGTATAAACTAAGGTCGCCTTTAAATGAAAGACCAAGAATGGGTCTGGGCGCAAGAGTGTGAAGAAGCATTTCCGGAAATTAAAGAGACTTGAACGTCTGATTTATTTCTGGTACATTATAATCCCAAGCATGAACTTATGGTTGCAAGCGATGCCAGCTCCTATGGCATAGGAGAATGCATTTTACATAAAATGGATGATGGAAAAGTGAAACTCATAGCACATTCATCCCGATCACTTCTGCCAGCCGAAAAGAACTACTCACAAATTGAAAAATAGGCGCTAAGCATTATATTCGTGGTAAAGAAATTTCATCGTTTCCTGCACGGTAGGCAATTACTGTTACAAACAGACCACAAACCATTATTAACGATTTTTGGATCGAAAAAGAGACTACGAAAACATACGGCGAATAGACTCCAAAGATGGCGTACCATACTTCGGATTAAAATTTTCAAATGGAGTATGTACCATCTAAAAAATTTGGTCATGCAGACGGGTTATCGAAGTTAATACCTAAGCAGACAGAACCATTGAAGGATATGGTAATAGCAGTTATTCAAGCGGAAGTTGAAGTAAAAAAATACGTTATGTGACACAATAAGAGAACTTCCAGTAACGCTTGATAAGATTAAGAGTAAGGCAGAGGTGGACGAATTTATTATACGCACGAAAGAAAGGCTCAACAATAACGAACTGGATGAAAAAATTTATTCAATTTGCGATAACGTCCTGTTATATAGCGACAGGGCTGTAATTCCTGCGACATTACAGAAAAGAATTCTCAGGGAGTTCCATGTAGGACATCCAAGCATAACAAGAACGAAAATGCGCGCTTTTGTTAATTGGCCAAACATGGATAAGAATATAGAAGGAACATCAGGGAGTGTAGAGGATGTGCATTAGCTATGAAAGCTCCTCCGACTCAATTCGGATCGCGGACAAAACCGGACCGACCTTGCCTAGGATTCATTTAGATTTTGCAGGACCGCTAGATGGGTTCTACTATCTCAATTTTGTAGACAGCCTATCTAAATCGCCGGAAGTATTAAAATGTAAGAATCCTACATCCGAGGTAACTATTATCTTCCTGTATGAACTATTCGCTTGGTTTGGAGTAGTAGACTGCATTGTTAAAGACAATGGAACGCAATTTACGTCTACCGAATTTAAACATTTTTGCGAGGATCATCTAATCGAGCATATAACCATTCCGCATTACCACTCAAGAAGTAATGGACAAGCAGAGAAATTCGTTGATACATTCAGGAGAGCTCTGAAAAAAGCCAGTGAGTCGCCGATGGATAAGTCAATCCAACAGTTTTTACAAATCTACAGAGTCACTTCGAATATAAACATCGAAATGTCGAAGACACCTGCTGAGGTTATGTTCGGACACAAAGTTAGATCAATTTTTCACAAGTTATTACCAAACCAGGATAGGCCAAACCTAAAAAAAACGATAAAAAAAAGACAAACAAACAAAGGTATAAAGTTGGCGAAAGAGTCTTCTACAAGATTCACAAAAATAATAAGACTCTGGGAGTCCAGCATTGTTAAGAAACAAATAGGCAACATGGTCTACATGATTAAGGGACCAGACTTCGTGCACAAACGTCACACTAACCAAATTTGGAAAAGATACTCGAACAGTCAGGTGACCAGATCGCCCGAGGAGGACATCATGGATACAGTGTTTGATACTTTTAAGGTTCCCATACCAGAGACAGCTCCGGAGAACAGAAGATCAAATAGAAAACGGAAATCAACAGAATTGATTAGGGTGAACCCCCCCCCCAAAAAAAAACGTTATTAATCGCAGACGGGATATTTTCAAAGGGGAATGTTATACCGCCCTTCCTTGAACAGAGGAACTTAAACTGATTAGCACTATAAATAGCGCTAGTAATTCCAACACCGGTGAGAGAGATGCGACCGCACTTCAACTGCTAGCTGAGTGCCCAGCAGATATACACGCTTTCCTATCGTTGTACATTATTGTTATTACACTTGTTCCTTAACCGAACCTCGACTTGATTTTTTCACTGTTGTTCCACGACACAACACTTACACAACAGCAAGAATACCATTGTCGGACTAATGGTAAACAATTTATTGTGTACGATTTATTGAAGAGACGTTGTAATTTTACCAAAGAATTATGTAAACTTCAAGTTTTTTTTAAGTATATTAGTGCTTAAATGCTGCATCTATTGCCAGAATGAAGTAAGTTCAGGAAATGACTATGAATATGATATATATATATATATATATATATATATATATATATGTGTGTGTGTGTGTGTGTGTGTGTGTGTGCGTGTATGTGTGTGTGTGCTTTTCGCAGCTAGTTGTTATCAAAGCAAGTTTGATTAAATACAACAGAGTTTTCTTTCTCTTTTTTTCTCCCGAGGATTTTTCTAGTTTCAATTGGTAAGTTGTGTATTAAATTACCGAGTGATTTTTGTCAGCCATTTTCCTCAAGCGCTTTCGATCCTTGATTGTCGTTGGAGCAATTTTGATGTTGTTAAAGAAGCTTTTTTTTTCTATTGATTTTTTTGTTTGTAGCTAGCAGGACCCGTTATACGGCGTTTCCCGGTGGAAGCATGATAGATCTAGAAGAAAATCGTTAAAGACCCTCCTCGCGAATAAAACTACAGTTGTTGATGGTGGCCACCGCCGTTCCTGGAAAATAGCGAACACTGGCGGCCGTTGCCCAAATGAAATAATCTAGCTTCCACGCCGGCATTTTTTCCAGTGGCATCTAGTGGAAGCCACTATCTGTGATTGTCAGCATTGTTAGTTACTGACGAGATAGCGCTGGTTTGTGGCGATAACCTTCATGTACTTGCTGATTATAAAGAAAACATTAATTTACTCATTAGATGGCGCGTAAACAGAGGTAGATTACTGCCTTATGTCAATAACAGCATCTTTCAAGTCGGCCAGCATGTTTCTGCTCGGTATACTACACGTATTCTTTCTAAAAGTAGCTCTAGCACATTTTCTCATTAATACAATATTCCACAGAAATAAAAAGTGGCAAGGAAACAAAATATAACAAATAAGTGTTCCTATAGCCAATAAAATGTACGTTGAAACCTACATGCATAATATTTTTGTGCTCTGACTTATTGTTGTGTTGTCATTGCACTAAATCGTATATTATATATTTTTAACTAACGAGCCATATATATATGTATCTATGTACGTTGTGTCCGATATATAACGGATTATTGTCTTCGTGTCCTTAATGTCTATCTAGACGGCCCGTGACTCGTCAAGCGTTTTGGGCGCGAGCGTGTCAGACATATAATACACGTAACATAGACGACATAGAACGACATACCTGTCTGTTGCTGGCTGCTTATAGGAGATTCATCAATAAAAAGAAAGAAATATAAACAGTAAAGTTTATGAATTTATTACGGTAGGTTTTTTTTGTTTTGATGGCTACAAGAAACGAAAGAAAGAAAAAAAGAAAGAAAAAAAGAAGAATGTAGAAGAACCGCTTTTGGAATAAACATCCCAAACCTAGGAAGCCGTTCTTAACGCGTGGAGATTGGGGGTGTTTATACTAGGCTGGGTTATGCCGTAAAATACTTTTTAAAAAGCGATTTATAAACATATTTTACAAAAATAGATTAACATTTGTTGTTAAGAGTTAAACTACACCGGGTTACAGCGTAAAAAAATTAGCAAATTAACTTTTCATCTCTTCTATCTTCTATCTTCTATTCTTCTTCTATCTTCTTCTATTCTATCTATCTTTTCTCTATTCTTTCTTCTTCTTCTTCTATCTATTCTATTCTTCTATCTATTCTTCTATCTTCTATCTATATAAATAAAATGAACTCATTTTTTCCCGTCTGATTTTGACATTAATAGGATTAAAAATCAAGATATGTCATGCAAATATGATATGCACAAACGGCAGAACAATATCTGAGGTGTGTTATAGGCTTATTATTTCTCAAATTCCTCGATAATCTTAGATTTCTATACTTTTTCTGCTGAGAAGTCACGGCCAAAATCGGTTAAGATCAATGGAAGTGGTAAAATATTTTCTCTCTAATAAATTCCTCCTCCCCCTGCCACCACTTAACACCGTTTGGGGATCGTTCACAAGGAACAGTTGAGAAGAGAACACCGGTTTGGCTTCGTAGTTCTTTCATGTCAAGTTATTTAAAATCACTAAACTAAGCTGCAGTGCTCTGTGGCGTAGTGGTTAGCGTGCTGGCCAATTCACATTATATTTTCACGTTCGCGCCGACCTACCGTAGTCGTTTTTTTTTCCTAAACAACTGGAATGGACTTTTCTTGGTGGCCGAACTGTTAACGTTGCAGATGTTTGTTTTTTTTCACACTTTATTTTCCTACTTTTACTCATGACTCCGGGTTTGATCGTTCCTACTTACCTACCATAACATTTTTTTAAACTCTTCCCCCGTCCCGGAAACAAACACTCGGGCAACGCCGGGTACCCCCGCTAGTACACAAATAAAGTCAATATTATATGTGTTCGTTTATAAAAAATATAAAGAAAACTTTTTTGATTAAACTAGAAAAAAAACATTATATTTGGGTGCTAAATCAAAGAAAAATACTTTAATAATAAAACGAATAAATTACTTACCAATAAAGAGAAATAAATATAAACAGTAAAGTTTATGAATTTATTACTGTAGGTTGTTTGTTTTGATGACTACAAAGAAAGAAAGAAAGAAAGCATGAAGAATGTAGAAGAACGGCTTTTGGAATAAAAAAACTCCCGACCTCAGAAGCACTTTTTAACACAAATAGGTGAGAGTGTTTATTTAGAAAGCCGTTCACAATAAGGGGAGGTCGGGGTGTTTATACTACGCTGAATTTTGCTGTAAAGACATTTTCGAAAGCTATTTAACAGTATTAAGCACACAAAACAAAGAAGGCATTTGTTGTTAGATGTTAATAGACGCTGGGGTACGGCGTCAAAATAGCAAACTTTGTCCTAATAACGCCATACTGTAATGTGTTGAACTGTTTGTCTAGAATGATCTAATTCCAGAGTCAGGGATGTGGTGCGAAACCAATCAAACGCAGTGAATTTTTCTGAGAGAGACTTTATTATTTTTTTTTTATTCTAATAAGGGAAAGTTAATTGCATGTCTGTGTTTGTATGAGGCAGTTACTTCCAGGGTAAGTCTACTATATATGGCACGTGGAGACTTCCGCTCGGTGTTAACTAGTGGCGGTAGTAGGACCTAACATTTAGAGGGAAAAATAGGTACCTCTTCCTCTAAAGATGTTGCGATTGTGATGGTGTTGCTTCTAGGATGCAATATAGTACTTTATTATCACGATTAAATGTGTCTTCAAAAGTTGTTTGAAATCTACATAAGATAGTGGCTAATAGCCAAGAGGTATTGAATATCTATGTGACATCTGTTGTTGCAAATCTTCGATACTTTGGTCCAGAGTGGAACTTCTGCAGTCATGTTATCATATATGAAGATTAAATTCATTATAATTTTTATTTATTGGTTAAATTTTATTTAGTTATTTTTATTTTACTCATTTGTTGGAAAAAAAAGGTAAATAAGGGTGTGCTGAAGTTTCTTTTTAACTATAAGTCAATTTATATTTCTTAATTATTAAATACACCGATGTTAAAAGATATATTGTAATTGTTGGGCTGTATTTTTTAAAATTAATATTGTTTCAAGCAATTTTAATATCTGTGTACAATAAAAAAAAATTTCCCCACACCCCCTCCATTCACTAACAGACAACTTAAATCAAAATCACGAAATAAAATTCAACGAATAAATAAAAACCAAAATAAATTTAATTACATATAAAAAAGCATCAGAAAGATGAAAAAAAAAACCTCTTTAGCAACAACATAATTGCTCCTGACGACGATCAAGGATCAAAAACGCCCGAGCAAAATGACTGAAAGAAAAAACACTCGCTAACACAACTTACAAACTGAAACGAGAGAAAATGCTCGGCAGATCGAGAAAATCATGTAAAAAATTAATGAATAAGAAAATTGTGTAAAAAAAAAGTAAGAAAACGTATAATCAAACTTGCCTTTATATATATATATATATATATATATATATATATATATATATATATATAATGTGAACATGTGTGTATCGAGGCAGCAGGTTTGTTTGAATAACACGAAGTTTTCTCGCATAAAAAAATTCTTATTCATATTATTGACAATTTTCTAAAAAAACATTCGACTAATGATGATCACAGAAATCAAAAGCACGAGAAAGGTCGCCTCACTAAGACCAGTCGCTGCCATATCATACAATCTACCACATGACGTCAGAGAGCTTGATCGCCGCGCCGAGAATAACACCAAATTTGCTATCGGAAATATAGCAGAAACTCGATAGAAATATGCGCCCAACAAAAATTAGTGTTTTTTTAAAGAAACAGCTTACATATATATATATATATATATATATATATATATATATATATATATATATATATATATATATATATATATATATATACATTGTATATGATTATTTTCATAGGCTGTTCTCACCCGGTGGCTATTCACGTCAACTTCCAAATAATTTCGGGTCATCAGTGGAGAATATGCACTATTTAGTGGTCTTCTCCTCGCCGAATCGAGAATATTACCAAGAGAATTTAAAAAAAAAAGAAAACGTCTTAGTTTTTAATCAAACCTACTTAAATACACGCACATATATTATGAAGGATATATATATATATATATATATACATATATATATATAAATATATATATATATATACTAGCAAATGTACCCGTCGTTGACTGGGTTCAAAAACAACCTACTGAAAATGGGCTCTGATTTATGAAAGTATGATAGGTTATGAAAAGGAAGGATTGTAAATTTGGGTTTAATTTGGGGGTATCAAAACCAAAGCAAATATGATGAAAGTAAAAATAAAATAGATAAACCCCATAATTTATTATACCATACCTGTTCACACTAAAACAGTTATCACAATATTCTGTGGACTTATATTAAAAAAACCTTGTTAAACTTTGTGACATATTTCCATTCTATGGAGGTCAGGTGCGAACGAACACCCCATACTTTTATTATACCATATTTCTTCAAACTGAAACATAATTATCAAAGTATACTTACGCAAATAGATATGAAATGTCTTTATTGAAGTTTGCGCCTATTTCCATTCTATGGGGGTTAGGCGCGAATGCAGACCCCACAATTTTATTATACCATCCCTATTTAAGTTAAAACATACTTGTCAAAGTATTATAATGTACATCTATATCAAAAACACTTGTACACGTTTGTTTTTTATTTTTATTTTTTATTTCCATACTTTGTGGACCAGGCGCGAACGCAGATGCCACAATTTTTATGAATCACCGTCCTGCCAGATCAACCATACCCATTCCTGTGTCGCGATACATCTTCTATCATTATATGTAATCAGTTTTTTAAAATAGTCAACCATATAGGAGCCTATTCGTGATCAGACACACACACACAGCCATTCAGCTTTATATTATACTAGCGGGGGTACCCGGCGTTGCCCGAGTGTTTTTTTCCGGGACGGGGGGGGGAGAGTTTTAAAAAATGTTATGGTAGGTAAGTAGGAAGGATCAAACCCGGAGTCATGAGTAAAAGTAGGAAAATAAAGTGTGAAAAAAAACCCCCCAAAAAAAACATCTGCAACGTTAACAGTTCGGCCACCAAGAAAAGTCCATTCCAGTTGTTTAGGAAAAAAAATAAAAAAAACGACTACGGTAGGTCGGCGCGAACGTGAAAATATAATGTGAATTATCCAGCACGCTAACCACTACGCCACAGAGCACTGCAGCTTAGTTTAGTGATTTTAAATAACTTGACATGAAAGAACTACGAAGCCAAACCGGTGTTCTCTTCTCAACTGTTCCTTGTGAACGATCCCCAAACGGTGTTAAGTGGTGGCAGGGGGAGGAGGAATTTATTAGAGGAAAATATTTTACCACTTCCACTGATCTTAACCGATTTTGGCCGTAACTTCTCAGCAGAAAAAGTATAGAAATCTAAGATTATCGAGGAATTTGAGAAATAATAAGCCTATAACACACCTCAGATATTGTTCTGCCATTTGTGCATATTATATTTGCATGAAATATCTTGATTTTTAATCCTATTAAGGTCAAAATCAGACGGGAAAAATGAGTTCATTTTATATATATATATATATATATATATATATATATATATATATATATATATATATATATTTGACTCCAACAGTATAAGCGACGAGAGGTTTTGTATAGCCGTGTGTTGTATTAAGAGAATTACGAATAAAGACGCGAAGGAAGTTCACTAATCAAAAACAAAAACATGGAGAACTTTAAAATGCGTCTGACGCAATTTTTAAACTAAAAATAAATAATTAAAACAAACAACAGTTCAATCAATATATGGAAAAACTCCAAGAAGAACTCAAACTTAGATTAGTCGAGATATGAAGATATGTAGAAACTTGGAGAACAGCATTCAAAATTCCTCGAACGACAGAGAGAATCTAAACATATAATAAAATTCCTACAGGAAAATGGCAAATGTAACTCTAGGAATTTTCCCTGGTTAACGAGCATTTAGGCGAAGGTCAGGAGTATAGGTAACATTTGTAGCATTAAAAAATTTTTTTTATAAGATTTGAAAACAGCGTAAAAAAAGACTGTTTTGATTCGTCAGAAGAGAAACATTATTTCGTTCTCGGAAAAGTCAGAGCTATTGAATATGAAGAGAATGTGTATTTTACAATATTAAACACAGGAGCTATCTCGTTTCAAGGGACCATGTTTCTCCTCATAAATAATATAATACAAAATAAATAAAATTCTTCTCATAAGATTTTGGCCTAGGTTCTTCGTAGTCGGATGATTCAACCACTTTTTGAAAATTAGTATCGTGTATTATAATTTCGAACTTCGTCACGGTTAGCGTGATCCGTGTTGGCCGATGGATTTTCTTAAATATGGCGTTGGCTTATGTGATACATGTGGTTCATGAGGCTTAGGTTGGTTAGGTGGCAGAGTACTCGTCTAACAGGAAAATATCTCGAGTTCCGAACCCTGAGTTCACCTATGTTCTATTAATAATCCTAAAGAAGAGAAAAAATCAGTCTAGGACTTCCGATCTACGGATTATACGGTTTGTGTGAGCTGCGGCGTTGTTTGATTGTGAATTTAATTAACTAAACAAATAGATAAATTTAATTTGCAGCATTGTATTTGGGATGCATTAATTGATATTCATACAAAACAACAATAAATTAGAACGATAGATGCAAAAGTATTTCAATTACGTATGCAAATCACATTGTCAGCGACTGTATACATTAGGCAAGTCTCACACCGTCGAAAGCAGACTAAAGAAAAGCCAGTAAACAAAGAAGACAGTTAAATTTAGAGACGTCGCCTTCTTCATTTAATATACGGAAACGTCTAAAAACACTAAGGAAAATCACAGTTAAATAAAAGAGAGAATAAAAACTAAATAAAAGAGGAAAAAATATATGGACTAGTACGGCACTTATGTGCCTCCATCGAAAAAGAAGGCGAACGTAAAGCACAAAACAACAGTGAAACTAATATAAACCAGCAATGAAAACAGAACTACTTGCTAATGAAATGGAAGTAATGCGATGATATAAACTTTCGGTCTCTAACAACAGGCTTCAAAAAAAAAAAAAAAAAAAAAAAAAGAAACGAAAAACAAAATGAAAATAAAAACGAAACCACACAATGGCAATGAGAAAACAGATAGTTGGAGAACTGTAGAAGCGACTTTGTGGAGTCGCTTGTGTCAGGCAAAATAGACTTAGAGAAGTCATTATAGTGTGAAAATCTTTCAAACTACGTCGCCGCGTGCAACAAGATATTCGAACGTCGGAAAAGGCAAAACGAATTTCTGTAGACAAAAATGGCGTCTAACACTGTAAAGTGTTTGCGGAAAATGGAGGAAAAGAGTGTTTGAATGGATCTGGCACAGTGGTTGCCAATTGATGGTTAGGGAAGAAATAAATGAACGATAGAACAAAATGGGGATACAGAGATATGGTCGGACGCGAGATGAAGAGGGGAAAAGTAGATGAGAAAACGGAAGAGTAGGTTAGGAAGACGTAAAGGTGTACGGGATATATGTTTAGAGAAAAGAGTGGAATATATAAAGAAAATATTTAAATGATTGAAAAGAAGAAAAACAGAAGGATAAGAATAAAGGGATAAGGGTATAGAGGATGAGTAGTAGTAGGAGAGATAGGAATTAAAAAAGAGTAAGCAACAAGAGAAAGAGGCCGAGAGTAAGGTGGAGAAATGAGAAAGAATGCGACAGAGAGAAAATGGGAGAAAGAGAAAGAGAGAAGGTGGAAAAGAAAGTTACAGAGCAAGAGACAGGAAGAGAAATAAATAAATAAAGAGAAATATTATAGGGGTGAGTACGGAGAAAAAAAAAACAATAGAAAACGAAAGAAGATTACGAAGGCGACATCGATAAAGACGACGCCACTGATGATGATGATGATGATGATGATGATGATGATGATGATGACAAAGGAAAAGTGAAATAGGGAAAGAACGAAAAAGGCCTTCGATAAGGTATGGCATAAGGGCCTAGTTCAGAAGATGTCCAGCTACGGTATTACTGGAAATGTTTTCTCAATTATTAAATCATTTCTCTCTGATAGGTTCATAAGAGTAGTGGTTGATGGGCAGAAATCAGAGGCCCACAGTATTAATGCTGGAGTCCCTCAGGGGTCCATCCTGGGCCCAACTCTCTTCCTGATCTACATCAATGATCTCCCAAAACACATACTTAAATCATTCGTTGACATCTATGCTGATGACACGACCCTTTATGGCAACACATCAAAGACCGTAAATGAAAAAGCTCTCTCTAATTCTCTCTCCTCTGATCTTGAACGTGTGGTACAATAGGGGAAGAGGTGGCTGGTCACTTTTAATGCATCCAAAACCAAGCTTCTATCTTTACATCATCAACGCTCCGATCCCAATCTGGCATCAATTGAAATGAATGGCCCTCGTCTTAGGGAGGCTCCATGTTTTGACAAGCTTCTGGGTTTGACCTTTACTCCTGATCTGAAATGGAACACGTACATAAAATCTGTTGCCAGGGACGCTGGGAAAATGGTAGTATCCTTCTACCGCTCCAGAGGATATCTCACTACTGATGAAATTCTCTATCTGTATAAAAGCCAAGTACGTCCAAGAATGGAGTACTGCTGCCACATCTGGGCGGGTGCTGCTAAAAACAGCCTATCCTGCCTTGACAGAGTAAAAAATAGACTTCGTGGTTTCTCTGCCCTGCAACCTCTCCCACAGAAGAGACGTTGCGAGCCTGTCTTTGTTTTATCGTTATTTCCATGGAAGTAGCTCGTCTGAGCTCCAATCCCTCGTCCCCCCTCGCCAATCTTTCACGAGAAACACACGTCTGGCTGAAACTACTGTCAATAATTTTCCCCACTCTTCATCTGTGCGTAAATCCAAACGTAGATTCCATGAGCAAAGCTTCTTTCTTAGAACTGCACGCCAGTGGAAGTGATTACCTCTTGCCTGTTTCCCATCTGATTACAACTTGGATGTCTTCAAGTCCAACATAAACAAATTCCTGACAAACCGCCCCCTTAAGTAAGACACTCTATCAAACCTCCCAATACTAATGATTATTACAATACTATCTCATTGATTACTGTACACGCAATAACCCTTTTCCCTGAGTGGCCTTCCGGCCTTGATAAGTGGTGACCCCCATGTAAAAAAGGATTCAGTGCGGAGACTAAAGCAATGGATGAGGAAATAAAAAGATTGTGACCACGACAGGGGACGGCGACGAACAAGACGCGACAGTCATGATGATGATGATGGTGATGATGATGACGATGATGATAATGGAGAATGGAAGATAGAGAATTATTAAAGCCCGTGTGATCTGTGTAGCAGCTACAGTTAATTAAAAAAAAACGCAAAAAAGTAGAGGAAGAAAAAGAAAAAAAATGATTAAGAAAGAAAATAGGAGAAAAGAGATTGACGCGAGACATAATTAAAATAACAGAATACACAAGAGAACATCAGTTACATAAAATACTGACAAAGAAAAAAGAATGTAAAGAAAACGACGAAAAGAAAAATTCGCAGAGCTTTATGCTTAACTATGATAAGTGCAAAGTGTATGTTTGATTAGTATTGTGGAGACGCCCACTAATTAATATAGGCGGGTGAGTGACATATATAAAGGTATCAATCACCAATACCGACTGTCAAATAGGCAAGACGCTTATGCTGCCTCCAGTAAGACATGCAACACGCCACCTGCCGGAATATCTCCAACTGAAGTATATCTGAAGACATGTAAATATATATATAACTTTTCTTCCTAATATATTATTGTTATACCTTTACATTCCTTGTTCTTGTTAATTATTTGTGCAGGCACAACAATTAGCTGCTTAGTATTACGTGATTCTGGCTCGAACTTTTGCACCCTCGGTGACCCGCACATTTGGCTGCTTAAAATTCAGACGCCATTATATTAGAAAGTTTCATTTCGCGACTAAATTTTTTTGTCATTCGGAAACGGTTCGTCTTTATTTTGAGTGAATGTTACGCAGCCGTGGAAAAGCGCGGGTGATTGTGTAGATAGAAAGTTGGTGAAAACTGCAAAAAGGAAATACAAACTGTTGTAACGTTGTTGGCAGTGATTATTGCTTCGAATTGGCTTGAACTATTGACAGATAAGAATGAACAAAGAACGAGAAACGATAGGAAAGAGTTAAAGGCAAACACGTAAAAATAGGGAAAGAAAGTGTGGGGAGTGAAGAGGAGAGAGAAATGAAAATGAATAAACATGATATCTGTAATATAATAAAATCGGAATATTTATTCTCCGGTCATAATTATAAGAAAACACAACTGCACGCTCATCCCTTAGAGTTGCTACTAAAGTGTGTTCTTAACCCACATTATATACATTTTTTCCTTTGTTACACTTTCTATTTTCTTCCTTGTGGGACGTACTCTCTCAAATACATAATTTGACCGAGAGAGTAGCCAAGTCTTTCACTCACATGCAAATTTCCCCTCCTCTGTTAGCCAAACTCACGACTTCCTTTTCTTTTTTAGCTAACTTTATCGTATGTATCCATATTAGTATTTACCTTTCACTATCTTAATTTTTACTACATAATATACTACGCTTACATATTCACTTACTGAATTGTCCCTTATTCATTGTCCTTCATCGGAATAACAGCTTAGCGTGAACCTACCCGCTCTCTAAACATATTACGCTTGCATACATTTTTTAAGAATAGCAGATTGTCACATAAACGAATATCTAAGCTGGCTCCAAGGCGACTGTCTGTGCATATGACTAACATGAGCCTTACTGTGTTCTGTCTTTGCATCATACTAGATTTGTTTTTTTAAGTCAAGTTCACTATACTTTCATATCAGTTTAAACATATTCCTTGACTATGGTCCGACAATACACATACGCGAAAATCCCATTGCTACGCTTCTAAACACAAACACACCGAGTATAGATTTAACGACGTATCTATTCGCTTCGGATGAACGTGTTGTTTATTTTCTTTAATAAGATATTAGCGTTGGCTTGCTTTTCTGCGATATTTCTGTTTTATTACACATTTCTGTTTTTCAGGTTTATTTCGTAAATTTTAGAGACCTTGAACAAGTTCAAATTGTATCTGAATTAATTTTAAAATTCTATTTTGTATGCAATTAAGCCCGATCATCTTACATGATCGTGAAATCAAATATTTTCGTCCAAATTTAACGAATTTATATAGTTTACAGCTAGCTTATTTCCCTCTTTGTTTAGTAAGCTAAGCCATGACCTACGTAAATATACATTCCGTTGCACTAAAGTCATGTAGCTTGCTGATGTCATAGAATAAAGTTTGAAGATGCACATGAAAGTTCTTCCATTGTATCGAATTGCGGAGGAAAATTAAGAATATTGTCCAAAAGTGACTGTATTTTTCCCTAAAGACAAGGACTTATTTTCCAAACAAACATGTGCAACTAAAAGAGAGGCTTGCTTGCCAGGGAAATACAGTAAAGACTTGTTTTTTTATTTTTAAAAAGTTTATTTGTTTATTTATTTATTTATTATTCAAGTTTGAAGTCTCAGAAAGCGGAAACGATATGTACCCTTTTTTACTTGGACAGAAACATTTATTTACCTTTAAATATTAATAAATATTTGTTTATTTTTCAAATAGATCTTAAAATGAGCTTTTTATCATCACGGCGATGAATTTTACTTTAAAATATGCTTAGTTTTAACGCTTCGGTGCAATCTGCCTTTATTTAGTGCAATATGTTTGATATAAATAAAACTTTTAAAAAATGTATATTTTCAAACAAAGACTTTTCCTCGCGCATCTCTGGTGTATCAAAGAACATTTTTCTCAGTTTGTTTATGATGTGTATCTATCATCTACTAACTGGTCTTCTACACAACCTTATAAGTTCTTAAATTATCATGGATTTATATTAGATCACGTTTAATTCATTATCATGCATTTTTCTATAAGCCACGTTATAGTGACAAAATAAAACAAATCCCGTGGACGTGCACGTGAAAGGCCTTGGTAGATGAAAGTTATGTCGGGAAAATAAATTCGCCTCCTTCATACATGCACAAAAACATATTCAAGTTCTGAAATATATATAAAACTGCATTATACTCTACTTTTCCAGTAGTATAAAATATACACTTATCGGTTGTTCAATTCCATCGAAGGAATTCGCTGGACTAACAGTTAGCCTTGCGAATTCTTTTAGTAGAAAGAAATAAACATTTAATATAAGTATGTATTTTGACATTGTTGACACGCAAATGTTTATATATATCATAGAATGTTATGCTTTGTAAGTAAAACAAAACATGGGTTTAAGATTGAAAAAGACAATAAAAATTAAATGCATATTTAAATTATATTTATGAAAAAATCATTTATTATCGACAGTCTGATTGTTCCACAGATTTTGTTTGCTCGGACCTCAGACATGACGTCATTTTTCAGTGCAAGGGCCTTAATGTATATTTATGCAGGTCGTAGTTACCCCCCCCCAAGAAAGTAATTAGTTATTAACCTTCTATCCCATACCACCATAAATGAAATATGGTATACATTTAATTAATTTAATTTTTTTTCATATTGCACGGTTGGTTCGCTCACTTTATATTAATCACTACGCCTATCGGTAATTACATGGCCAATTAAAAAACTTTCCAATAATACACAAATTACCACAATCATTTCTCCCTTGACGCTTTTTGAAATCTACATAACAAAAGTTCCAATTCGTTTTAAATTCATGCACAATGAACATCCCTATTATTTTTCAGTTTCGTTTGTAATGCAGTCTTTTCTCTACTTAATTCATTGCATGCGAACCAAAGTTTTAGACAGTTTACTCAATGTAATTGTTTGATAATGTGATAAGATGTTTCTTACTGATGTGTGTTTTTTAAAGTTTTAACTACCGTGGTATTTCCACGGGTTCGGCTAGTCTATATAATATTCTGCTTATTACTACATTTGTAAGTCCGTGCGTTCATTTTGAAAAAATGACTAATAAAACTTTTGAGGGTCAAATTGCATATAAAAAAGGCCAAATTCGCGAAAGTTGGTTTTAAAAAGTCCAATCTGACAACACTGAACAAGAATATCAGCGTGCTTTCCATTTGACGTAGCTTCGTTTTCGAATATCATTGTAATGATAATGTATGGCCACTAGTGTAATAGAGTGAACTCGTAGTTTTTTTTCGATGTGAAGCGGTCAGAAAAAGAAATTAGAAAGAACTTAGCGAAGCGTTACATCAAAAATGGAAATGTTCTGAAAAGACAGGAGAGAAAAAGAACGACGTTGTCTGCCAAGAGGTGTTGGACTGACGGAATAAATTAAATATTGTCTCTTACAATGGAATTGTATTATTTGTATTGAACTATGTAGCACAATATTACTTTCTGAGTATTTAATAGTACTTATTAATTTATCTCATTTGGATCAGTTCTATATTCAAGATACAATAAACACTATTTTCATAGAAATATTAATAAACTCAGATTTGTTGCGTGCTATTAGTTTTACTGCCTCCCCAAGATTGCGCTATTCAGATTGTTAATAAAATATATTTCTCATTTCGTAGAATTTCCAGGGATCCTGCTAGTTAGGATTATTCTGACTACTGCTCTCATCTTGAGTGTTATGTTAACAACTCGAGTGTTATATTAACAACATCCCGACTACTGCAACCTCCGACGTTCTTCAGGTATATAGTGTCGTATTCAATGGTCTGTTTCTGTTTTCATTAAATAATGGAATTTTACCATCGGTCTCGGGAATTTGCAGGGAATTTCGAATAGAAAACGTTACGTAATCCTAATGTATTTTCTTGTCTATAATCAGAAGTTGCTTGTCCCTTCACTGAATATTTTAAAGGAAGAAAATTAATATATATATATATATATATATATATAAATATATTTATATATATATATATATATATATATATATATATATATATATATATATAACTACGTAAACTTTAAGTATTTACTTCAAAAGTGCTCAATACGTAGGTAGAGCTAGTTAGTAAGTTATAAAATGTATATGGCGATTAAGCTACACTGAATATTCCGCGTTTCATCCACTCTAGGACTCTTCAGGCTTATGCGCGAATTCTGTGGTTGTTTGCCGTTTTTATATGCGCATCTTCTATTGAGATTTTAGTAAGCCAATCAGCTTTCTAGTATTGGCTAACTAAAATCTAAAACATATATATATATATATATATATACATTTTTGTTTATTAAATATTTGAATGTTTTTATTAAACTATCTATATGAATATTTTTATGTGCATAAAGGTTATCCATGCACATGTAATAATAATAAAAAATTAATAATTACAAATGGGGGCGACTAGAATGTAAACAAAAGGCACGTAACTGCTCTCAAAGAAGCACCTAAAGAGCGAAAAAATACCACAGAATCACTAATAAAATAATAAATAAATAAACAATCTTATATATATATATATATATATATATATATATATATATATATATATATATATATATATAGACAAGCGGCAAAAAAGATGTCGGCACTTGTGAATTTTTTCCAAACTGCAAATGTACGCTAAATTTAATGTAACTGTTTAGACAAACTATACCTCATTTGATTCGCCTTTTTTTCTTCTATAATTTTACCTGTTCTTATTTGACTTTTAATTGAAATATTCTAGTCTTCATATCAATTAAAAAATAACTACAAATTGAGGAGGCGAAAATGAAGTCCTTACAACGGAAAATTGTTATTTAAATGTAAGTTTAGGACATTAATGCAACATAAATGCAACAAGAACACAATGAACTAGTTAATATTTAGTAGCATAGCTCTTCTGCAATTTGACAGCCTGCAAACTTTTGGGAATTTCTTGAATTAGATTGCAGCAATACTCCGGGGAAAGGGCATCCCACTTTTTAAAAATTTTTGTCCAAGGTTCTTCTAAATTTGAAAAATTTGAAATTTTATCATTGCGTAGCCGTTGCTTGATGTAATGCCATACGACTTCCATAGGATTGAGGCCTGGAGGTTGTGCCGGCCAATCCAAACGGAATATCATGCTCTTCCAGGAACCTCTTGACATTGCCAGCTGTGTGAATGGGAGCATTATCCTGCATGAAGATGCGATTATCATCGAAAGTCCGACCAAAGTAGGGTAGAAAATGCTCAATCAACATATCAGTGTACTTGGTCGAATTAATTCGACCTTACAAGCGAACTATAGGCCCTGGACCATTGGTACTAATAATGCCTAACACCAAAACTGAACCTCCACCACTTTGCAGCGTTGAAACTGAGCACCTAGGATTAAATTCTTCGTCTTTCCTCTGATGGACGTACTGCCTACCACCACTGCTTTCCTATTGAACTTGCTTTCGTCACTAAAAAGCACTTTTGACCAATATGAAGAGTCATGATCTTCATTGCATCTGATGAAGTCCAGACGGCACTTTCTGTTCTCTACAGAACTCATTGGCTTGCATCTTGCAACATATCCTCGCAAATTAAATTGCTTTAATCTATTCTTGACAGTAGAAAGAGAACAGTTTTTAACAAGATTGCACTGTTGTTGGATTTGGGGAGCCGTTTCAAATATGTTTCTTAGGCTGCTGATCTTGATAGCATTGTCTTCCTTCATAGAAGTAATTCTAGTAAGACCAGATTTAGGGACATCATGGACACTGCCGGTGTTTTGGTGCTTTTGTACAGTCTTTCGTACCGTTTCTCATCACATTTACAAAATGCGATTGATTTCTCGATTGAATAACCCAGAAAGGTGGAGATTAATGAGCTCCTGACGATCACTAAGAGAAAGTCGTGGCATATGGACTAAATGTTACGTTGTATAACCTGAGATGCTTTGTTGCCAGTTAGTGGATATTTTAAACTGATTCAGGGGCGATAATTTAAGCTGGTTTTAAGCGAATTTGTTGGTGCGGACTTTCTTTTTGCCTCCTCAATTTGTAGTTATTTTTTGTTAATTGACGTGAACATTGGAATATTTCAATTAAAAGTCAAATATGAACAGGTAAAATTATTGAAGAATAAAAGGCGAATCAAATGAGGTATAGGTTGTTTAAACAGTTACATTAAATTTAGTTTAAGTTTGCAGTTTTTTGAAAAGTGCGGACTTTCTTTTTGCCGGGACTCTATATACACTAGCAGGGAAATCTGACGTTGCCGGTATTGAATAATGATCAACGAATGTTTTACACTTCCATATTTTTATTGTCATCGAAATCGGTGAAATGGACAATTTTTCTATTAAATCGATTGATTTTTTTTTATTGTAATGATGCATCTGGATAAATTTTCACGTGCACCATCCCCGCCGTGCCTTAGTTAAAATACATTGTAGTCCACATTGCACTGTAGAGAACCTACTGTTGCTTTAAAAATATTTTTATATATAATGACTTGAGTTAATATCTAAAATAAACAAGCGAAGTGTCATGGTTCAGTTGTGTTTAGTGTATTAACTCAGATAGTCGCGAATAAAGCTAGAAAACTAAATATTTTGGTGTCGATCTGGATGACGGCATCCGATTCATATTTAAAAAAAAAACTTTTGAAATCACTACTATATATTAAGTTAGTTTTGACTCTTTCAATTATTGTCTAATAATAGACCAAATAAAGAGTGCACATAACAGTATCTTAGTCATTTGCAGATTTTAGGGTCGATTATTATTTTTAGTTATACAATATAACAATTTGTTTAAACAACGTCTTTATACAAACGAGATCTCGCGATCATTCGCATATATAACCATGAAGAAATACAGTTTCTTGAAAAAATATCACTCCCCTTCCAAAATTACAATCAACTATTAATTCCTCAATAAAACATGACGTTATATATACATATATACGTCACAGTAAGTGTTATGTAATCTAAGGAAAAGACGAAGGGTAAAATCGGGCTCTAATCACATTTGCAGAACGTAGTCAAATTGGATATCCATTACCCCACTCTTGGCCCCTTATCTGAATAATCTGGAATGCATCCATCCATCCATCCATCCGAGTATATTAATATCTAATTATTTATTTCTGGTCATATAACCATATCTGTGTAGATTGATTTATTCCGTTCTGCCGATTCATCTTAATGGCTTTGTATATATTTATATATCTATCGATTCAGATTTATCAATATGTAATTATCCATTTCTGGCCATGTCTCCATGTGCTCATATCGTTGTTGATGGATTCATTTCAGCTTTAAGATCTTGCTTCGATTTAAGCTCCCCTTTGCGTTTCTCTGTCTTTGTCTGTCTATCTGTCTGTCTGTCTGTTTGTCTGTCTGCCTCTCTCTCTCTCTCTCTCTCTCTCTCTCTCTCTCTCTATATATATATATATATATATATATATATATATATATATATATTATTTCAACGTGGGGGATTTTGACTTAAATCATTGTTGTTTCAATAGACAGGACAATAACTTATTCTGCCGATCTCGTCAGACGATCAATACACCTAATATCTATCTATATATCTATATCTATATATATCTATATATATAGTGTATGTAATGTAACTTAAGAGAAAGATACGGTAATAAAAATAAAACGTATATATATATATATATATGTATATATACATATATATATATATATATATATAACTTACGTGCCATCAGCTATTATCGAAACAAAAACATACAACTCTTCACTCGTATTCCTTAGTTACTGAGCATCGCCTATATATATATATATATATATATATATATATATATATATATATGTGTGTGTTACTCAACTTAAATTTCAATCTTTATTGTTATTACTTGAGTCTTCTTTTCACCTTTTTTTATTTGCTAAAGTGGCATTGCTATTTCTTATTTCCATCGTCTTCTTCGTCATATTTAAAAAACAAAAAAAACTTGAATCTACTTCTTCGTAATCTGATTGATTTTATGGAAACATTACTTTACCCTGGACATCTGCAATTTTGTTTCCTATTCGTATGGATTATCAATGGTCTTATGTGGATTCATATAGTTGTTCCTGGATTTTACTTTCTTTTTCAATGACTGTCACCATATCCTTTTATACTTCTACTTTTCCCTTGGTCCTGCTTTCATAATCATTATAAAACTTAATAAATTTTCAGTAACTGTTAAAAACTTTTTCATGCAAATATGATTCAATTCACATTTGTAGTTTTGTTAAGGCATTAACTTCCAAAATGTTTTGTCTATTGTGCAAACCTCTTTTCTCGGATGAGAAGATTTGCATTTTTCGAAACTCCATGGAATAAGTTCTTTCAAGTTCATTTGTACTCCGTCTCGGATAATTAAACTTCATTATAATTTTTTTTTTACATGTTTTTAATGTCTTTTTGAAAATTTGAATTCATTTTTAATAAGATTTTTCTATTATATATATATATATATACACACACACACACACACACACACACACACACATATATATATATATATATATATATATATATATGTTTGCCGTTAATTGATACATTTCTAATCTCCACTTTTCCTGAAAACGTTCTTTGATTCGAACGAAACCGATAAATCTCTCGTTTTGATGATATCTTCCTGTGTTTAGTATTTTGCGTATTTTTTCTTTGTGTTATTAACAACATTATTTCATTTATTATATATAGTATATTTTATACTTACCTGTTGCCCGGTCGTACAATACGCTTAAACATCAGATTTTAATTTGTACAGATTGCCTATGTATTATTATTATTGAACTAATCCTCTATTGCATAGTATATATACGTCGAAATAATTTGCTCGGTGGACTAAATATCCACCACTGAATTATATCTTCAAGTGTCAATAATTCTGCTTTTTAAGATAAAACCATTTGCTAAGATTTTATTATATTCTTTGCCGGTGTAACGTATAAAAAATCCCCTGTAAAAATTCTTTTTTATCTACAAAAAATATTATTTTAAGGATTGGATTTTTTCGATTTTCGTAGCAGATTCAGGTAGGCGTGAGTGGAGATATATTGATATAAGGAGGGCGAGGGGGAGGAGGAGGAGAGAGGATGGTAAAAGAGGGGGGAAGGAGGAGGAGGGGAGGAATTACAATTTTAGGTTTTTAAAGTTTTGGCTGCTTTTGGTTGTGTAGCCAGGTATATGAAATAGATGAGAGAGAGAGAGAGAGATAGAGAGAGAGAGAGAATAGAAATGGAGGGAGAGAAAGAGAAAGGGTTTGTTTACGTATCATATGTGTTTGACAAGGAAAAAGGTTCCATTTAGAATGTTCGTAGTCGCTATAAGTCAACTCGTTCATTTTAGTTGACGATGAATTGTTTTTAGGTAGTTAAGGGTTAATACATGCGCGAACGCACGCGCAAATACGCATACCCTTCTATATATATTAGAGAGAGAGAGAGAGAGAGAGAGAGAGAGAGAGAGAGAGAGAGAGACTTGCATGAGAGTCCGATGTTGCCCCGTATCGATTGAATATCAACGAATGTTCCATGCCTTAAATACTTTTATTGTTTTCGATATCGGTGAAGTCGACCATTTTTAAAAATCAAATCTATTAGTTGTCTGTTCAATATGTCAGTAGAACTTAGTAGAAATATGAAAATATACATTTTTGGCAATTAAGCTACAAAATAAAACTGCGTGTTTCATCTCCGAGTGACATCGTCTAGCTAATCATTTGAATGAATGCGTTGCTGTTACTTTTATAACTAATTAGTTTTACTCTAGCTATCTAACTTATCTGGTTTTTGTAAATTTGATTTAAAAAAAAAAAAAAAAATTTTAATTCAATTTTCACCCCAAAAAAGGCACAGTGCCACTTTGAAGCAGGGGGCTACTATTAGGGACTTAATTAGCAGGGTCATTATGAAGGGAGATGAGTAGAAAGATGTTTGTACACATTACACTTGAACTTCTGCATATCATTGCAGTTGGGAAAGCAGAATCCCGGAAGGGAGTTCCAAAGACCCGCAGTTCTGGGGAAGAAACTATTGGAGTAAAAGGCTTTCTTGCACTTAGGGATCTCTGCTGTAAAGGGATGAGACTTAGTAGCTTGTCGGGTTTGTCGGGGGTAGTTACGTCGGGGAGGTACAAGTGTTTGCAGTTCGTCAGAGCATTCACCATTAAAGTATTTGTAGAACAGGCAGAGGGATGCAGCATCTCGTCGATGGGACAGAGGTTGAAGCCTAGATGACAGTTCAGGACCTATCAGGTTGGCGACTCTCTTTTGAACCCTGTCCAGGAGCGAGAGACAAGAAGCAGATGCACCAGCCCAGATGTTACAACAGTACTCCATACATGGGCGAATGGTTGCCTTATAGAGGTATAGGATACTGGCAGGCGTAAGTAGTTTTCTAGCACGGTAGAGGGAGCCAACCTTCCTTGCAGCAGACTTGGCAATGCTCTCAATGTATCTATTCCAGTTCATATTCCCTGTAAACGTTAGGCCGAGGAGTTTAAAAGAAGTACTTTCAGGCAATGTGTTCTTGGCCATTGCTATTGGTGGCAGAGAAGGTTTCTTGTAGTTATTGAAGGAAACAAGATTAGTCTTGGCAGCATTGAATGTGACCATCCATTTTTGTCCCCATTCCACTACGGATTGGAGATCTTCCTCTAGCGTTTCTGCCATTTCCTTGGATATGTGTTCATTTGTTTTTCCCTCATATCTGTTATAGAGAGTGGTGTCATCGGCAAATATACCCATGTCAGAAACAATTTTATCAGGGAGGTCATTTATGAATATCAGGAATAATAGAGGTCCAAGGATAGACCCCTGAGATACTTCCGCATTTATGTCATATTGTTTGGATGTACGACCGTCGAGGACAACTTTGATTTTTCTATTACTTAAGAAGGATTTAATTATATTATGAATTCTTCCAGTGATTCCATATGATCTAATTTTCCTTAGAAGACCATCGTGCCATACCCTGTCAAAAGCCTTAGATATATCAAGGGCCACCGCTCTACCCTTCCCTGTTTTGTCCAATGAACGGTATATACGTTCAGAAACTACAGTTAAGATATCTGCTGTTGAACGGGCTTGCCTGAATCCATATTGTTTATCAGTCAGGAGTTTAGCAGCTGTTAGGTGCTGGACTAGGCCTTGATTAACTAAGGACTCAAATATTTTGGCGAAAAGCAGGAGGAGGCTAATGGGGCGACAATTTAGTGGGTCAGTTCTTTCACCGGAATTCTTGAAGACTGGTACCACAGAGGCGGTTTTCCAGCAGTCGGGAAAACAAGATTCGTTAAGGCATTTATTGTAAAGTTTGGACAGAACTGGAGCAACCTCGGCAGAGCATTGTTTTAATAGCACAGCCGGGATGAGATCTGGTCCACATGCTTTTGAGGTGTCTAGGTTTTTTATAATAGAATGTACCTGAGAAGGGGTGATTTTCAAATTGTCTAGTGTGGCGTCTGTTCGCAGAGGAAAATCAGGGAGTGAGTGGTGTACCGAGTTCAGTGTGGAGTTTGAGGCAAACCGACTGACAAGCAGATTAGCTTTGTCAGTTGCCGTGCAAGCAACCTTATGATTGTTTGATAGTGGGGGAATAGTTGACTGTCCATTATTTACTACGCTGTTGTAGATTTTCCAAGAATCCCGGGTTCCTAATTTCTGTGCTTCGATGCGTTTTTTGGTGGTTTCAGAGTAATCTGTCTTAGCTGTCTCTATCACTCTCTTACAATTATTTCTAGCTTCTATAAACTTCTGTTTATTTGATCCGGACTTATGTTGATTGAATCTGCGGAACGCATGCTGCCTTTGACAAATGGCAGCTGCACAAGTAGAAGTAAACCATTGGGGAGAGTGGGGCTTGCTATAGAATTTCCGTGCGGGAACATGTGCTTCAATACCAGTTTTGAACCATTCAGTGGTCTCATTTGCACACTGTTCCGCTGAAGAGTAAAGATATTTTGCCATGGGGCATCTCTGATGAGCTCCCTGATGGCTTCCCAATCAGCCTTTTTGTAATACCTCGTTGTTTTGAGTAGTGGGTCTTCAGTTTTAGGGCGAGAATTTAGGCTGATTTCTACCATTATCACAGCGTGATCAGCATTCCCGAGTGGGCTGTGGGCATTTGTTGTACAGTCATTGGGAACCTTTTTCAGAAAGAGATCTAGAAGTGAGGCATGTTGATCTTGCTGGTCTGGGAAACGTGTCGGAAATGTAACCAACTGAGATAGGGAATGGGATATAGAGAAGCTATGTGTTGCGCTACCAGCTATGTCTGTGTGATTTGAGAATCCTAGCCAGTTACTGTGGTGGACATTGAAGTCACCAAATACATGTATTTGTGCGCTAGTATCGAGGGAGAGTGCTATATCTATGCTGTCTGAGACTTTGTTTATTAGGGTACAGTCTTGGTTTGAGGGAGAGCGGTAGAGAAAATACAAGTAGCTAATATTGTGTTGCATATTTAGTCTGAAGCACATAAAGGCCTGGTCCTCTGATTCTAGTTTTATTTCTCTAGTCAGGTGGAGGGTGTTTCCTTACAAATTATTTATTTCGAACTGTTGATGAATGTAGATCTCTTTAGTTGATAGAAGTTTTCGCACTTCACACTTTTAATTATTTTTATACCGATAGATATGATATGATTCAGACGTGTGAGTATTAAAATCTGTTCTTTTTTTTTACCTATTGCCATTTTAGATTTCGGATATGTCTAACAATCCACAGAGATTCGAAAAAGTGGTAAAACTCAAATATATAACCATAAAATATAATGTTACCAAAACAAGGCCGATTGCCATTAGTCACGTGCTCTCGTGTAATGAAAGAATGCGTGAATGTAGGATTGACATGAAATTCTTAAAGATAAACTAAAATGACCGAAAAATGGTCTGAAATGACTTAAATAAATAAAAAGTAAATGACTTAGAATGGCTTTAATGAACTTGAGGATGAATTGAATGACCTTAAGAATGACTTGAATGCTTAAGAAATAACTGGAATCCTTCAAAAACAACTTGAATGATCTGGAGAATGACTTGAATGGCTTTGAGACTGACTGGTTGTAAAGTGGGTGATCATTTTACATTAAATTAATACAGAAAAGTGATCCCCCACTTTATATCACAAAGTTACAAACATAAGTACAGCATGTAATAAGAACATATACTACACTTTGATCTTTGCCAAAAGGCCAAGAAAAGGGTATTTATTTGCTCCCCCACCGAGCAAATTAGGCACAAGGCCAATTTTTAATATGAGGAGTGAAAGGGAAATGGGGACCAACTCCCCGGGGAGGTGGGGAGCTGGATAGTGACAATTGGTATGACGAGTTGCCCCTACATTGACTAAGGTCTTATATGTGGGGTTGCCCCCACATATGGTCTTTGCTTGCAGCATCTGCCGGAACAGACACTTGATCTTGGCCAGCATCTATTAACAACATACCTTTGATCTTAACCAGAAAGGCCAAGCACAAAAGTGTTACCGACAGACCGACCGATCGATGGACCAATGTGGAGTGACTTATAGAGTCGCTTGCACGCGACTAAAAAAGTTACCTCGCTAGGATAGGTTCTCAGTGTTTATACTTAATGCAAAATGTTTATTCGGCTAGAAAACCAAGTCATGTCAGGGTACACGAGCGCAATCTATTTGTTACGCGGTCCGTTTTTATTATGCTCATTTACCTATCGACATCACTTGTTTTTCGAGCCGAATTAACATTTTGCATTAAGTAAAAACACAAAAAATCCGTTTAGCTAGGTAGAAAAGTAACTTATCTTGCATTTGGGAACATTTATTTTTTTTACATAATTGATTTTTCACTACTTTTTCGAATCGTTGTCGATTGTAAAGCATACTCTAGATTTCTTATTTAGAGCGTTTATTTATTTACTTTTTATTATCTTTTTATTATCGATTATAATAAAATAAAATTTCTGTGTGAAGAGTTAGTTTATAGCGCGATATTGAGATATCAAAGGCCTTTCATAGAGTTTAACCCAACTGTTTACTTTACAAACTTGCTATCTATGGCCAATCTGGAAATGTCCTTTTTTTTCTCCAATGCGTCTATAAAAGTAATTGTTGACGGGCAGTCATTCAAAGCTCATAATATTAATGCCATCATAACTTCAGGATACACAACAACCTTATCCTAATTATGCTCGTCATAAATAACCTTCCAATTCGTTGATATTTATGAAGATTACAAAGCATCTTAGCAAAAAACAGTAATGACAAAACTCTTTCTTACTCCCTCTCTATGTATATACTAGCAGGCCGCCCGGCTTTGCCCGGTCGTAAAATACGCATAAATAGTATATTCTAATTCATACAGAAAATGAGACATGTGCATGCGAGTATTGTTTTTTCTAAGCAGTTCTTCCTTATAAGTAAAAAAAAAAACACTACTCTAGCTGAGATCGAAACCAAAACCTAAAGAAAAAGAGTCAAGTACGATAACCATTAGACAAGCCTGACACAATCTTTAAAATGTGTTTTCAAACCTACTTCTTTTTAACATAAGTAAGCTGTCATGTTAACAATTTACGCATGCGCATTCGTGAAACAGTTGGCTAACAGATAAAAATTCGATGACTCCTTACGTACTAAATTTTAAATTTTGACTCCTTAGCAGCCCTTTTTCGGATGAAAAACGATTAAAAGTTTTCCACATGTCTAAATATCCTATATACCAAATTCCAAATCTGTAGATCAAAGTTCGTTGAGTATATAGGTTGAGAAGTGTCCTCACACACATTATCACTTTTATAAGTATATAGATATATTTTCTTCAGATTTGTCTCACGTGGTACAGTAGGGAAAACGGATTTTTTTTTTACTGTTACCGTCTTCAAATCAAAGCGTTTTTTATTTCACCACTAAATTTTACCCTTCTGGAAATGCATGCTCGTCTCTTTGAGAAGTTAAACTTCTGGAACTGACATAAAATGGGAGACTTACATCAAATCTGTTGCTAAGTTCGATAGAAAAAATATGTGGACGATTCTATCGTCACAAAAGCTTACTCACTCCTGGCGCAATCCTCAGTTTGCATATGAGCTAGATCAACCCGTAACCTGTAGGAAAGATTCGCTCGAAACATTTCTTATTCGCTCGACTGAGTATAAAACCAATTAAGCAAAAATCATGTGGCATAATCTCTTCACTTCCCTTCCCCTCTTTCACACAGAAAAGATGTTATTTGCCATTCTCTACTGTATATTCATGACACATTAGCGACTGAGATCCAATTCCCTCATCATCCCCTTTAAAATATTCGCAGCAAGAACACGCCTTAGCAAAGAACATTCATTTCTTCCTCTTTACCGAAAACAAATCGGAAATTCCATGAACAACGTTTCCTTTATATAGTGTCCAATCTCTCTCCCCCTCTCTCTCTTTAAATATATATATATATATATATATATATATATATATATATATATATATATATATATATATGAATTTAAAATGAAAAAAAAAACGCTTGATGATTAGTTCGTTCGGTGGGTTTTATTCAAACGACTGTTAGCAAATATGAGGTTTATCTTTTTCGCTTAAATATATTGCCGGATATTCAGGAAAAAATATGAATCGTTTCGTCACCTTATTGTAGTTATTCTATTCTTAAATTAGTTGTAGGTTGTGTAATTGTGGGGTATTATAGTTCGGTTTTCAGATTATGCTAGTTCATCGGGAGAGAATACGCACTGTATCAGGGTCAACCTCACGATAGCATTTTTTGCGACAGTGTACCAGCACTCCCAACTAGTGCAAGGTTTATATTATGTGAAACGCAACTAAACGAGCTGCTCAAATCAATAAAAATAGATATTCTTTAATGCAGGATAGCGTCTCATGTGTCAATTTAACAGTTGCGTCTAACATGTGCGTTATCGAAAGTAAAGAGGAATAAAATTAATTAAATAGATAAATAATATATATATATATATATATAAATAGATAAATAATATATATATATAATGAATTAAACAGATGAATAAAAAAATAAATATAACAAATCAAATAAGCTAAAATGACTAGTACAATTAATAGTGGTTGATGGGCAGAAATTAGAGGCCCACAGTATTAATGCTGGAGTCCCTCAGGGGTCCACCCTGGGTCCAAATCTCTTCCTGATCTACATCAATGATCTTCCAAAACACATACTTAAATCATTCGCTGGCATCTATGCTGATGACACGACCATCTATGGCAACAACACATCAAAAACCGTAAATGACAAAGTTCTCTCTAATTATCTCTTCTCTGATCTTGAGCGCGTGGTACAGTGGAGGAAGAGGTGGCTGGTCACTTTTAATGCATCCAAAACCAAGCTTCTATCTTTACATCATCAACGCTCTGTCCCAATCTGGCACCACTTGAAATGGATGGCTCTCGTCTTGGGGAGGCTCCATGTTTTGACAAGCTTCTGGGTTTAACCTTTACTCCTGATCTGAAATGGAACACGTACATCAGGTCTGTTGCAAAGGACGCTGGGAAAATGGTGGCATCCTTCTACCGCTCCAGAAGATATCTCACTACTGATGCAATTCTCTTTCTGTACAAAAGCCAAGTACGTCCAAGGATGGAGTACTGCTGCCACATCTGGGCAGGAGCTTATAAAAACAGTCTATCCTGCCTTGACAGAGTACAAAATAGACTTCGTGGTTTAGTGGGGGATGCCCTTTTCTTTTCCCTGCAACCTCTCTCCCACAGAAGAGAAGTTGCGAGCCTGTCTTTGTTTAATCGTTATTTCCATGGCAAGTGCTCGTCTGAGCTCCAATCTCGCGTACCCCTCGCCAATCTTTCACGAGAAACACCCGTCTGGCCGAAACTACTGTCAATAATTTTCCCCACTCTTTATCTGACTAAATCCAAACGTAGATTCCATGAGCAGAGCTTCTTTCTCAGAAGTGCACGACTGTGGAACTCTCTTCCGTTTTCCTGTTTCCCACCTGACTACAACTCGGATATCTTCAAATCCAACATAAACAAATTCCTGAGAAACCGCCCCCTTAAGTAAGACACTCCAATACTAATGATTACTACAATAATATCTCATTGATTACTGTACACGCAAAAACCCTTATCCCTGAGTGGCCTCCGGACCTTCATAAGTGGTGACCCCCATGTAAAAAAAGTATATATATAAATAACTAATTTAATGAATAAATAGATACAATGAAATAAAACGAAATGTTAACGAATAAGAATGTAAATAAATAGGAATATGCGTATATATACATATACATATATGTACATATATACATTTATACATATATATACATGTATATATGTATACATGTATATATGTACATGCGTGTGTATATGTATATATGTATTATATATAAATATGCGTGTGTATATGTATATATGTATTATATATATATATATATACCAATGCATACATATGCATACATACACATATATATACACATATGATGGAAAGAAATTTAAATTATATATATATGTGTGTGTGTGTGTGTGTGTGCGTGCGTGCGATAGTGACTTTGGACATACGCGTGTCTAAAGGTAAATGGCTCTTGTGAAATGCCTATCTAGCCAGTGATTTGGAGAAAAGACTACAAATTGGACAAGAGCAAAGGGCAACGTTAGAAATTATTAGTTGAATCTAACGGTCTTTGTCCTTGATCTTTTCCCCTTTCATTTACCAATGCAATTTACTTCAAAACTCTTTTTCTCATTCCGAATGGTGGTGCATCATTTGTGCCTGTCTCATACAAACTCTTCCAATCTTTTTACATGGATAATATATATATATATATATATATATATATATATATATATATAAAATCTAAGTTGATTATTTTCCAGACGTTCAGTAACTAATGATATTTAACGAGGTTAATACAAGAGCGCTCAATACCAAAGATAAGGATAAACTCCTAAATAAAAAAAAACAAGAAACATACATAAATTGTAGATATTACAAATCACACCTCTTTAATCATTACATACGCCTCCCCCTTAAGTTCCTATCAAACAGATCTCTAAGACTACATATACTAAGATCACACAAAAATTCGCCTTTTCATTAAATCTCCACAAAATTAAATTTTGGCTAATTTCATTAAATCTCCTCTATGTTCGTCAGCACTGCTCAAGAAAACCATTTCATATAACTAAACTCATTTCTTCTAAGCAATTACTCCATATACTCCAAACATTTATCTATTTCCCTCAATTCATCCACTGAAATGTTTGGCACTTGGCATATACATGTATGTTATTACAATAGAAAAATGCAAGCATGAAAACTAATATAGTTAAGCTTTAAAACGGAAAGTAAAGAACTAGTTGCTAAAACTGGAAACGAAAAGGACAAGATATTCTCGTAAAAAACATAATAAATTTATAACTTAAAATATTTCAGCATTAAGAATTGATTATATAATGTTATAAATTGAATAAAAAATATATCTCACTGCTGCAATATTTTAAGTTATAAATTTATTATAATTGTTTTACTAGAATATCTTGTTCTTTTCTTTTCCGGTTTTAACAACTAGTCCTTTACTTTTCCATGTTTAAGCTTCACCATATTACTTTTCATGCTCGCATTTTTCTATTGTAATTCCCGATTTTTCCAGGCTTCCAGTAAATTCACTTGTACTTTGTTCAATTTCAGTCTTATTTTTTGCTCCCATAAACATAACATACACGTATGTAATAAAAAGGTACGGCACTCGTCTGCTTTCAATAAAATCCCCCGATTATCTCGCTTTCATTCTTTAATTCTCTTTGTTTCACTTGTTAATTCCCTTTTTCGCGATAATGGTGAATTGGTTGCAAGAGTAGTCGCTTAAGCGACGTGGTTGCTATGGAAACAAGTCATAGCAAACGTCGCTCACCTCCTTACGTTTTTTTTTTTTTTACGATTTCGAGCACCATTAAATTCATCATAACTTTTGCTTTACTGAACGAAAATTGAAAAGAAAATTACAATATAGCTGAGAAGGTGATCTATAAACTGTGATAATTGTTTGAAATTTGGTCGAAAAATGAGTGAGTGGTGAAGCTGTAAAGACGTTCTAAATGACTAAAACTGCCACTTTACCATATATTCAAACACGGTAGTGTTTTAATGATATATATATATATATATATATATATGATATGATATTGATATATATATATATGATATTGATATATATATGATATTGATATATATATATATGATATTGATATATATATACATGATATTGATATAAATATATATGATATTGATATATATATATATATATATGTATATATATCAAGTTTCCTCAAATTTTTTAATAATGTTTACTCTAAATAGAAATATTCGACAAGATTATCAGTATATTTTGTGTTGATGTCCTTGCATCAACTCTTATACAATAGAAATGATATCACTTTTAATACGACTTAACCCAAACAAACAAAACGGAATTACTAATCAGTCTAAATCTTTAATTTTATCATTTTGTTCTAATTGAAATCCACAGTTTTGTCTACTATATTAAAGCATTCTTAAGCAGAACTTTTAAATAACCAACTCTAAACTCTGATTAGTTTCGATCTCTCACAACCACAACATTATATATTTAAACAGTAAAGAATATTAACCGTTATATAACAAACATAAATTTAAAGACTGAAACATTTTTATTTGAATCTGCTCCAAATGAATAAAAAACGTATATGTGTGCATGTTCATGTATATATATATATATATATATATATATATATATATATATATATATATATATATATATATATATATATATATATAAAATTTAAAAAATTCAATTAACTTTCTTGAAGTTATATATTTGGATTTTACCGTCACTGGATTATTTATCTTCCACCAGATTATCAATTCACGTGTAATAACCTTTTTCGCCATATTCCCTCTGCTTCACTTTTTTGTTATTAAGTAAGATCTTTGACTTACTGTTGTTGCATCAAATACTTTTGCATGCAAAATCCGATTCCGCATTTTGCTAATTCCTACCCTCTTATGAGAAGGAAAGTATTTCTTCGAAACTCCGCGGATTAAGGACTATCCACTTATCTAGTGTTTCCTTTTCAGATTAAATATGTTGTTAACTCTTTTTCAATGTGTTTTTAGCATGTTTTATTAACTGTTTGCTCATATATATATATATATATATATATATATATATATATGTGTGTGTGTGTGTGTGTGTGTATGTGTGTATATATATGCATATATATACATATATATACTTCATTTAATCACAAATTAATATACGAAAGTATAATTTATGCGTAAACTAAGTATTTACTTCAACAGTGCTCAATACATTCAATACATAGGTAGAGCGAGGGAGTAAGTTAGAAATATATATATGGCAATTAAGCTATACAGAATATTCCGCGTTTCATCCACACTAGGATTCGTCAGGCTTATATATATAATATATGTGTGTGCATATATACATATATACGCATATGTAGATAACTTCAGATCAATTGTCTAGACGTATTTTATATGTTGATTTATTTTAACCTTTGCCATTTACACCTTACTTTCTATTTTTTTTTAAATCTTTCCATTTTGATTTTGAAATTTTACTTGAAACACTATCTTCCCACTATTGTTAACATTATTAATCAACGTAAATATTCTTCCCAAATTATTATAATCAATTATCATAAATATCACAGGCACCAACATGTTTATCCCCATCACCTTATATTTTTAATTATCATTATCACAATTAGAGTAGATGATTATATCGAAGCATGGAGATTAATTAATTATATAAATTTTGAGATTTTACTATTATTATTATTATTATTATTATCATTATTATTATTATTATTATTATTATTATTATCATTATTATTATTATTATTATTATTATTATTATTATTATTATTATTATTATTGCTATTTCAAAGCTTCGCGTAGTAAATAAAGAAAAAAACGCTATCATAAGAGATGGGAGTAAAGATGGAGAAATGGACGGGGGTGGAAGACGAATGGGAAAGAGAAAGACATGCTTTAGACTCGTCATTAATAAATCTTTTATGGTTTCCTCCTTTCATTTTTCCTTTTTCATTCTTTCTTTCTTTTCTCTCTGGCGTCTTTTCCTTTTCTTCCTTATCTCTTAACCTCTTCACAGATGGGTGTAGGGATAATAGTGGTGCGCGGGGATATATAAGAGAGCAACGTAAGTCGGGCATTTTTTGATCACATAAAAATCATAGTCAAATTAAAAACATTCTTTTTATAAATGAATAACCCTGATTAAATCTGAATCCCCTTTTAGCATGGATATGCCAAATTCACATTCTCCTACTGTTTGAAACTACACACACTAGTATGTGCAACATTTATGGCGTCCATCATACACCCTTATTGGGCCTTATTTGCTTAAACCAAATCTTATTTTTCACAACATCTAAAGGAAACTCTTAATATTAGCTCCCTGTGACGAAGAAGACCTGATATTTTCATTGCAAACTTTGCTTTTGTATAAGCTTGTAATGCCTGAAGAGGTCTCTAGCTACTGGTAACTAGCTGACCGAAACATGCTCATGACTGTGTAGCAACATATTACTGCTTATGTAAAAACAAATGAAGAATACACACACACACACACACACACACACATATATATATATATATATTCTCTTTTTACCTATCTACCTATACATGTCAATTATATTTATGCTATGCTTATCTATTTTAATCATATATATCCATGTCTCTCTCCCTCTCTCCCTCTCTCTTTATATATATATATATATATATATATATATATATATATATACACATACATACATACATACATACATATATATATGTGTGTGTGTATATATATATATATATATATATATATTTATATATAAATGTAAATAAAAAATAAATAAATCCTATATATGAATAAATCTTATCCCATCTGTGCTATTAAAAAAGTGCTCAGCCGAAGTACCTATTTACTATGCCTCCCCACGGGACAGAGTTAGACACCAGGGTCGTTTTTTAAGGTGGAGAAAAGGTACAAAAATAAAAAAAAGTGCTCAGCCGAAGTAGCTCCAGTTCTCTCCAAACTCTACAACAAATGCCTTAATGAAGCTTGCTTTCCGGGCTGTTGGAAAACTGCTTCTGTTGTACCAGTATTCAAAAATTCTGGCGAAAGAACTGAGCCATCAAATTATCGCCCCATTAGCCTCCTCCCACTTTTTGCTAAAATATTTGAGACCTTAATTAACCATGCTCTAGTCCATCACCTTACAGATGCTAAGCTTCTCACTGACAAACAATATAGATTTAGACAAGCCCGTTCTACAGCAGACATCCTTACTGTAATCTCTGAACGCATATACCATTCACTGGACAAAGCGGAGGAGGGCAGAGCGGTAGCTCTAGATATATCTAAGGCTTTTGACAGGGTATGGCATGAGGGTCTCCTCAGGAAAATTAGATCATACGGTATCACTGGTAGAATACTTAACATAATTAAATCCTTCTTAGATAAGAGAAAAATCCAGGTTGTCCTCGACGGTCGTACATCAAACAATATGATATAAATGCGAGGGTGCCCCAGGATTTTATCCTTGGACCTCTATTGTTCCTGATATTCATAAATGATCTCCCCGGCAAAATTGCCTTTGAGATGGGTATATATGCTGATGTCACTACACTCTATGGCAGGCACGACAGGAAGACGAATGAACACATTTCTAAAGAAATGACAGAAACACTAGTGGAAGACCTCCGATCTGTGGTGGAATGGGGACAAAAGTTGTTAGTCGCGTTCAATGCTGCCAAGACTAAACTAGTTTCATTCAATAATTACAAGAAACCCTCTCTACCACCTATAGCAATGGCCAACGACTCTTTATCTGAATGTACATCTTTCAAACTCCCTGGCCTAACGTTCACAGGAAACATGAGTTGGAACAATTACATTGAAGGCATTGCCAGGGCCGCTGCAAGAAAGGCGAGCTCTCTCTACCGTGCTAGAAAACTGCTAACACCCGAAAGTATCCTGTACCTCTATAAGGCCACCATTCGCCCATGTATGGAGTATTGCTGCCACATCTGGGCTGGTGTATCTGCTACTATTCTCTCGCTTCTTGACAAGGTTCAAAAGAGTCGCAAACCTGATAGGCCCTGAACTGGCATCTAAGCTTCAGCCTCTGTCCCATCGACGAAATGTTGCATCCCTCTGCCTATTCTACAAGTATTTTAGTGGTGAATGCTCTGACAAACTGCAAGCACTTGTGCCCCCACGACGTGAGCACCCTCGACAAACCCGACAGGCTGCTAAATCCCACCCCCACACTGTAGAGATCCTTAGATGTAAAAGATCTTTTTACTCCAATAGTTTCTTCCCCAGAACCGCTAGACTCTGGAATTCCATTCCAGATCCCTGCTTCCCCAACAGTACTGACGTGCAGAAGTTCAAGTGTAACGTGAACCGACATCTTGCTGCCCAAATCCCTACATAGTACCCCAGTAGTTGTTGCCCCTGATAGTAGCCCCCTACACCAAAGTGGCAATTTGCCTTGTTTGGGGTGAAAATGTAATAAAAAAACAAACAAAAAAAAAACAAACGTTTTTCTACATCTTTCCACTATGCTAGTGCGCACGTTCTACTATGAAGATCTCTTTCTTTTACGTATGTTTTTTCTGTGCGTGAGCATCTGTTCTCCAGATGCTACACTTCAATTTCTTGTTGTCTGCCAGTGGATGAGAAATCCTTCACAACTGAGACAATTTTTATTTTTGTTCCTTTTCTCCACATTAAAAAAAAAACGACCCTGGTGTCTAACTCTGTCCCGTGGGGAGACATTGTAAATAAGAACAAACGAAAACACCTATCTATATATCCATCCATCTATCCATCTATCTATCCATCCATCCATTCGTCCATCTATCTATCTATCTATCTATCTATCTATCTATCTATCTATTTATCCATCTATCTAGCTAACTATTTTTACCTGTAAATACACACGTATATATACATATATATATATATATATATATATATATATATATATATATATATATATATATATATATGTGTGTGTGTGTGTGTGTGTGTGTGTGTGTGTGTGTATTAAGCTAAACTGATTGAATTGGCAGGTTGTAATTGAAACTTTCATTCTTTCTGTCTTCTAAGGTTTCATCAATTCCAACATTTGGCGCAGTCACAAAGACTTCAAACCAGCCGAGGAGGCTGCGGTTGGCAGAGGCAGACCATATTCGAACGTCTTGTATTACTCTGTAGTCCGTCCTCATGGCATGTAATATGACACACGTCGGCAACGTCAGTTAGTCAATTATTTAACCCCCCACTGTTTTATTTTCGCCGTATAAGATATCTTTATTTACGTTAACTTATCTTACTTATTTCTCATACCAAATGATTTCAATTTCTTTCGATTCTTTTCTCTCCTTAGTTTCTATTTACTTTATTAATTTTATTGCTTTATTATTTTGCTTTTTCTTTATTTCTCGTTTTTATTTCAACCATGTTCCTTTTATTTTTGTTTCGCATTCTTTCCGTAATTTTATATTTTATATTTCTCTATATTTTTTATATAATTTTATATTTCTTTTTTCTCCAGTTTCGTCTTGTTGTCTTGTTTTGTGTTGTCTTGTGTTTTTATTTTCATTTTCGCATTTTTGTTTGATGTTTTTCAGTTATTTTCATGTTTAAATTTTGCTATCTTGTATTCATATAATTCTCTATTTTCATTTGTTTTTCTATTCAATTTTGCCTTAGTTTTTAATTTATGGACGTTTATGATTCTTTCCTGTCTAACTTTTTTCTTATTATCTTAATATTATATTTTGGAGTCCCGGGCGTCGTCGGGCCACCTAAGTGAGAGGATTATTATTATTATTATTATTATTATTATTATTATTATTATTATATATTGTTATTGTTTTATATGATTATTATAAATTATTATTATATATTATTATATATTATTATAGAATATTATCACAGATTATTATATATAATTATTACATATTGTTATTGTATATTATTATTATATATTATTACATATTATTATATATTCTTATATATTGTTATTATATATTATCATATATAATTGTTATATATTCTTATATATTGTTATTATATATTAGTATTATATATTATTATATGTTATTCTATATTATCATATATTATTATATATTATTGTTATATATTATTATATAATATTATATATTGTTATTAAATATTATTATTATATATTATTATATATTATTATATATTATATATATTATTATATATTATGATTAGGTATTATTATATAGTATATTATATTATTATATATTATTATTAAATATTATTATATATTATTATATATTGTTATTATTTTTATTATATATTATATATTATTATGTATTTTATTATGTATTATTATATATTTTTATTATTACATCTTATTATATATTATTATATATTGTTATTATTTTATATGATTATTATAAATTATTATTATATATTATTATATATTATTATATAATATTATATTATATTATTATATATAATTATTACATATTGTTATTTATATTATTATATATTATATGTTATTATTATATGTTATTATATATTGTCATTATATATTATCATATATAATTATTATATATGATAATTAATATATATTGTTATATAATGTTATTATATATTAGTTTTATATATTATTATATATTATCATATATTATTATATATTATTATAATATATGATTATATATTATTATATATTGTTATATATTATTATATATATTATTATATATTGTTATTAGGTATTATTATATATTATATTATTATATAATATTGTAAATATTATTATATATTATTATATGTTGTTATTATTTTTATTATGTATTATTATATATCATTATATATTTTATTATGTATTATTATATATTTTTTATTATATATTATTATATATTATTATATATCATTATGTATTATTATATATTATCATATATTATTACATATATATATATTATATATTGTTATTATTGTTATTATATATTATTATATATTATTATATATTTTTATATATATTATTATATATTGTTATTTTTGTATATTATCATTAAATATCATTATTATATATTATTATATATTGTTATATTATGATGTTTTTCTTATCATTATTATGATTATTATTATTTATTTATTTTTTCTAGAGATGTAGAGGTTTTTAAGGTGAGATATCCGTTTGAGAAAAGTGGGTTAGGTATTTTAGAATAACGCAATATTGTGTTAAATATTAAAATAACAACTTTAGAATTTTAGAAACAATAAAGAACAGAAAATTAAAAAAACGACCGGGTAGTGACGTCAGAGAATCAAGTAAAGTAATTGTTTGATTTATACACGTAAGCAGTTGGAGAAAAGATTTTCAGTCTGAGAGTCTAAGAGTTGGGTCCTGGATAGCGAGGAGTTAGCACGGAGGAAAAATGTCTCCGCATTATTTTCTATAAAATCGGATTTTGTTTTTTTGGATGGTTACAAGATTCCATAAAAAACTATATATATTTGTCAAGCGAATTCACCGCAAGTGTGATGTGAAGAATCCCTGATAATTAATGGTTACGTCTTTGTGTCAAATGATACAGTACCACCAATTATTATTTGGATGAACGTGACCTTTGCAAGATGTAGCTGTCGCAACCTCCAAGACGTGAACTATACTTTATATGTAAAAAATATATAATACGTGTTTGATATTTTACTTCTCAGGGAAGAATTTCTACCCATGGTAACATGTACGTATCAAAGAAAAGGAAAAAGAAAAGAAACAAGATATGTGCCTTATCTCAGCATATCGAAACAAGAATATATATATATATATATGTGTGTGTGTATGTGTGTGTGTGTGTGTGTTACAGAAAAGGTTCCCATTTTCATGTAAGTAAGAAAAACATTAGATAGACCGAGATTCGAACTTTGTAAGCAAGGTTCAGAAATAGATTCAGAAATGGAATGTGGAATTTCGCATTGTTCAGTTTCACATAAAATAGTTTAGATATGTTGTTGTAAAAGGAATTTTTATGGTTCAATTCTTTTTCTGAAAACTGAATAAGGTCAGCTAGAAATTAAAGAACAATGCAATTTAAGTATGTTGAAAAATAGCTTAGGAAAAAATATGAGTGAGAATTATTTGTCTGCAAAAATGGTTTGGAAACGTGCCGAACCACGCATGTTCAGGCCACGTGAGTCGATCACGTTTTTGGACATACGTATGGTGTCATGGCAGAAACGAATTCTCAATATAGGAGCTAGAGTCAAAGATGAGTTAGACAGATGAGTTGGAGACGAAAATAGGAAACAGAGCTGACATAATCAGAGGAGGGTCCCTTTGGAAGCGAGGGAGAAAGTTTTAGTCATGTAGTAGACTTTGAATTCCTGGATGTCATCATCGTTTCGACCGGTCAAATGGAATAAAAGAACATCATCATATTTTTGTAACTGCCGTCCTCGTGTCGTATTTCTACAACAAAGGTAATGTGTAATCATCTTTAATGAACTTTGAATAACTCATCATAAGAATGTGTCCCCCCTCTCTATCAGAAGTAATGATTGCCCCCATCTGTGGTAAAAGAACTGATCACCCCCTCTCTCCTTTCTAATATATGTGTTAAGAAGAAACATAACAGAAGTCTAAAAATTCTCTCTTCTCTCTCCCTCACCACCATTGTGTATATGTACCCCGTCATCTTAAAAAGACCCCATCCCTATGCAACATATATACACGCGTTTTGTTAAAAGAATTATTTTCATGTTATGGTCGCGTCAGAAACTGTTTCACATGGTATACACCCATTGTATTATACAATTATTAATTCACGAAACAAACTTCATATTGACACGTATATACACGCCTCTGCTAGACGATCACATATTTATGCACACACACACACACACACACACACATACATACACCATATATATATACGACAGACACGTCATTTATAAAATCTTTATATAGGTAAACTATATAACACTATTTTTTTTAAATTTTTATTTTTGCTTTTTCCCAATGTCTTCTTTTTTTTGTCTTCAGTTTTGCTTTAATTTTTTACTGTATGTATTCGTGTTCATTCGTTTTTTTTTCTTAATTTATACATTCCTTTATTTTTATGTTTCATTCATAATGCACTTTTCTTTCCTTTCTTTGTTTCTTTATTTATTTTGTTGTTATATTTCCCGATACACTTTTCTTTCTTTTATCAATTTCTTTAATTTTTTTGTTCTAATTACGATTTATTTTCGGAGAAATAAGGAAAATAGAAAATAGAGGTTTACTGAATTTAAACCTTGAATGACAAACTAAAACTTATTTAGGTAATAGCTTGAATAGTTCATTGAAATTATAGAATGAGGTTATTCATGTAACACAACATATTTACGGACATTTTATAAGATTATAATAAATATTGATGCATATAACATAGATTTCACTTTCCAATTGACTTTACAAATAATTTTGTGATTGCATCTCAAAGTAATAACTACTAATCATTAATAAATAATCTGAGCATAAATAAGGACTAACATATGATTGGTAGAGATACAATTATTTTATTATTAGACTAATAAACAACACAGGAAGAATGAAATCAATATATAAATGGACGCTATGTACGCATGGGATTTTAAACATAACAGTTTTTATGCTGTGAATATATTAAAATAAACTTAAATAAAAATAATTTTTGTTATGATAAAATAAAATGACCAAATTTTATCCAGCAAATCCAGTAATTTCTTTATTAAGAAATACAATTTTATTTTATTAGCATGATATTTTGAGTTGATAGACATCATATTTTTAATATTGGGTGCATAGAATCACAAGTGGTTCTCTTTCATCTCGCTAGGTGTCGTACTTTTTTACATTTATATGTAAATTATATAACAAAATGGCGTCTCACAACTCAAATTATCAATTTATAGTTAACAATAAACACTAGATTATTTTCTATAAAAATTGGATTTGAGTTTTTTTCATGGTTACAAGATTACATAAAAAATTAAATATTTGTCAAGCGAACGTAAGTATGATGTGAAAATCACTGATAATTAATGGTTACGTCTTTGAATCAAAAGATACAGCATCACCAATTATTATTTTATGCTTATGAAACATATCTCAGAATAACACCATGGGTTTTAAAAATTCAGATTAAGTCCAATGTAAATGTTTAAAATATGATATACTTTAATATGTTAATTTTATCTGTTTAAAATATTTGACAAATATTAACTCATAATAGCTCCAATTATTAAGTTTGTTATAATTCTTTGGGAATGAACCCTAGAATCATGGATAATTCTTTGGGAATAAGTCATTTATTCAACTAAACATAGACTGTATGACTTCGTGTGTAATTTTACGCAAATGCGCACACACATACACGAACATACCCACACCTATATATATATATATATATATATATATATATATATGTATGTAGTAAGTTCTGGAATTATATACTGCAATTAAGCTACCAATTTTTTCCGAATTTTATTCCTGTGAGTACCAGTCAGGCTAACGCATGGAATTGATGTTATCGACTGTTTTTATGGTTACATGTGATATTAATATTGCTAGATATCTAATCATATTTTTATTATTATTCTCACTATTCAGAAATCAATGATCGTGCTTTTATAAAAGATTTATATGACTTTGTAATTCCCTTGTCTTATTGTTTATTTTTAAAGAGTTTTTTTATTAATCGAATCGAATAATTGCCTATGCTAGTAAAGAACTACTTCCAGGCTGCGTACTGAGAGGAATGTTCATATAGCTACCGCAGTGACTTCGTCCACAATACATTGCAATCTACATTGCACTATAGAGAGTTTACTGTTGATTTTATAAAATTATTTGTAAATAATGGCTTCACTTGAAGTTTAAAATGCAAAAATCAATATCATGGTTCAGTTGTGCACCAAACAGAAACATTCATTTCGAACGCGCCCTTGTCTTATCAAAGAACCAACTATTGATATTATGAAATTATTTTCACATGTTCACTTGAAATAAAGTTAAAAATACAAATCCAAGTGTCTTAGTTCGATAATGCTTTACAAAGAAAAATTCATATCAAATGTGGTCCTCTGCTATAAAAAACAAAACAAAAATTCGCAGTCTATTTTATAGACGTTTTTGCTTTTGCGCTGATAGCACTTCTCAGATGCACTTGTGATTTTAGGTCGCATAGACAGTTTTTTACTTATTTTTTTTTTCGTTGCAAACCGAGGCTATTTCCAAAAGCAAAGCATCCTATCTGTTTTCACACAAACCGTTGAAGATCTACCAAGATGTGAGTGGTAACATTTAAACGATCGACCTTTTGTGCTCCAAAATGTATTATTCCTCATAGTCTCGATGTTCTTTTGTTAGAAATTCGCTGGCATAGCTCTGGTTCTGACGCACGTCCATGACAGAGGTTGTTTTCTTCGATTCTCACACCATCAATATATGCACCGGAGAGATGAAAAGTAAAATACGCTTAAATATGATATTTGAATTCATCCCGATTTCGCATTTATAATAATAGAGCTAATTCTCTATGATTAATAGTGTACCAGACAGTGACAGACAGAAAGACATACGGAGTATTGTGTAGGGACTCATATTAACGGAGACTCAGAACAGATGACGATGATAATGAGGGAGACATTAATATCTGACTGGGATGATTCTTGTTAACACATATAGTGGAGGGGAGGAGATACATTATTGTTGATGGTGGAGAGGACAATTGTAAGGGTTGTACAAAGTTCGTTACAAGATGCTAATAAAAACACATTTACCTTTTTGTTGTAAGGAATGACGACACGAGACAAACAGTTACAAATTATTAATGGTGATTTAGTTAGGAATTCACAACTGTGCAACTACATGGTCTACTTTACTCCCTTCGCTTCTAAGGGGTTGTCTTCTTAATCTCTCCTGATTCTCTCTAACTGACTCTGTCTCATCAACTCCCTAACTTCGAGCCAACAGCTTGAATATATTGAGAAATCTCCTTTGTTTATGACGTCAGAAGTGTGGTTCCAAAATGACTAACTTTCTTGTGGATTTACATATGTCTGTCCAAACACACTTTTGGCAAACAAAGAATTCTCAATTCTAATTGTTTAATATCTGACTTATTTTTAACCAATATTTTTAAACAATATTTTTTAATTCGCATTGCCCATTCTTTTAACTGACATATTTAATATCCAGATTTCTAGATTTTCTAAAGCGACTCCTTTTCTGACAAAAATAATATTTAGCTATTCTAATAGAATTAACAATGGACTGCATTCCTAAGAGTTCCTATATCCACTTGCCTACAGGGGTCGATTCTAGCCTTCTCTTAATATTATTTTCACTTATCTAGTATGCTTCTTACTTACATGAGAAGGGGATATCCCTTCTCATGTAACAAGAGAACTTATTCTTCTAATGCTTTCCACAAAATATTTTGAGTAATTTTGCTTTAAAACAACACTGACGCACATATCCCTTATTTTTTTCAAAGTTTATAACAGAGCCCTTTTTTAACTATTATTTTCAAATACCCATATGCCATTATTAGTGTTTGATTATTATTATGTTAGATTGATTATGACTTATTTAAGCTTTTTGTCAGTTAGATAAAAATATTTAAATGACTAAATACTTGTTTTGTATCATAACAGATTAATATTCATATCTGAACAGGAAAGTCTATCTAATTATATAATTTGATGATGTAAAATAGAAAATACTTGTAGTAAGATTTCAGTTGCGAAATAAGAAATTATAACTCTAAAAAGAAAAAATCCACCCAGAAGCAAATCTTTTCTAAGGAAAGCTAAAGATTTGCAGAGTTTAGAATAAAATGAAATCCTTTGATTCATCTACAGGGTACTTCTCACAAAATAAGTGTTAGGTACACGAACTTTGTACAACCCTTACAAGTGTCCTCTCCACCATCAACAATAATGTATATCCTCCCCTCCACTATATGTGTTAACAAGAATCACCCCAGTCAGATATAAGTATCTCCCTCATTATCATCGTCATCTGTTCTGAGTATCCGTTAATATGAGCTCCTACACAACACTCTGTCTGTCTGTCTGTATGTCTGTATGTCTGCCTTTCTCTCTCTCTCTCGATATAGTATTTTTTATTGTCTTATTTTTTTTTGGTTTTTGCTTAAGATGGGGCATGCTACCTGATGCTAGAAGGTCAAAAGCCTTCAGCAAAACGTTATTTGTTTTAAAATTCTACCCGCTCCTTTTAATCGCATTTGTTTAGTTGATGCAAATAACTGCTAAGTCTCAAGGAAAGATTTAACATGTATTTAACAGTAGCATACGAAGAGGAGAGACAGATAAAAAACCGTAGTCACATCGTGAGCTATCTAACACGGACTGTACACACCGTTGCCATATGCGTATCTCAATGTATTGTAGAACAATCTCGTGCTATATTTGTTTTATCAATACGTGTGGTTTTATACAAAGAAATTTAAAAAAAAACGCGATTTTATTGTAATGTTTTACCTGGTAGGTCACGTGGCGAGAAATGAATTTTCTTGTTTCATTTCCTTTTCCGACTTTACTTCATTATGTTATGCAGCCGTCAGGCTGAAACTACTGTCAATAATTTTCTCCAATCTTTTTCTGTGCCTAAATCCAAACGTAGGTTCCATGAGCAGAGCTTCTTTCTCAGAAGTGCACGACTGTGGAACTCTCTACCGTTTGCCTGTTTCCCACCTGACTACAACTTGGATTTATTCAAATCCAACATAAACAAATTCCTGATAAACCGTCCCCTTAAGTAAGACACTCTATCAAATCTCCAATACTAATGATTACTACAATACTATCTCATTGATTACTGTACAGGCAATAACCCTTATCCCTGAGTGGCCTCCGGGTCTTGATAAGTGGTGACCACCATGTAAAAAAATATCTATTTGATCAGTGATTTGGAAACATTTTTCCCTAATGGTTACTCCCTTGACTCCTTCTGTGGAATTTTCTATTATAAATTATCGACCGACTTCGTTTTCTTTTCTAACCGGCAAAAATTGTTTTCACAGCGTAACACACTTAATTTTGTTTCATATTCATGAGTTTTTTTATTTATTCAAACCTAGTAACCCAACTAACATGTAACAAAGTTCCGTGATTCTATCCAACATTCCTTTTGGAATTGCTCTGACTAAAAAATGCGTTTATTCCGATGGGTTTCCAAGCTTCTTGGGTTGTTTACTTTTTTTTTTTTTAATGTTAGATATGTTTTATCTAAATAGCGTAAAAATATTTTCAATTACTTAGTTCGTTGTAATATTTTATATTTTAGAGATTTTTTTTTTACTTAAATAGCGTCAAAATATTTTCAGTTCGAAAAGAAGAGTTCACGTAGTGCAGGTAAGACTATAATGTCATTTGCATTCCTTTCGCTGTCAATTTCGTCAGTCTACTATTTGCTTTCTTTACAAAGAGTAACAAGTTAGGCACAAGATCGGGTTTGAATGTGGGGGAAAATTCAAATGCATAAAAACCATGATTGTAATTGATACAAAAATGCCCTATATAGTTTCATATGCAACCAAACACGAATAATAGCGCCTCGACCGCAAATAAAATTAATGATTGGCTTCATACAGTGTAATATCTTTTTTATTTACATAGAAGTAACCATTTTTCAAGGCCCAGAGGCAACTCGAGGATAAGGGTTAAAAAGTGTACAATAGTCAATGGGACACTATCATAGGAATCGTTAGTAGTGTAAATTTGGTAAATTGGTTTACTTAAGGGGAACGGCTCATCAAGAACTTGTTTACGTTGGACTTGAAGATGACCATATTGTGGTCAGCTGGAAAGCAGGCAAACAGAAGACAGTTCCACGGTTCTGCAGTTCTAAGAAAGAAGCTTTATTCATGGAATCTACGTTTAGGTTTATGCATGGATAAATAAATAATACAAAAAATTGTAAATAAAATTCACAAGCTTTTTCTCTAATCTAATGAATTTTAGTGCAAATAAACGAGTCTTGGCTTACCTATTTCAGTATTTATTAACTTAACTAACTGGCCGTCCATCTTTGCCCGGTCGTATCATACGCTTAAACAGGAAATTTAAATTTGTGCAGAATGCCTATGTATTGTTAGAGAATAAACTCTTTATTGAATAAATTGGTGGACTAATTCGTAAAAATAATTAAAAAATAGCACACATGAGCCACATGTGCGGGCCAGACAACCTGCTGTAGAGGCAAAACATGGAGTCGAGTAAATTGAAGGGGGAAGAAAAGACCGAGAAGAGAGCAATGGCCTGACCCCCGCTGGACGAGTGCGAAGAGAACTGGGACTTTGGGGAGGCTTATTGTCACTCAAATTTCAGTGGAAACCAATAGCCGCTACCAACCAGACATACCTGGTAAGAGGCTGTGACAATAATGCAAGTTCATTTGGAATGTTATTGAAAAAAAATGGAGAGTACTGGAAACCTAGGGAGACTTGTTGTTACTCAGTCTTCAGGGAACGCCAGGGGTTGTTTTCAAGGAGAGACCTTTGATGAGCTGTGTGAAAGCTCCTCGTGAGCCAATAATAATATAATCTATAACGATTTAACATCAATTAGACAGCATTCTTACAATTTCATTTTCTTTTCAAAACCCTTTAAAAATATGGCTCAAATTTCAGACATTTGAGGACGCAACATCATTTAATGATAATAAGAACAAACAATAGGAAAAAGAAAAATGGTCTTTATATGGATATCGCTCGCAACCACGCATGAAGCCATTTGATGTAAGGAGCTAACACAGACGAAAGACGATTATCACAAAGACAGGAGGTACCCATTGAAAAGATCAAGGCGGTAAGTAGGAGGAAAAGAATTGGCAGGAAGGGAGTCCCACAAATTTGCACTCTTGGGAACTAAGTTACTGGAATTAGAAGCTGTAGGATAGTGAGGTATTAAAACAACTAATTAATGGCGATCAATAGACAATTTAGTCAAACGAGCTGGAACAGAAGAAGAAATAAATAGATCAGATAATTCGAAAGAACGCACTCTATTACAGTATAAAAGAGAGATAACTCAACACATTGGCCAAATCTACTTTGTGATAAAATATACTATTAAAAAATCTGACGGAAAACGGATCTGTAGTTTTCTAGTTTATGAACGCTGACCAAACCAGACGTTCCATTTATATATATATATATATATATATATATATATATATATATATATATATATATATATATATGATATAATGGGGTAGTAGATCCCGGTTATATCAAACATTGAGTCTCTATTTACTAATTTGTATTTGTGATCGTGTTTGCATAATACATATATATATACGAATATTTCTTTAGATATAGGAATATTTTTTTAGATATCCGAATATTTTTTTTTATAGATATACGAATATTTTTTCAATAAATCAATGAAAACCCTCGCTTAATTGTCTGTTTTTGTTCATGAATAAAAAATATACAAGTGTCTATATATTTTCTCTATTTATTCATTTGTTGACTATAGGAATACAGAAAATGACTTCAAAATCTTTTCTTTTTTTTTTGCTAATAAAACACTATTTTAGCTTGTTACTCGGCTTACGTTAATGTATTAGAAGGCGTAAGGTGTGAGGGGTTGTGGTGGCAGTAGAAAAAATGTGTGAGACTAATCGTGATGAAAAAAATGAGTGCATGTAATTCCATGTGTGTGTCCATCTGAAAATCTTCATACGATATTTTCGGGGAGACAGATATAAACAAAGGCTGAAGACAACCAGATATAGGCGACCGGAAGTTAGTCCCCCTTGTTATGGATTTGCAACTGACGGTACCGATGTTTTTCTTATCTTTTGTAATACAATATAAATAAATGTTACACTCATATATTTTTGATATTTTCTTGATAATCGAGCACTTTGCTGGGGGGGGGTTCTCCAATTAAAACTTTAAACTATATATATGTATATATATATATATATATATATATATATATATGTATGTATGTATAATTTTAATCATTCAATGACTTTTAAAATTTATGACGTGAAATGTTTGAATTTCAAATCAAAATATTTTTACTATTCTATGTAAGGCAAAGAATACATTTGAAATATTATAACTCCTTATCTTACAGGATTTCGATGTCTACCATCTCTTCAGAGGAGAAAATATTAGCAAATTGTTATAATGGTTTATACCTTATTTGTTAAAGTCAGTGAGACTTGGAAAATCACAATTAAAAGTTGTTTAAGTATTCAAATGTCATAGAGTAAGGGAAGTTAATGAAAAGGGTACAAAAATTCACATCCAAATTGCATGGTAAAATCCGAAGTGAATGTCTTTGATAACAGTGTAGTACCATTGGTAATATTATTACTGTTATTATAATTACTAGTAGTAACAGTAGTATTGATGATAATGATAATAATCAATTCTCCCATTAACCCAATCAACAATTCCCCCACTAACCAACAATCGCGAGGTTGTTTGCTCAGCAACCGAAAAGGCTAACATGCTTGCCAGTCGATTTGCCTTAAACTCCATATTGGACCCTTCCAACCACCCCCTACCTGAATTTCCTATGCGGACAGACGCCACGCTAGATGATCTACAAATCACCCCTGCTCAAGTACATGCTATCATAAAAATCTTGACACTTCAAAAGCATGTGGACCCGACCTCATCCCAGCTATGCTATTAAAAAAGTGCTCAGCTGAAGTAGCTCCAGTTCTCTCCAAACTCTACAACACATGCCTTAATGAATCTTGCTTTCCGGGCTGTTGAAAAACTGCTTCTGTGGTACCAGTATTCAAGAATTCTGGCGAAAGAACTGGCCCATTAAATTATCGCCCTATTAGCCTCCTCCCACTTTTTGCCACAATATTTGAGACCTTAATCAACCATGCTCTAGTCCGTCACCTTACAGATGCTAAGCTTCTGACTGATCAAACAATATGGATTTAGACAAGCCCGTTCCACAGCAGACATCCTAACTGTAATCTCTGAGCGTATATACCATTCACTGGACAAAGCGGGGGAAGGCAGAGCGATAGCTCTAGATATATCTAAGGCTTTTGACAGGGTATGGCATGGGGGTCTCCTCAGGAAGATTAGATCATACGGTATCACTGGTAGAATACTTAACATAGTTAAATCCTTCTTAGATAAGAGAAAAATCCAGGTTGTCCTCGACGGTCGTACATCTAAACAATATGATATAAATGCGGGAGTGCCCCAGGTGTCTATCCTTGGACCTCTGCTGTTCCTGATATTCATAAATGACCTCCCCGACAAAATTTCCTCTGAGATGGGTATATATGCTGATGACACCACACTCTATAACAGACACGACAGGAAAACAAATGAACATATATCTAAAGAAATGGCAGAAACTCTAGAAGATAACCTCCAATCTGTAGTGGAATGGGGACATAAATGGATGGTCACGTTCAATGCCGCCAAGACTAAACTAGTTTCATTCAATAATTACAAGAAACCTTTTCTACCTCCTATAGCAATGGCCAACGACTCTTTATCTGAGAGCACGTCTTTTAAGCTCCTTAATCTAACGTTCACAGGAAACATGAGTTGGAACAATTACATCGAGGGCATTGCCAGGGCCGATGCAAGGAAGGTGGGTTCTCTCTACCGTGCTAGAAAACTACTAACACCCGAAAGTATCCTGTACCTCTATAAGGCAACCATTCGCCCATGTATGGAGTATTGCTCTCATATTTGGGCTGGTGCATCGGCTACTAGTCTCTCGCTCCTTGACAAGGTTCAAAAGAGAGTCGCAAACCTGATAGGCCCTAAACTGGCATCTAAGCTTCAGCCTCTGTCCCATCGACGAAACGTTGCATCCCTCTTCCTGTTCTACAAGTATTATAATGGTGAAGGCTCTGACGAACTGCAAGCACTTGTGCCCCCCACGACGTGAACACCCTCGACAGACCCGACAGGCTGCAAAATCCCACCCCCATATTGTAGAAGTCCCTAGATGTAAAAGATTTTTCTACTCCAGTAGTTTCTTCCCCAGAACCGCTAGACTTTGGAATTCTATTCCAGGTCCCTGCTTCCCCAACTGTCCTGAGGTTCAGAAGTTCAAGTGCAACGTGAACCAACATCTTGCTGCCCAAATCCCTACATAGTGCCCCAGTAGTTGTTGCCCCTGATAGTAGCCCCCTACACCAAAGTGGCAATGTGCCTTGTATGGGGTGAAAATGTAAAAAAAAAAAAAAGTCGTTAGTAGCTATGAGCTGAAAATAGAAATAGAAGGTAAAAAATGATTATTAATAGAAAAATAACAGTAGAAATTATGTAAAAAGGGTATCGTTAGAGAATATTTTTGTATTAGCGTAAGTACTGCTATTGTGTAAGTAGCAAAAGTCTTTAGTAATAGATTCATTTAAAAAATCTTTATTCGTTTATACCCCTTAACTGTCAGGAATACTTTTTCACAAATATATAGCTTTTGAGCCTACACATCGCCAATGGACGGGCCGACAGACGAATAAATGTAACATTATTATATAGTTTATATGTTCGATGTAAAAACTTGATTATATGCAGCCTTTTTTTTTTCTTAGAACCTTCTGGCTTTTCAACCACTTAGCTATTAAAAATCCGAGCCACTTTTGGGCGGATTACTGGAATGTTTTCCACTTAGTTATTCAATTAAAGATTGGATAGCGTTTTTAATTGAATTTTTCAACATCCTTCCAGAAGCGTCTTAACCTCGTCGAAATGATTGATACGCATTTTATAAGCAATTAGAGAAAAATGACAGACAATCTATTTTTAATAATGGCACTTCAATCAATGCTGAGGCCACTAATGTTGCTGCTGCTGCTGCTGAAGGCGCGTCCTAATTTTGATAATCATATTTACGTGGCTTCCATTCTTTATTTCACGCTTCGATTCAGGGGTGTATATACAAGATGGCTGACATGATTAGGCTACTGGGTTTATCTTATGGACGGGCGCGTCCATGCGAGAATTTATAAATAATCAAATTATATATAGATTACGACAACCAGACAGAAATCTTCGAAAAAATAAAAATATTTTTATGTGTCATAAGTATATTAAACAAGTTTAAAATCTGTGATACAAAATATCTTTGGCGTTTGGGTTCGATGCCTTTTGTCAATTTTCAAATACACACACACACATATATATAATTGTTACTATAATTATTTTTAATACCTACAGACACTAATGTTTCATCCTTTTGGGAACCATCGATGTAGGGTGTCTCGATTATCACATCTCGAGGGATTCAAACCCGGTCCCGAAACTATCTGTGACTCCATTAGCAAGGAACGTACTCCTCGGCCGGCGTGAATCGTAGCGAGAATTTAGTTAGAATTAACAATTACGAAACGTAAATGTCATTCAAATAAGTCAAAGTAATCAAGTTATTTTAATATAACGATCTACGCACGTGGGCTAAGTGACCGACTTTTACATTTCAAATAACAGTGCTCAGCAATAAGAACCTAGTAATTTATTAAAATATATGGCAATTATCTAACTGCGTTTCAACTCTGTATGAGGATCTTCAGGCTACAATGCATCGAATAGTATTATCTTGTGTTTAAAACACAAGCTGCACGTGATATCCATATGCACGTGATATCCGATTAAGTCAGTCAACCAATCAGATTCATTGTTACTCGTGCTCGCAGGATTTTATATTACTCAGTCAATCACCGACTTCCACTCAGACAACGTTCGGCTACTTTTATTTCTTATTTTATTGTTCTGTTTGTGTCTGTGTGAAATTGATAGTAAATTCTATTTTAATATGTGCTTGTGTCTGAATATGATTTCGTAAATTGAGCTAGTTTAAAAATGCATAGTGAGGTGGAAAGTAAGTGTAGTGGTTGTAAAACCAATATAACTCTCTCTCTCTCCTTATATATATATATATATATATATATATATATATGTACTATCAGGGAGACCCAACGTTACCCGGGACGAATGATAATGAACGAATATTTCAGACTCCTATATTTATTGCCGTCGAAATCCATGAAATCGCCCGGAAAGAAACTTCACATGCCTCCATGCAGTAACTTAGTCCAAAATATATGTTATTCCACATTGCACCCTAGAGAAACTACTGTTTCTTTTATAAAAGTATTTTGTATAAACTTCTTTCCAAAAAAAAAAAAATATGAAATTTACACGCAGGGGTTGAACCTAAAGACCACGGGCAGCAAAAAAAAACCCATAAAAAACAAGTAAATTTTCAAGTCTTATAAAATTCATTGCAGTTACTGAAAAAAAAAACAAGAAATTTACGTGCGGAGTTTGAACCTACAGACCACATCATGCAAACAAAAAAAAATGACTGACCTGCAGTAGAATTTTTACGGCCAGTCGTTCTATCATTGTTGCTTAGCAACGACATGGAAAAAATGGTTTTACTAATGATAGCTAAAAAAATAACGGTTCGATTTTTGATTATCTGACATTTTCGGGGGTATTCTGAGACAAAACTTAAATAAGATCACTCCCAGACTTATACACTAAATCTGTTCAATCGTTTCAGAGTCTATAAAGAAAGAACTCACACACACAGACAAAGTTACATTTATTTTATTGTATACACACACACACACACACGCATATATATATATATATATATATATATATATATGTATATTTGTGTGTTTGAGGCATTTGACCACAGCTATTGTCATTATTAATTTTAGTTTGATTTAATACAAAAATCCATAACACTTGACATATTTCAGCTATTCATTAAGCAGAACTAAAAGCAATTCTTTTATATTATTACAAACATGGTTAGCCGGCGTTGCCCGCACAATATAAAACAAATTTATAAAAGAAGTTGCGTTTGCACATTAGTGACATCATTTTTCCCGGACGATGCATAAATGTTCTGTATAGACTATTCTCCACTTCTGATTGCCTAACTAATAACGCTTACTATATATGATAGTGCATTATTCCTATTTTGGCTTACGGCTAACCTATACTTGTCTAATACAGAACATAATAATAACAAAGAAAGTATTTCTCTCTGGAAATGCTTTGTTAAAAAATACTTGCTCTATGTAGGATAATGTACACGCTTTAATTACTATTTACGAATTACGAAATATTATAAATCTTCGGCAACACTTAGTAGATTTTTTGTATAAAATAGTATAAAAAAATTATAATAATGTTATATTTTTTTCCTGGGCAACGCGATTACCAAACATATCTATTCTGCCTATGATATATAACAATTTGGATTGATTAACGTATACTACTTATACATATTACTACTGAATTATTACTCATATTGCTACTGGGCTATATCGTGTGATTGCCTGATGTACTAATAATTACAACAAAAAACAATGTTCTTTCTCCCAGGCGATACTGTGTTTGAATAAACCTGCTCTATTGAGAATATTGAGCACACTTCTTTTACTATACACCACTTAGCATGATAAAATAATGCATTATTATAATTAATATTGATATTATTACTATTATTATTATTATTATTATTATTATTATTATTATTATTATTATTATTATAAGTAGTAGAGGTAGTAGTAGTATTGGATCACAAACAGCTTTCACACAGGTCATAAAGGATCTCTCCTTGAAAACAGCCTGTGGTGTTCTCTGAAAGCTGAGTGACAACACGTCTCCCCTATTTTCAAGTGCTCTCAACCTCTTCTGATAGCATTTGCAAATAAATTTGCATTATCGCAACATCCATCCACCTCCGATTTCTCACTAGCAGTGGCCATTGGTCTCCACGTAAATTTGAGTGGCATTAAGCCTCCCAAGGTTCCAGTTCTCTTCGCCCTTGTCCAGTGGAGGTCTGCCTAGTGCTCTCTCCTCGGTCTTTCCATCATCCTTGACCCTTCCCAGCTATTTGGCATCATTTTATTGTGGATGGTGAGTAATGGGAGGGAATGGGCGAGGGGATAGGGGAGGAATAGAGGACTTATAGATATGCATCTTCTATGTGCTTGGTTCCATGTAATGATTCTTCAGGTTTTGTCTGCTGCAGCAGTTCGTCTGGTCCGCACGTGTGGCTCATGTGTATTAGTTTCTGTATTCAAGGGATTTCCTTAATATTTCAGATATCTTCATTATTTTTATTTGTTGTATCTTTCCAGTCATTCTTCTGATTCCATTTTCTCCCATTCTTTTTTCAAAGTTTTCCGAATTGTTCCTAGTGCTCCTACTATTATAGGTACTATCTAGATTTTTTTTATCATCCATATCCCTTTCAGTTCTCTGGCTAGCTCTGTGTATTTGTCCCGTTTCTTCTTTTCTTTAATATTTGTCCTGTGGTCAGCTGGAACAGCAAAGTCTACGATTTAGCAGGGCTTTTCTTTCTTGTTAATTATTACGACATCCGGTCTTCTTACTTGGATAGGTTTATCCGTTTGTATGTCAATGCCCCATAGGTTTTGTTATTCTCATTTCTAGTTACTGTTGTTGATTTATGTTTGTATCACTTGTCTGTGCGTTCGCGATGCAGTTGTTTACACAATTCCCAGTTTACTGCTCTTCCCACTAGGTCTGTTCTTGTATTCCTTTTGGGCTTGTTTGCTATATTCGCTTACTATATAGTTAATCGTTTTGTCCACAGAGTCCTCATTCTAGTGTTTTGTCGATCTTTGATTTGATGTGGTTGATTCTTATCGAGTGATCTTGTGCTGCCGTTATTAGGAATTCAGTTGCTCTGTTTATGTGCCCTTTTCTCATCCATGTTCAAGTGTTTTCGTTATTTTCATCTTTTGTCATCTTTACCAATCTTCCGTGTAGTTGTTTCTCCTCCCATTTTTCTTTCCTTGCCTTATCTTTTGTCTCTCTCTTTTCTGTTTTGCTGTTTTTTTTCACTGTCTCTCGCTGCCATAATCATCCTTTATGTGTTTTGAGTTATGTAATTTTCTAGTTCTTTTTTAATGTCATTGACACAGTCAGTCCCTTTCCGCCGTCATTCCTTTTCACGTACAGTAAGTCAACGTCGTCCTTCGGATGTAATGCGTTGTGTATGGTAATGAGTTTCCTGATCTTCTGATCGAGCTGTCTCAGTTCTTCTTTAGTCCACCCTTTGAACGGTCCAGAGTATCTTACTAATGATACTGCCCATGTTATTAGGTTTCTGCTATGTAATTTAGTTTCCAGAAGTTTTCTTGTTCTCCTGAGGCATTCCTTTTCAATTCCCTCTTTTATTTCTGTTGATTTGATGTTGTCTGCTTCCAGAACTCCCAGGTATTTAGAAGTGTCTTGTTTTCCTAGTGTCCTCATCTCCGTTTGGTTGGCTTGTTTCATGCCTTCTGCCGTCTCCAGCTTTTCCCTTTCTTATAACTACTAGTACACATTTTTCCATACCAAACTTCATTTGGATATCCTGGTTGAAGATCCTGGGAGTGTTGATTAGTGTCTTTAGTTCCTTTTCGAGCATTGCGAAAAGTTCAGATCCTTATTATTATTATTATTATTACTATTATTGTTGTTGTTGTTGTTGTTGTTTTTGTTTTTGTTGTTGTTGTTGTTGTTGTTGTTGTTAATAAAACATAGTGATGTTGTTTCTTCCGGGTAATGCGGCCTTTAAACCTACCTGCTCTATCCAGGATATTGAACACTTTGCATTACCTGACTTATATGATTTACTATATATGATCCTATTTTATTGTTCTTATGACACCTAGACAATGACATCTCTTTTGCTAGTATACAACATAATAACATAAATCAAAGAAATGCTTTTTTCCCCGGGCAATTTTGCGTTTTACCATAACGGTTCAATCTAGGATATTGAGCACTCTGTGATAAATATATATCCTAATCAGATATGATACTGAATTCTCAGTACAATAAATACTAGGCAATGCCTGAGTAGATTTTCTTCTATGAAATAGTTTTTAAAAAATGGTGATGTTTTTTCCTGTTTAATAAAATATCTGCTCTATCCATGATATTAGGCACTTTCGAATAACTTACTTATACCACTCACATGATACGGTGCTTTTTTACTGCTTATATGGAACCCGTGCAACACCATTAGCTTTCTGTAGTGTACAATATCGTAACAGAAAACAAAGAATTTTCTTCTCCCGGTCAACGTCGAATATAAAAACACATGCTCTGCCGAATATTTTAATAACTTTTAATGACTACTTAGTGGATATAATTATACGTTATTATTATGTATGCCAGAAAATACCGACTATATTTACTTCTATAAAATATTATAACAAATATGGGGAAGTTTTCCCGGGCACAGCAACTTTCAGACATTTCTTTTACAAAGGAATCACCATTTATCAAGGTCTGGAGACCACTCAAGAATAAGGGTTAATGGGTATACATTAGTCAATGTGATTATAATGTAGTAAACATAAGTAGTGGGAATTTTGTAAATTGGATTACTTAGGGGGACGGTTCATCAAGAACTTTTTTACGTTGGACTTGAAGACAATCGGATTGTAGTCAACTGGAAAGCATGCAATTGGAAGAGAGTTCCATAGGCGTTCAGTTCTAAGAAAGAAGCTTTGTTCATGGAATCTACATTTAGGTTTAGGCACAGATAAAGAGGGTGAACAATTATTGATAGTGGTTTTGGCTAGACGAGTGTTCTTCGTGAAAGTTTGGCGAGGGGGGAGACCATAGATTGAAGCTCAGATGAGCACTTGCCATGAAAATAACGATAAAGCAGAGACAAACTCGCAACGTCTCTTCTGTAGGAAAGACATGATACATGCTTTATCCAAGCTATTAAGCACTTTAGGTTACCTACCAAATCTGATACTATTATTACTCTTATGGGTCACTATCTTTGGACCGATGGTCCTATATAGGAGTACTGAATTATGAATATATATATATATATATATATATATATATATATATATATATATATATATATATATATGAATTGAGCTACACAGAATTCATGAGTATGAAACCATGAAAATTATGTGTGGTGAAAATCCTCTCCCTATATTTATAACTTTATTACATTATTTAGCTCTGCTCATGGATTTAGCATGTTGGAATAAATACTGAAAATCGATACATACAGGGTCAAACGATAAAATTGGCGCCATAGAAAAGACGACATGATTCCATTCCCGCTTGATGAAAACCGGTTTTCTGTTTTTTTTGTTGCAGACCATCTACTAGTTGGTTAGTTGTGTACAAATCCCAAGAGCACTAGAAGCCTTCTATCATGCCTGAAAGTGACACAATGTTTAACGAGCGAGAACGGAGACACGCTGCTATACAATTCGCGCTCTCTACCGATTCAAATTATGACAACAGAACTATTGCCAGCACCCTCAAAAAGCATCGCTTGATTACCATGGATAACATGGACTTACCCAGGGTGATGAAAACAGTTTCCGGCCATGGCTATAGTTTTTGGTGTAGTTTCAAGTGAGGGCCACATCATGCCACCTTATATCTTCAAAGTCGGCGAAAAAGCCAACAACAGAGTGTAACTAGATGTACTAAAGAGTGTGCTGAACCTTGGTGCAATCGTATGACGGCAGACAGATCCTAGGTGTCGTAGCAGGACTCGGAGCCGGCCCACAAGTCTAAAATGACTCAGGCTTGGCTTCAGTAGGAGTGCTACGATTTTGTACTCTTCTCTTACTGGCACTCCCCCTACCCCGACCTGAAGCCGCTGGACTACTTCGTTTGATCATATGTCGAGAACATTACCAACATGATGTCCGACAACACCAAAGCCATATGGTCGCCACCATCGGCCGAGTATTCGCCGCTTGTGGAAAAGGCATGCTCCATTTCCGGACCCGTATCGAGGCGGTGATTGAGGGCGAAGGCCGCTACATTGAATAGTTGTCAATTCTACTACATAATCAAGTTACCTATATTTATTTCCTTATTAAAAGTTTTAAAATAAAGCTGCTGTGTTGTTTCCTTCAGGGCAACACTTTAATCGTTCCACCCTGTACATGTTCTAGTCGGCATCGCGTTAGATATGGCGATGGTAGTTTTCACAGAAGATATATATGTTTTATGACAATCATTTAAAGCTTCTCTCTCTATCATTCCCCACCGCTTTGGAAGACGCCATAACTAAATTTAGGAATACATATTACATTTTGCTTTGAATTGTCATCTAGCAGCTTGTTATTTATTTACGGCAATGACGGACTTTACACTGGAAAAATACACCGAGCAAAGCAATTTTTTAAATTCCGTTTTCCTTATTTTAACATTTTCCTAACCCCATCTTTTGTTCGGATCAATGTCATGTTTTCGCTGTGCGCATCGCTGGTGGATTATACTTCCATCTAAAATGTCCGATTGGATGAGCCGAGATTTTCAGCAAAAAAGCATACCAGAAATAGGTCGAAAAGCAAGAGAGAAAAAGTATACAAGTTGTGATTTAAAAGCCTATAAAGTGCATGAACAAAACATGAATTATGAGTTAGAGCAAAACAGAAATAAAGGCAGTCACGTATTATGTATACATCGATTATATCGGCGCTCGTGCACGTATTAAGATGTATATTTTTTTAATAATCTAACCCCGTGATTATCTTATATGGGTAATATACATAGAAAATTCCGGGTTTTGTCATTATATATACTTATACTCTTTCAAAACAAAAATAACCATATAAAAACTAAATTTATTCTCTTATGTAGAACCGGAAGTAAAGTTATAGCCCCAGTCAGTCTCCAGGAACAATAGATACCCTCAATAAGGCTGAATGCCCGTGTAATAGTGAAGCAAGTGCTGTGCAATCCCCCAACCATCGTCTTCCTTAATCAACACTGCCTAATTCCGCGTGCAAGAAGTAGTCCCCAACAACTGGAAACATTGCCAGAATAGGTGGAGATCACATACACCACGCGGTATTCTCATATGGTCACTTATTTTAGTACTGACAATGCCCAATATTGCTTAACTTTGGACGTAAACATTAAAAAAGAAAACACGGGAGACTCATCTGACGAGTAGCTTACAGTAGGAAACCAGGTTTTATGATTGTGTAAAAAACACGTGTTTTTTAATTATAAATAAAACAGAGTATATATATATATATATATATATATATATATATATATATATATATATATATATATATATATTCGGTTTTAATTATTTTGATAATTGCAAAGTGAATTCTGATTTAAATAGCAGACGAATCATGAATAAACGAACCTAATATTATTTTTCTTGTCGTAAAGCACTTTTAATAACTGAAACTCGTTACTATTAAGTGATTACTTTTAGAAGATTTTGATTACCTCACTTTACTCACAATCATCAGCAATATAAAGTATAAACAGGTAAGGTTTGTGAACATAGAGAAAAGAAATATATTTGCTAAGGTAGGCACGGTAAAAAATAAGATGAAACGAAAAGAGGGAGAGAGATACAGAGGCGAGAGAATCAGAGAAAATCTGTGATAGACAATCTGTGACAGATAAATAGAAAGAGATGAGCCATGCCAACTTTGTCGGTGCCGAAGAGACGGATCGAACCTTAAAATAAAACTTAAGCCAATTCTTGATTTGTTGACTTATACTCAGTCTAAATGAAATCATTTTGCTATCACCATACATTTTTTAATTAATGACGATCCTAAAAGAGCGGGGATGTGAATCACCCTGAATTTCTCTTATTCACAGCTATATTCTGATTATATTTTACCGGCTTAACAACGGTTCACAAAAAAAATGCGTTCCAATAGAAATGCAGTTTGAAAAAATAGAGACAAACAGACATGCATAGTGAGATTTATAAATTCGATTATTGTTGTTTTTTGAAAGAATAGATCGCAAAAACGAGCACAAAATATGTAAACGTGATCTTTCTATAAATACAATGCAGTCAATAGCAGTGATGACAAAACTTTATTAATTTCACTCTTGCGCTCACAATATTCATTCGATCAGATTGTAGACTTCAACACAAATTTGATTATATTGATATAAAAAATGTAATACAGTATAGCTAATATACTTTGAGGTATGTACACTATTATACTGTAAATGAGTCGTTTTAGAATATTGAATAACCTTTTCCAGAGAAATCTAGTTAAAAATTGGAACCTATTAGTAATAAAAGATTGAACCTAGTATGTTCAGTAAATATTAGATAGTGACTGCAATCATACAAAAAACAAAAGCAAAACAAAAACAAAACAAAACAAAAAACATCCCGAATTACATTAGGCGCTGCCGGATTGGTCTGTAAGCATTTAGGAACAAAATACTCACAAGAATATCGGCAAGTGCGTTGAACACAGGTTTATCGTTGACAAATGTTTATTCAAAATGGCGAATGCATTGGCATATGATATGCTTGTCAACTCTGTTGCTATCTCACATAATTTCAATTTATGATAGGATCCAAAAAAATTGTGGAGTTGTTTATCTTTTAAAGCACAGCTGACAGATATGGGCGAGTTGAGCGTTGTGTGTCATTTGTATGTGTAAAACAAGTATTAAAACCAGTATACAGGAATAAACACCAACAAAAATCTGGTTTGAAGTACCGATAGGCGGATAGTGAAATACTGCAACATGTTTTCAACAATCCCTGCAGCTGCGCTGGCTCTTACCGTATTGGCTTGCATTTCCGTTGGACTTCGTCTGCAACGCCGAGAGGCAGATCCTAGTAACTGGGCAAACCTATGGCCCCTTATCACTCGCCTACACCTGTATCCGGAAAGCCAGTTCCAGCTTCGAACTGTATAGCCACAGCTGATACTGCAGTGTACCAGACTAGAATGTCATTGTCTTCTCAGACAAAAGGTTGCCATCAAAATCATCATACCAACTCTTAACCGTTGTTTCGGATACGAACAAGAGTTATATTTTCTCACTAGAAATACACGAAATTCTGATAGTTCCGCTGTTTCGAATAGTTATGCAAGAGATTCCTCACTTAAAAAAAAACTGGATTTTTAATCTAATACTCCGATTTGGGTGTGCCAGGTTCGAATCCTGTTCTTTCCAAAGAAACAGTTTCATCAACTCACACCTGACATTGTATCTAACCTTTTACAAATGATATAAACAATAGATATCTATCTATATATCTATAAAAGTGAAAATCTCTGTTTGTGTATACTTTCCTACCGAATAACTCTATCAATTTCCAGTCTACAGACTTAAGATTTGACATAAGGGATATTGAGATTTGGGAACATCTTTTCAATCCTTTTTCGGCCAGAAATTTTGCTATTAAGGGGTAAAATTTCAATGATTTGACCTTTGAGAACTCTACCAAACTCCTCCGCTAATTTTGGGTCTAAACACTTGAAATTTTAGATATAGGTTCTTTGAACATGGATCTAAATTAATAACTTGATTTGAGCCCAAAACAATGAATGTTAAGGGGTCATAATTAAGGTCTAAGTTTTTAAAAATCGACCTCTGCGGTCTCTACCAAATTACTCAGTCAATTTTGAGTCTAAACATTTGATATTTTATATAAAGAGTACTCAGTTTTTGTGCGAAAGTTTTGCTGCAAAGCGGTCAAAGTTCAAAAAGTTGACCATTTCGGACTCTATCAAACTCCTCTGCCAATTTTGGGTCTAAACATTTGATATTTTAAATGTACGTTACCTACACATGAGTCAAACTTTTTAATATATACATACATATGCATATAATACATTACAATACAGTACATAGGACCGCGAGCAAATCCGGACTGAACTTCTAGTTTGAGGAATATAAGTACAATCTTGAAGTATAATTGAATGGCGTTTATCTTCAAAGTGTATCTACTTTGAGGCAATCAACATAGATTAGGAGTAACGACCCTTTATCGGATTTTTTGCGTTAACTTTGTTTATATCCGCAGAATGAGTGCTCTCATCTGCATAATCCCGTCGAACGAAGTCAAATGTTATGTTCACATATACACCCTGAAAAGAAAATAAGAATTAAAAAAAATATAAAATGGATTCACGGCACAATCATAAAATTAAGTAAACAGATTGTTAAATATATTCATTTGATCGTTCTGTACTTCGTGTTATGCAGTAGAAAATACATTTATCGTTTTATTAGACACCTTCTTCATATATTTTAACAGATATTTGTACATTTGTTTTTAATATCGAAATAATTTATAATTACGGAAATATATAAAATCTCTAATATTTAGTTTTTTTTACGATGAACTTATCTTGTCCCTTATATATATATATATATATATATATATATATATAAAATGAACTCATATTTCCCCTATGATTTTTATATTAATAGGATTAAAAATCAAGACATTTCATGCAAATGTAATATGCACAAACTGCAGCACAATATCTGAGGTGTGTTATAGGGATATTACCTCTCCACTTCCTCGATAATCGTAGATTCCTATATTTTTTCTACTGCGAGTTCACTGCCACAATCGGTTAAAATCAAAGCAGTAAAATATTTTCTCTCTAATTAATTCCTCCTTCCCGCGCCACCACTTGCACTGGTTCCGGGATCGTTCACAAGAGGCAGTTACGAGAGAACGCCGGTTTGGGTTTTCTTTACTTCGTAGTTGCTTAAAAAAACTGGAATGGAATTTGACCGTGCCTTTCCGTTCTATGCTTCCTATTGGGTGAAACGCACCACGGAATTAACCGATACCGACATTCCCACAAACATTAATTCTTATCACGCTTACTTTTACGTTGCTTAATTACCATTTATATTACTTTAACAAATTGCATAGAATACCATTCAAACACTCTCTTACAGAAAGTTGTGTTCTGCAATACGGCATCATTTTACATATAGAAAATCTCGTTTACTAAAAAAAAACCCGAAACAAACTAACCTTTGATTCCTTGTTTTACTACAAACTCAATTGGTCTCCAACTCTTACTTACGTATCCAACTTTAATTATGACACGTTTGTTTCTCTTTAAGCGTAGCCTAATTGAATAACACCTAGCAGCCGATATTTAGGTAAATCGACTTTTATATCACATTGCATTATACAACCGTTCACTTCTTCCATGTGATTTATCGATTACGCCATTCACGTAAAACGCGCTTACAAAATGTATAGTCCGTGTAGGCTTACCCCGTTCACTGTCTTCAACTGTAGAATGCCGGATTTCAATATTTTTTTTTACGTTTTTCTTTCTTTCATGAAATATACTAACATGTCCCAAACTAGCCGAATACTACCTATTCGTCAATTATGTTTATTTAAACAGTTGCCTAAAAACGCAAATAGATTTTCCCACTTCCTTCCTTTCAAATATTTCTCTAAAAAGACACACATGCATTCAGTTTCGTCAGCTAGTGGGGAGAATGAAACCATAACTTATAATGTGGGATTTTTTTACCAGTTTTCCTATACAAAATTAGCGATTCTTTCAATTTTCCGCTCAAAAACATTCAGATACAATTAAAAACAAAGGATGCAGTTTTCTCTGATTGCAAGGAGAGGGAAAAACAAATGAAAAATAAACTGAATTTCTTTTCTTTGCCGAGAGGGGGCCTACTAGGAACATAAACAATAATGCCATTTTTTCCCAACGTTTTTACACTAACACAAAAAAATGGTTCTTTCCATTTTTTTTATAAAATAAAAATATAAAAAAAATCATTTAATTTTATTTTGTTTTATAGTTGCTTAAAAAATCTGGAATGGAATATTAACGTTCCTTTTCGCACCATGGACTTAACCGAATCGAACTAACCTTTGATTTCCTGTTTTACTACAAACTCAATTGGTCTCCAAGTGTTGCTTATAACACGTTTGGTTTTCTTTTAGCGTGCCCTCATCGAATAACACTTAGCAGCCGATATTCAGGTAAATGCAATTTCATATCACATTGCATTATACAACCCTTCGCGTCTTTCGTGTTAAGTTACTTAAAATCACTAAACTCAGTTGCAGTGCTCCGTGGCGTAGTGGTTAGCGTGCCGGGCACTTTACATTATATTGTCACGTTGGCGCCTACTTACCGTAGTCGTTTTTTGCCTAAACACATAGAATGGAATTTTAAACACCCTTTCATTCATTAAGTTTATGTACGTTTTCCATTTACTGAAGTTAACAGAAGCTTCTCGAGCCATCTATCGGAGGCTGATATTACCCGAGTTTAGAGGGGATTCTAGTACTTAAATAAATTCAAACATGTTTCCGTTACTATTTCTTGGTGGTCCAGCGGTTAACGTTGAACGTTTTTTTTCACGCTTTATTTTCCAACTTCGCCTCAAGGCTTCGGGTTCGATCCTTCCTACTTACCTACCAACACTTTTTTACTCCCCCTCCCTGACACAAACACCAGGGCAATGATTTTTTTTATTATTCTTTTGTTTTGATTTACCCAAAAGCACACACACCTCTAAACACCCGGGCAACGCCGGGTACCCCCCGCTAGTTCATGAATTATAAGCTGTAGTTACCAATCATAAAAGCAGTTACGGTTCTTTCAATTCCTAAACAGAGAGAAAAATTTTGAAACATACCGAATCCGGCCACATGAATTTTTCAGCTTCGACTTCCTTTCTTAGTAAACAAATAAGTTTAGTGATTAAATAAGAAAAACATAAAGTGGGCGCTAGTTTTCCTTTCGACATATTTTTTTTCGCTTCTCTTATTCTGCCTTTTATTTCTCACATTTCATGAACGATGTTTCCAATAAAGGAGGAAGACTTTCTGTTTACTGGATCGAGATCTATTCATTTAACACCTACCATTTAGTAGTTTTTAACCTTGTTAGAATACTTTTAGCTACTTATATAAAATGGATTAATGCCTTGTCTGGAGCGATTCCCATAAAAAAATAAAAAGTTGTTTCTTATCACTTTGATAAAATGGCGGTACATAACTGTGTGACTTATGAGGATTTACCTGGCTGTACAACGGGGAATATTATCAATGCAAATACAAACACAATACAATACAATACAGCGAAAGTTTAAATTCTTACTTGGAGGAAGGTTGAATGTTTATTAAACACAATCTTTCAGTGTCGTCGGTCTTTTTGTAAAACATGGTTTGTCATGAAAACCGGACATAAAGATGCCTCTCCTTACTAGAAATCCTGGCCAAAAATTCAAAATAATATAGTATTCAATGGCCAAATATGATCTAATCTGTAGAGCTACACACTTGTCTATACGAGTGATGATACACCGTTAATTATCCAAATTCTACTACCTCAAGTAACAACTAGACAGTCAAACAAACAAAATTCACCCTTTTCCTAAAATTCGGCAAAATAAATAACCAGAATAAAGATAAAAGATATCATAAGTTTAATGGTCAACTGCAGAGAAGAAAATTTAATATTTATAAGTAGCTTATCAACTCAATTTTTGAGATATAAAAAGTAACCTTACATTGTAACAGATTGAGGCACTAAGATAGCGAGCGAGTGAGGGTAAACTAAGCAAATATGCAATTTACACGTATAACTTAACCCAGCTTTGGAATTTAAATAAATACAAATTGAAAATTTGAAGGCTAATGTAATGCACAAACAATAATAAATGGCCAGGTCTCGGACATCAAAGAATGACGTAATTGTCTAATATTAAAAAAAAGGAAATTTATGAGATTAAAAAAAATGGTTGGGTATATAACAATGCTTGAAAAGCAGAGAAAAAAAGAAAAAGTCCGGGAGTGGAAACAACCGACGTTATAATTATGTAAGGGCTATCGAAGAGAAATTGGTCTTGTATCCCAAGCAACACGGTGTTATGAAAACCAAAATGAAGCAGGAACGAAAGAAATTCTTTTGATTTGCATTCCATCCGATATTAGAAAGATCCTTTATTCCAGCGTCGACAAGACGAGGAGGAATTAGCAGTAATAAGCGGTCACAATAAAAAAAAAAAACTCGACTAATGTTATTGCTGTGGTGGCACACATTCATTTGCATATGTGGATAGTAATTACACATAAATAGGAAGACTCAGTTAGTCTGAGTGTGTGTTCACCAGAAGCCACCGAAGGCCGCCGAGAGCAGATATATTTCTCCAGCAAAGGCTCTCTTATTTGACACAATTATGTAAATATCCAGTAAATATACCTTTTCCTAATACACTTCTTATTTGATCTACCTTTGTTTGTTGAGTCGTCTTTTGTATTGCTTTCTACGTTGCTTGTTTCAACCTGCAAACTTAACAGTTATATCCATGATTCGTGCATCACGCCCATCTGCAGTTTTATTTTTGTCGTCGATCGCGTATGTGGACTGGAGATAGTAGTCAGTTAAGCTAAGTGTTTATTGTATGTGTTTAAACACACAAATACAACACATTGACAAGGTATGCAACCTTAGTTTATTTATTCTCCCTATGACTATAATGTGCGTAGATTATAAATACAGGTATAAGACAGATTGAGGCAAAATGAACACTCGCATATTTATGTACACCATAAAAATAACAAGCATTAAGCCTAAGAAATTTTCCTTGAAATCTAAGAAGTATACGTGCAAAAATGATGGAAAATCATCGTACATATACTATACGTATTTAAAGACAGAATATTTGAAATTATTTGTAAGCTAAAACGTACTTAATGAACGTCTGTTTCCATAAAGTTTTTCTCCTACATATTTCAATCGCATAAAATAAACGCTAAAATCTCCATCAGTTTTGGGGATCAAATGATATTTCCCAAAAAGAATTATTTGTTCTAGTTAGTTCAATTTTTCAATTAACTCAATAAATGAACAATTTCTTACTAAGTTGATATTCCTCATTATCACCCCGTTGACTTTATGTTGTTTTCTTTCTTTCATTATCATTTCGTACAGCGTCCATCACTCGCTTTCATTACTCAACGGAATAGTAAATTAGAAACAAAGGCCATATCACCATATGCAATACTACTATTTAATCTGTAGATGGACAATGATAATGAGAAATAGCGAGGAAGAGAAAAAAAACTATTTTGCTTTTTTGGCTTAAATATTTTTGAGTTTTAATTGGCGTTGCGATCTCATGTTTTCCTGATTAAAATAATTTAACCCAAGCTCACTAAGTGACTTAACGGGTCACATATTCTAATACTTATTTGAAATGAGACAGAACTGCTAAAATATATGAATTTATTTATTTATTTAATTCGTTACTTGTGCAATATTCAAGGAAGAATATGCATCTGCATTTCTGTGTACACAATTTTTATGTTAATGATCGATTTTTTCATACGTGCATGACTTTGGACGTCGTTCGCCAGCTTGCGTTAATATTCGTGCTCTTGCACATGCGTCTCGGATATTTTCCCATCATCACAGAATGCGATCCATGCGTGACTAATGCGTAGGATCATGTGGACAAGGAGAGAAACGCAAATGCGAAAACCGTGATCTTTTCGACAAATCCACAAGAACTGGGCAATTAATTAAAGGAAGATAGCGGTAGATCTGAGAGTAAGTTAGTGCTCGACTTTCGAGCGGCACATCTCGTGCTGTTACTGTACGCGAACACCCGATCCAATCGAAGGATTAACTGTTTGGAGAGAAATGATTTTCGTATGTCACAGAGTTGGAATATTCCATTCGGGTTTATTCTACGTCATTTTTTATTTAAATATTAACGGAGATGATTTAATGAAGACCTCATCTAAGCTGCTTTGTTAATCCAAGTGGTGACTGAGTACACCAGTTTTACTGATAGCTGAAAGTAACAAGTTCAACATGACACGATGTGTTATCACTAAAATTATACTGGACTATAACGCCATTGCCACATAGATAATCATATTTTTTGCAACTATATTGTTCAAAATAGGCATTGCATGATTTTATTTCTTAAATTCTACACCTGTTTTTGTTGATAACCTTATGACTTCTTATTCAATGGACTTATGTTTGTGTGAGCTACGGCATAATCACGTTGATGCATCGGTTCCTGCTGGATCACCGAAGTTAAGCAACGTTGAACCTGGTCAGTACTAAATGGGGGACCATTTGGAACTTCCAGGTGTTGTATGTACTCTCCGCTTATCTCGGCATAGTTTCCAGTCGCCCTGGATATCTTCTTGCCACTGGACTCAAACAGCATCTATTCAGGAGAGGTGTGGTTGTTGATTGCGAAACTCTTGCCTCCAAATTACACGCACAGCTACCTCTACAGGGGGTATCCTTTGTCTTTCGAGACTGAACCGAGTCATTGATATGTTTGTGACAAAAAAAAACGAATAAATGCAATCCTTTATTATACGAAGTCTGTTATTACGTCTAGCTAAAACTTGAAAATATACAAAAAATACCAACAAAGTTGCTATTGTTTTAAAAGTAATAACCCAGATTTAAAATAATTACATAAATAAAAAAAAGAATATAGCGAGGGAGGGGACAAATTAACATTTGTGGCATTTTATCTTTTAATGCCATAATGTAAAGTGTGGTTGATTTCGTTTTTTTTTTTACAAAGTGATGTCCTTTACGCAGACTCGACGTACGTGTGTGTGTCCAGAGGGATGAATGGGCTGGCCGGAGAAGCGAGAGTGGTAATGAGGATTATAAACTAATCTATATATAATATATTCGTTCAGTCTTGAAAGACAAAGGATACCCCCTGTAAAAGCAGCTGCGCGTGTAATTGTGAGACAAGAGTTACGTATTCACTAACTACACCTCTCCTGAATCGGCATTTTTTGAGTCCAGTGGCAATGACAAGTCCAGGATGACTGAAAACGGAAAAGACGCAAAGAGAGAGGGATATAATGATGCTACACTTTTGCATCGGTTCATGTATAATAAGCTCTGCTAGTATGAAATAAATAATACTTATTACAATTAGCACTAACTCGCGAGCAAAGAGAAAGGGGGAGAGAAATATTATATAAAAAAAAAACAAGCCTTCACTCGGACGGTCGTCTATCCTCCATCATAATTCCATTCCTAATTTACCACGCTCATAAAAACTGCCATTTCATTTAGACAATTCAAGCCTAGACACGTTATTAAAATAAACTATTTGTTATATAATTACAAATATTTCCTCCATTTTGACGTTTAGCGTTTGACGGTATTTCAACTACGGTAGTCTAATTGCAAAATTGAAATTTAACGTCTGACACAAGATCGGCCTATCATGACACACATACAGAAAAAAGATGATAGCAGTCTTATTAAGAAAGTTGAAAGACTAGAATCTACATATTTACATAGATAGGAAAAAAACTAGGACGTATATAAGTAATCAACATTGAATTTCAGACATTTTCTGTCTTTCTGGTGAGTATGTTATGGTTGCGTTGGCAGCCCTTTAACTTATCAAGTTTACAAAATAAAAATATTGTATTCCTCTTTGTCACCGTACTTTTTAGAATATATATTCGAAATTTATCAATGACGCGTTTAAACATGTATAGGATTACCCTTCACACACACACACACACACACACACATATATATATATAAACATGTATAGGATTACCCTTCACACACACACATATATTATATATATATATATATATATATATATATATATATATATATATATATATATGTATGTATATACGAGTGAAAGGAAAAGGATACCTGGAAAATAATTTAAATATATGCGTGTCTTTTCCAGAGTAGGAACAAAACTATAGTTCTTTTCCTCTTCACTCGCATGTGGTCGATAACCTGTTTCCTCAGCATTTTTTAATCAAATCAAAATGATGTCCTCTGAAATAGGGACGAAATGTTGATTACCATTTATCTATTTTAGGTTTTCTATTTCATTCACATAACGTCAACTGTCGTTTCTATTTTATTTTATTCACACACACATACACCCACACACACACACATATATATATTTATATGTGTGTGCGCGATGTCATATATATATACACATATATATATATACATTTGCATATATACATCCACACAGATATATATATATATATATATATATATATCTGTGTGGATGTATATATATATATATATATATATATATATATATATATATATATATATATATATATATAGAGAGAGAGAGAGAGAGAGAGAGGGAGAGAAAGAGTTTTACAGAAGAGTTTTTTTATCAAGTCAATATATTATGATACTGTCAGTTTGATATTAACGGTTTTTCTATTATCCCCAGTCAAGCAGAAAAGTGTTATAATAATTGGCAAATTTTCACAAAAAGTTGTGCATATGTATTGAATTTAATTATACCAATCTGATATCTTGGATTGTTTTTGATGACACAAGAAACGATTTACTTATTATGGAAAGCCCTTATCTCATCATTAGTGAATGTTTTAAAAAAGTTTATTGAGTTGATAAAACTGTTTTACTATTTTCCCTCCTCAACTTTTTATAGTTTATTTTACTTAAATAACCAGTTTTATTGGAACCGCTAGTTATTGATATGGCTTGAATACATTCTGAATTACTACAGTTAGATGTACACATAAATTTATATGCATACATTTATATATATATATATATATATATATATATATATATATATATATATATATATATATATATACATAGTATATGCTGGTCCACGTTTCGTCTTTATTTCAAAATCTCTTCCGGATAATTATATTAAAATAAAGACAGAACACTGCTGATCATGTAACTTTGATTTGTTCCGTTTTCATCTCTCTATCACGTTGGACTTTTATTTCCATAATTTTTATCATATTAACAATAAAAATGCAGGCTCTTTGCATAAGAGGCCAAACAATCTGATTGTACTTTGAGAGGAGGCCCCTCACACAATAATGAGACGAAACAATCCATTGACTCCCCAGTCATGTAATAATAGAAAACGCTAATCAGACTAGTAGAATGCATTTAAAATCTATATACCAATAGAGTTTTCGTCACTCTGACATTGATATTAAAAAGCTACAATTTTTCATTTAAAAATTATGAACACCAATTTCTTAATAAACTCAGTCATAAATATTCGAGCGAATAAATGCAAATATACTAATTTGCAAATTTCTTTTGTACAACGAGCGTTAATTAATCATTTATACAATTTTATGGTTTATTATTAGATGCTTGGTCTCATTTCGTTCCTAGGCTGAATTCTATTTACTTCTAAATTTTTTCATAATCTGTGCAACACAAGCTGAAATTTTTGGAGCATATATAAATATTTCTCTTTCTCAATCTCGCCCTCTCTATCTCTCTCTTTCTCCTCTCTCTCTCTCTCTCTCTCTCTCTCTCTCTCTCTCTATATATATATATATATATATATATATATTAATTTACTTATTATATATTATATATATTATATATACATGATATATATATCTTATATATATACGTATCTATAAAAGTGAAAGTGTCTGTCTGCTTGTGTGTGCGTCTGTGTATCTGTGTGTCTGTGTGTGTACATTTCCCTACGCAATAACGCTGTCAATTTAAAGTCTACAGACTAAAAATTTGATATACAGAACTGAGATTTGGAAAAATCGATGTGATCGGTTTTCGGCCAGATATTTGGCGATTACGGGGTCAAAGATTTACAATTTGACCTTTGAGAACTCTACCAAACTCCTCCGACAATTTTCGGTCTAAACATTTGAAACTTTAGTCATAGGTTCATTGGACATGGATCTAACTTAATAACTTGATTTGAGCCTAAAACAATAAATGTTAAGAGGTCATAATAGGCGTAAAAGTTAAAAATGTTTTTTTTTGCTCAACATACATCTCCAAATACCCGGGCAACGCCGGTCACCCATGCTGGTATATATATATATATATATATATATATATATATATATATATATATATATATATATGCTTACTTCATTTAATCACATAACTTAATATAATAATAATATTATATAAATTTATGCGTAAACTTTAAGTATTTACTTCAAAAGTGGTCAATATGTAGGTTAGGTAGTAAGTAATATTAGTATATATATTTCATAACTTACTATATATCTATATATCTATAAAACTGAACGTGTCTGTATGTGTCTGTGTGTCTGTATGTGTATCTGTGTACATTTCCCTAGGCAATAACTCTGTCAATTTTAAATCTGCACACTCGAAATTTGATATGCCGTGTACTGAGATTTGGGAAAAATCTATTTTTGACCAGAAATTTTCATGTTAAAGGGTCAAAGTTCAACGAATTGACCTTTAAGAACTCTACCAAACTCTTTCGCCAATTTTCTGTTTCAAAACTTGAAATTTTAGATACAGGTACCTTGGACATGGATCTAACTTAATAACTTCATTTGAGCCGCAAACAATAAATGTTAAGGGGTCATAATAGGGGTCAAAGTTAAAAAAAGTTGACATCTGCGTCAAAAACATTACTGGTCTAAACATTTGAAATTTTACATAACGGGCATTCAGAGATAGGGCAAGCTTTTTAATCGATTTGGGTTGAAATTTTTAGTCACTAATATATAAATGTATGTATGTATGTATGTATGTATGTTTGCATGTCTGTCTAAAACTCTCGTCAGAGACGACGGATTTTACCAAAATCAGTATCGTTTTAATGTTCCATGTTTCAGACGACAAATATCGAAAACTTGGCTAAAAACATTAATATCTTCACCTTCAACTGGCCACTTTTCAACAGGGGGGTCGCTTTTTTCGCCGATATTTTTTAAAGTCATCCTCCCCTTTCGATTGTCTAGCCTTTATTTGCTCAGCATACACCTCCAAATACCCGGGAAACGCCGGGAACCCATGCTAGTATATGTATTTTTTTTTACATAGGCATCACCACATTATCAAGGCCAAGAGGCCACTCAAGGATAAGGGTTAAAGAGTGTACAGTAGAAATTGGACATTATAGAAATCATTAGTAATGAAAATTTGGTAAAGTTGATAACTTATATGGAACGGCTCATCAAGAACTTATTTACGTTGGACTTGAAGACAACCATATTGTAGTCAGCCGGAAAGCAGGAAAACGGAAGACAATTCCACAGGCGTGCAGTTCTAAGAAAAAAGCTTTGTTCATGGAATCTACGTTTAGGTTTAGGCACAGATAAAGAGTGGGGGGAATTATTGATAGTGTTTACAGCTAGACGAGTGTTTCTTGTGAAAGTTTGGCGAGGGAGACCATAGATTGAAGCTCATTCGAACACTTTCCATGAAAATAACGATACATCAGAGACAAACTCGCAACATCTCTTCTGTGAGATAAAGGTTGCAAGGAAGAGAAAAGGACATCTCCTACGAGGCTACGAAGTCTATTTTGAACTCTATCAAGGCAGGCCAAGTCCTTTCTAGCAGCTCCTGCCCAGATGTGGCAACAGTATTCCATCCTTGGACGTACCTGGCTCTTATATAGATAGAGAATAGCATTAGCAGTGAGATATCTACTGGATCAATAGAAAGATCCCACCATTTTTCCAGCGGCCTTGGCAACAGATTTGATGTACGTGTTCCATTTAAGATCAGGAGTAATGGTCAAGCCAAGAAGTTTGTCAAAACTTGAGGCCTCCTGAAGACGAGAGCCATTCATTTCAATTGATGTCAGATGTGGATCTAATGTTGATGATGTAAAGAGAGAAGCTTGGTTTTAGATGCATTAAAAGTAACCAGCCATTCTTTACCCCATTGTACTACGTGCTCAAGATCAGAGGAGAGAGAATTAATAAATATTAAAGTGAACGTGTCTGTGTGTCTGTCTGTCTGTGTGTCTGTGTACATTTTCATTCGCAATAACTTTGTTAATGTTCAGTCTACAGACTCGAAATTTATATACAGTACTGAGATTTGAGAAAATCTACGTAATCCGTTTTCGGCCAGAAATTTGTCTGTTAAGTGGTCAAAATTCAACGATTTGACCTTTGAGAACTCTACCAAACTCCTCCGACAATTTGGGGTCTAAACACTTGAAATTTTAGATATAGGTTCCTTGGGCATGGATCTAACTTAATAATGTAATTCGAGACCAAAACAATAAATTTTAAGGGGTCAAAGTTAAAAAAATTGACCGCTTTTTTTGTTTCTTTTTGTTTTTTTGATCAGCATACATCTCGAAATACCCGGGAAACGCCTGGTACCCATGGTAGTATATCTATAAACTTGAACGTGTCTGTGTGTCTGTCTGTCTGTCTGTGCATTTTCATTCGCACTAACTCTGTTAATTCTCAATCTCAATCTACAGACTCGACATTTGAGATACAGGGAACTGAGATTTGGGAAAATCTATGTGATCAGTTTTCGGCCAGAAATTTGGCTGTTAAGGGGTCAAAGTTAAACCATTTGACCTTTGGGAACTCTACCAAACGCCTCCGACAATTTTAGGTATAAACAATTGAAATTTTAGATATAGGTTCCTTGAACATGGATTTAACTTAATAACTTGATTTGAGCCCAAAACAATAAATGTTAAGGGGTCATAATAGAGGTGAAAGTTTAAAAAATTGACTTTTTTTCTCTTTTTTTCTTTTTTGCTCAGCATACATCTCCACACACCCGGGCAACGCCGCACTGAAATGCTAGTATATCTATAAAATTGAACGTGTCTGTCGGTCTGTGTGTGTCTCTGTGTTTGTGTACATTTCCATACGCAATATCTCCGTCAAGTTTCAGTTTACGGACTTGAAATTTGATATACAGGGTACTGAGATTTGGGAAATTTTTTCTAATTCGTTTTCGGCTAGACATTTGGCTGTTAATGAGCCAATGTTCAACGATTTGACATTTGAGACCTCTACCAAACCTCTCCGCCAATTTTGGGTATACAAACTTGAAATTTTAGATATAGATTCGTTGATTTTAGCCCAAAACAATAAATGTTTAGGGACCATAATAGGGGTCAAAGTTAAAAAATAATTTGACCTCTGCGGTCTCTACCAAATTACTCAGACAATTTCTGGTGTAAACAGTTGAAATTTTACATAAAGGGTATTCAGAGATAGGGCAAGTTTTTTGATCGGTTTGGGTCGAAAATTTTTAGTTACCAATATATAAATGTATGTATATATGTATGTTTGCATGTCTTCGTAAAACTTTCGAAACAAGCGACGGGTTTTTACAAGATCAGTGGCATTTTGAAGTTCGAGCGTTCAGACTGCCTTCCTACTACCACTTTTTTTTTTGCTCAATATAGACCGTCAAACACCCGGGAAATGCCGGGCTTAAATGCTAGTATATATATATATATATATATATATATATATATATATATATATATATATATATATAATTTACCAATGTAAATTTGGAAAAACAGTACTAACATTTTAAGGACCCGTACCATCCAATATATATATATATATATGTGTGTGTTTGTGCGTGTATTTGTGCGTGTGTTTGTGTGTGTGCGTATGTTTGTATGTGTGTGAGGCTAGTTACATATGCATATCTATAAATATGTTGTAATGTAAATTCATAAATTATATAAATAAAAACAAAAAATAACAAAATTAAAAACTGTAAATTGCAATACTATTTTGTAAAACACACTATTAAACCATTGATAATTTATTTTAGCCACGTTCTTAACAGGTTAAAAACATAGTCTTTTTTTACAGGAGACGCTTAACTATTTTAAGTAATTTTAATATAATTCAGATTTAAAACGAAACAGTAATTAAAAATTGCCTGAAGACGACCGAAGAAAATCATGTTGTAAGTACTACCCTCCCCCCAAAAAGAAACAGACGAACGAAAACGACTATAGAACCTTCTTATACAAATTCGACCGAGATATTAGAAGAAGCATTCGAAAAAATTGAGAAATTAGAAAAAGGAGGATTAAGTAGCAACACTGTCCCGTTCAACAATGCCTGTCTAAATGAAAATATGCTGCCTAAATACACAATATTTTTTGGGCCCTCAAAAATGTCCCGTATATGTGAAACTCCCTTGGATTGGCACTAAAAGCCAAGAGTTTTCACATGGAATTAGTACAGCTGTTTCTCGTTGTTATTTTGCAACGAAGGTTCGAACAGTGTTTGGGACTAGAAATGCTTTCCCCTCCTTTCGAAAAGATAGTATTCCCACCACAGAATATAATATGGTAGTATACAGATTTCATGGTCAGTGTGAGGGTGACTACGTGGGACATACTATTCAGCGTTTGGAGGTGAGAATTTCCCAACATGTCCCTCCTTCGATACGTAGGCACAAACAATGGCCAACATCCGGGCGTTTACATACTCATAGTTCGGCCATTGGTGAACACTTATTAAAGTGTCAAGTCTTCACTGGAGGATATTCGGATGGAGCATTCTCCATTTTACACAGAGCCCGCTAGAGAATACATTTGAAGATTCTCGAAGCAGTTGCAATTATTCTACGGAAGCCAACTCTGTGTAGGCAAAAAGAACACACCCATAATCTTGAACTTATGGGTGTCGTTTGAGAATGCGTCTCTGTTTCTCTAATCCTCATTAATTTCACCCCCTCATTCGCTAATTTTCGTCTTTAGACTTCGATATATATATATTTTTTTTTGCTCTTAAATTGCCGATGTTACTGTTGAAAAGGATCGGCCGAAAGACGTCTTCCGTTTATTTAATTCTTTTTAGCCCCCCCCCCTTTTTATACGTTTTTCCCCCTTCATTCAGTTCAAATAATTTTGAATTACATGTTCTGGAGATTGATTTTAGACTTTGTAGTGTTTCTTGATTAAACGTCAAAAAAAAAAAAAAAAAAAGTCCTCAATTTTAATATGGCATTTGCTCCAGTGCTATTTAAATCCGTTATATATATATATATATATATATATATATATATATATATATATATATATATATATAAGTGACTTTATTATACGTATGTTGACCTACTTAGTTGAAATTTCATGTATATGGTATTTGTTCATGTAGCACACTTGTAATTATGCTTTTTAGCCGGCGAAAATTCCTGCTTAATGGTCAAAATTGAAAACTAACAGTTGACATTGGCAAACGTAGTCGACTAAACTTGTTTACATGCACAAATATACATATATAGTTTAAACAATGTAATTTTTGAAACTATTTATATCTTTACGGGCGTGGCTCAGAGGATAGGAAATGATGCTGGGGAGATGTATGTTTTGATTGCGATTCTATCTGATTGAACTCAATTCTTATTTTGTTTTACTTTTGATATCACTTCTATATATTAGGTACACTATAATAATAAACAGAGGATTGCCTCTATAAAAATAAATACGTAATGTGGATGAATTAAAATATAATATTTAAGCATATCATACGACCGGAAACGTTGAAAGGCGTGCTACTTACTAATAAATGAAAGTTTGAGAGTAGTGAAACTACTACACGTCGGTGACTAATCGCAAACTGGAATAAAAAATAATGATAAGTAGAAATTCTCTCCAATTCTACTTACCATAAAGAACAAAAATATGTTAACTCCAAAATTATTCAAAAATGTTTTAGCACTAGCAAAATTCTACAAATTGTTTTAACGCCAACAAAAGCAACATTAATTTTTGTTTTCATAAACATCACACGCCTATATATGTTATTTTTAATTGGAATTTATTATTGAGATGCGTATTATTAATTTATTTATTTATTGCGGACTATTATTCTCATCATTCTTAGATGTTATTTCACGACGTTTCAGCTAACTATTCTTCTGGCCTTCGTCAGGTGGTAACCGCGACGGGATATGAACTCCGAATCTCCTAACTGCATTCTCAGCAATTACTGCCATCCATAGTTGTTGTAGTTTCACGACAAAAACTATGGATGCCTCACGACACAACTATGGGTGGCAATAATTGCAGAGAATTCAGTTAGGAGATTCAGAGTTCCTATCCCGTCGCTATTACCACCTAACAAAGGCCAGAGGAATAGCTGGCCGAAACGTCGTGAAACAGCATCTTAGAAAGATGAGAATAATAGTTCGCAACAAATAAATAAATTAACCACACACCTATGTTACAATACATAATTGTCATTTTTCAATGTAAGGTGTCCTTGTTTCTTTTAGGGGGGGGGAGTTACAGACAAATCAACTACTTATCCCAATCTCCGACCAAGCTATGTTGCTAGCAATGCATTGTTGATATTTCAAATGATTGGCATACTTATTTTATGCAGACTGTCATCGTAGAATAAAGCCGTAGTAAACGACCATTGGATAAAATTAATTCTGATAGGCATAATAGAAACAAGTAAATTTTATTGTTACATAGAAATTTTTTTTTCCAAGAGTTAAACGTTTGGTTTACTTTTTGAAAAGAGAAAAAAGTTTTAAATGCCACTTTAGTATACAATTGATGCAGGGCTATTATGAATAGTTAGTATGGAATTAGTTAAATTGCAATCGCATCGGAGATACTGATTTGCGTTTTATTTCTAGGTTTTCTTGAGAAGGAACATTAATGAAGATCCCAAGATTCTTTCATCATCTTTCTTTTCCAAGACACCACTTTGTGCAGAAGGGAAACCATAATGAAAATTATTGACGTAACTCTTACTACTCGCCTGCCACAGTTGACCTCTTCGCCAGAGTTAGGTTTTTTTTCAAAATTTCGTTATCTTATTTTACATCTGATATCTGATATTCTAAAATGGTCATACTCAACGCCGTTAACATCGATGGTCTAATATAAAACCGGCGTGTCAACGTGATGTTGTCGTATTGATAGTGTACATAGCGTACATCTAGAAATACTTAATATTATGGACACATGCTATTATCGTTATTATTATCGTTAATGTTATCCTTATTATCATTATTTTTTATCATACCTATGATTATCACTTATATTATTACCACTCTGTGAGTAGTAGCAGTAGTAGTATTAGTTGCACATTACGTATATCGAGGTCGTCAATGTTTCAACCTTATCATTTCAGACAAAAATATTTTTGGCTCGGAGGACCATTTTGTTGAAATGTTGAGAATATCGGTGTACGTCACACACACACACACACACACACACACACACACACACACACGTATATATATATATATATACAATGGAGTGCATGTGTACTTACGTGTATGCGATTGAATATTGTTTCTCTTCTTCTCTCGTTTTAGACGGAGGTAAGAGTCTTTCAGATCGTCTATACAGTTAAACGATGTCCATTTCGCTGGCAGCCATCTTATTTTCGCTTTCGGTAACGTAAGCCGACACTGGCAGCCATTACGTCTCATGAAATATGTATTTGTCATAGATGCCTTTTCCACCTCAACTCAGCGCCAGTTCAATTTCGACCATTAACCACCCGCGGCTACATCTCCCTTCCATATTTCTCGACTCGCGACGTTACTGATCAGTATAGCCATTAATATTTTTATTATTCTTCGTGCTGTTCGACTTGTCTTTCACTTGGAAATCGTTTTAAGCGATCTTCGTACTTTGGCTCGCAGAGATATTGCTCCATCACTTATTTGCATTTTCTTTCAGAGAAATCTTGCTCGCTTGAAAAAATCGCATATCCCGCACCTTTCATATTTTTGTTGAGATTTCTTGATTTTCTTTCGACAAACTCTTTCATCTTCTCGATTTTCTTCTCTCATTATTTCTTTCGTTTCTGTTTTTCGTTCTTTCTGCCTTTCTTTCGTTTTATTTCCTTGGGCATGTTTGTACGCGTGAGTTATTTTTCTTTCTTTCTTTCTTTCTATCTTTTTGCTTTTATTTTTTTTCTTTTCCCAACATTTTCCTTTTCTTCTGACTTTCATTTCTTTTCTTATTTTCTTATTTTATTTTTGTTGATCCCGCTATGTCTTTATTTACCTTTCATTCCTTCATTCTTTCTCGTACCTTCGGCATTTTTACTCTGTTATTACTTTTCTTTTATCTCCTTCAGAAATCGATAGCATACAAAACAATAACTAAAGAGCACTACGGGGGAATTTGAATGTGCCAAAAATAAGAAAAAAAAACGATTAAAAGAAAGATTTCATCTGAACGTTCACTACCATTTCTAGGAAGCCCAGTTTTACTGACGTATATCTGAACTGATCGTCCTTTATACCCAAATCACGCAAGGTCGCCTTAATTAATGCGCTGGTACATAGAGCTCTCATATGCTAACCTAATAGATTAGACTCCGACCTTGATAAGATCAGAGAAATATTTATCAATAATGGTTATCCCTTGCACCTTATTGAAGACTGCATTGACAAGAAGGTTGATGATTTTAAATCCCCTACAAAGTTTGGGCCTGTGAAGTGCCCGGTTTATTTAAAATTACTACGGAGAACGATCGGGAGTATTTGATGGTAAGATTGTTGAATTAATAAGTTATAAAAATAAACAATGCAATGAAAATATCGTTAACACCAAATAATGTCCGACCCGAGAAATATACAGTATATTTTCCTGAGGAACTAATTATGTCTCTGATGATTTATTTGGTATATCCCTGCTATCCAATGAAGCACGTGTAAAACACAAGAATAAAATAATATGGATGTGAATTAAGTGAATACTTCTGTGAGCTTGGAATGTTTACTAAAGTCATATCAATTTGTTCATATTCGGAACATTCTAGGCCTGTTTAATGACGTTCAGTATGACGTTAGTAGTTTTCGCTCAACAGTTGATCTATTAACTATTGTAACTGAAATAATATGTCGGTTTCTGGATAATTCAGAAGAGGGTTTATTGCGAGTGACATTTTAGAGGCGTCCGACAAAATGTAGTATGAGGATCTTCTACTTGTTAGTAACTTCATTTTATTTTTCTACTTGTTAGTAACTTCATTTTATTTTTCTACTTGTTAGTAACTTCATTTTATTTTTCTACTTGTTAGTAACTTCATTTTATTTTTCTATCAATGCAGATGTTTCTATGGGTTCTATTCTAGGCCTAGCATTGTTGTTTTTTTCTCTATACAAATGACCTACTAAAGAAAATATTCATTAATTAACATTATATAATGATGACACAATCCTCTATTCTGGTATTGATTCTCGCCCACCTTAAAATATGCGGTTTATATGAAAGTTGTCTTAGATTCACTTCTGGATTGGGTAAGAAATGACGTGTTTCGTTTAATCCTGTTAAGACTAAGCTATTGTCCTTCAATCACAAGCTTTGCTCCTGAGATTCTGATCGATAGCGCTGCTGTAGATGAGAAATCGACTTCAAAACTTCTTGATCTTTCTTTCTTATGAAATCTTTCTTGCAGTCCATATATTAATCCATTGCTTTTTTCTGCTTTTCAAAAATAGGTCCTGCCTATCGCTCTAAAATCTTTCTCATACTCGAGGCTATTCTCCATCTCTAAAAATCTACTACTGAACCATGTGTGCAGTAGTGCTGCCATATTTAGGTTGGTGAATCTGTACCTATTTGAAAATTCTTGTAAAGATACATAAACGTATCTGTAATTTGATTGACTCCACACTTTCTTCTTCACTGCAACCTCTCTCACCGACGTGATGTTGCTAATCTCATTCTTTTCTACTAATACTATTATTTCATGTGATCTTCAGAATTGTCTCGTTTAATCCCTCCCCTTTTTATTCCGGTTCGCTTGACTTGTTGGTGTAGAATCTTTAATCAATCGATGTTTTAATACCTCATTGTAATACAGATTCCTACTCCAGTAGCTCTGTTGGAAGGAGTCCTAAGTTGTGGAACTCTCTATTAATTGTTGGTCTTTTCAAGACTAATGTCAATCGACATCTTTTGCTTTGGCAATAGCCAGTTTTGTTCTTGTAAGCTCTTTGCATTAAGTGGCTTCACACATTGTCTCTAGCGATTTCCATAAAAATATCGAAGACTTTATGAAAAGTGACAAGTTGAAAAAGTATTTGTCAACTCTTTCCATTTATATCCATTGATAACACTTTTGTAATGGTTCACCGAAATCTTGAAAATTATTCTTCAGTTTTAGATTTTTCCTTTTCTATTTTATTACATATATATATTTACATAAACACACGCACACACATACACACGCATATGTATATTTATACTACACCTTTTAATTCAAGTATCTATTTAAGATGTGCCTGAATTAAGTTTCCAAACATTTGGACAGGCATTTAAATCTTCGTAGACTTTTGAAAATTCAGTATGTTATTGCTATACATCTTATGAGATGATGTTTCTGAATTTTTGAGATGAGGATTGGTTATCTTGTTGAACTCGGGAATGTTTCTATCGAACTCAAGAATTTGGACGGAATTTTGAGTGGAACCCGTTAACTAAATAAAGGCCGCTCAAAAATTCCGTCCAAATTCCCGAGTTCGACAAGAAACACATGAAGAAGGTCGGAGGTTATATCGACCGAAACGTTGTGAACATCACACTCAAGTTGAGAACAGTAGTCCGATGAATAATAATATAAATCTTATGAGATGATTGACCAATTTTTCTGATTTTAAATTCAAATTAACAGCTACAGCAGAAATCTTAATAAACCTTACTAAAACGTAATTTTCATCTGATGAATTTAAAAATGCGATAAAAGACATTTAGAAAAATAATATGCATTAAGATTATGTTTTAAACTAAGAAAAATGCCACATAAAGATATAGAATCTTGCATGAATTAAGCATCAGTGCTTGAGAGGTATAAGAGATTCAAGGAAGGCAGGGAGTTAGTGAGGGATGTTGAGAAATGTGAGCAGAGCAAGGAAGTCAGAATACCAGAGTTGATTGGCCAAATAAAGAATTTCATGGATATGCCTATAGATACAATAAGCGCACAGTTTGATATCAGTGTGGGAACTGTATACATAATTATTCGCGAGGAACAGAAAATGCGGAAGATTTGCACGAAGTTTATCCCAAGGGTACTCAGAGAAGATAAACAGACTATTTGATCAAGATGGCCATTAACACAGTTCCTCACTCTCCGTATAATCCAGACCTTGCCCCCTGCGGCATTTGGTTAATCCCTAAGCTCAAGGAAAACCTTAGAGGTTGCCATTATAAAACAATTGAGAAAATGACAGAAGCTGTGACGAAGGTCATTGGCACGCTTACACAAGAGGACTTCTATGGGACCTTCCAGAATTTGTTGAAATGATACAAGTGCACTGCAGCCTTAGGAGATTACTTCGAAGGAGACTAGAGTTTCACGTGTGTACTATTAATAAAAGTGCCGATAAAAAATGTCTGGAAACTTATTGAAGGCACTTCGTATATTCATATTTCATCTTTTAAGTCAACTATTTAAATAAGCTGAAGCAGATGCTATGAATAAAATCTGCTGAGATATTTTGGGAGTTGGCTGATCTTGTCGATGAATGATTAACATCAAATTAAAACTCCACGGTTTTCTAAGTCGACTTAAAGGCTGGCATGTACAGTAAAATCTACTTGCAAATTTGTTATTAATTTAGTCTAATTCATTTCTTTCTCTTTCGACGTTTCAACATGTCCGACATTGTAATTATGTACGGGCGAACAATCTGGTCTTTATAAAATTGCAAGCCATCATGGATTCTAACTTCTTCCTCTTCTGTTCTGTCGTTCATCTTGTCCGCTTTCCTTTCCCTTTTTTTCTTTTCCTTTTTTTTACTTTCCTTTTTTTTCTTTTCCTTTTTTTTTTTTACTAAACTTTCTAAGTTCTTGTTTTTGTTTCTTTTACTAGTCTATTCTTAATTTACTTCCAGGAGGCGCGTGATTTGTCCAATACATAACGTCATATTTTGAGTTGAAATCATAGAAGGGTGTTGTTATGCGCCTTCGGAAAAGTTTAAATAGAAATTTTCTCATCTTGTTAAGAATCAAATGGCAACTTAGTTTCAATTAAACGTATACATTGAATTGTCATTGGAGGAAACCTTAGTGGGGTTAAGTAGAATATTTATAAATGGCATATTTATAAATAGAATGTTTATAATTGAATAAGTATTTACGAACTTAAATCCTGAATTGAAATTAATGACATAAGGACACTAATTAGAGCCAACACCAACCTCAGAAAATTAGGCTTTATAGCAAACTTAGTTTAAAACTTGGAAAATAAATCAGAATCCCATTAGAGATGTACATAATAAACTCAAAATTTGAACATGTTAGCCTAAAATTAAACGGGGATGATTAACTAATAAATATATCATCCTAATAGGAATTGATCAACTTACAAAATGGCATAAGGGTTAAAATCTTAACGAATAGTATTACCTCCCTTGCAACGTCAAAATAATAGCCGTGAATCAAAATAGATTGTAACAAATGGAAAAAAGAAAAAGAAAAAGAAAAAAAAATTAAATACAAAATTAAAATAAAAATTGAATAAAAAGTAACACTAACCATCTTCTCATTCCGGAATAAAATAAAAAAAAAACAACAACCCCGTTTTGAAATTACGCAAATAAGTATGCAGATATAATTGTAAATCGCCAATATAAACGTGAGATAGGAAACTAACACAGAACCAAAAACAATCTGTTAGGAATGTTAAATATCAGGTCCGGAATTGAGAAAAAAATAAATAAAATAAAATAAATAGATAAAGTTTAATTGATAACTTAAATAAAATGATAAAAATTGTAATAACCTAAATTAAGTGAACATAGTTAATTGGTAGCTAGGATAAATGAACAATCGATTGAAACATTTAAAAATAGAGATGTGAAAATATGTAGATATAAAAAATCCTTAACAGAAAGAAAACGGGAAAAACCTCTGTGGGAAGAAATGTAGGCAACTCTTTTATCGTATAGTTTTTCCTTAAAAGGGAAATGGATTCCATATTATTCATTATAAAAGTGTTTTTTTCTATACGTCTGATGGGAGGCTGTTCTTGTGACTATTTTCAAACGATATAAGGTTTGAAATTGTCCGAATGGTCGCGAAACATTTGTAATGAACAATGAAAATACACTACTTGTTGCTATCAATCCAACTTTTGTTGACCTGATTTTGTGATAATAATATATGAATGCTCGATTACAAAAACTGATAATTTTGGAGCTTCCAAATTAAGTCATTTTATACTAACTTAAACTTTATTGGTATATGAACAATTACTGAATTCTAAATTATATAAACATAATAAAATACGGAATATTATGAATAATATATATATATATATATATATATATATAATAAGCCTGATAAGCCTGATGAATTCTAGCCTGGATGAAACGCGGAATATTTTTTGTAGCTTAATTTTTATATATATTTTATAACTTACTACCCAGCTCTACCTACGTATTGAGCACTGTTGAAATAAATACTTGGAGTTTACGCATAAATTGATATTTTCGTATATTAATTTATGTGATTGAATGAAGTATATATATATATATATATATATATATATATATATATATATATATATATAACTTTAGTTCCCTCAGCTGAAATTAAAGAATTCTTGATGAAATTATTTTAAAAAAATAGATTATTGGAGTGCCATTAGCTATAATGAAAACCGAAAGCAAAACTCATGAGGAATTCTTAGTAAAATTATTTATAAAAATTTAAATGACTTGAGTGCCATCAGCTATAATCGAAACCGAAACCAAAACTTATGAAGAATTCTTGGTAAAAGCATTTATTACAGAAAATGTAAGCGCATAACAATTAAACGACCCGGATATAAGCATGTCACAAAAAATAACACACACGCTATCGTATTAATACATTGACACCTATAAACTGGTGTTTACTCTCGCTCTTACATTGATATTAAAGCTTACATTTTCCATTTTCTACTGAGTATATTAAGAAGTTTGTTTTAAACATTTTAATGTTTAGAACGAACTTCTTAATATACTCAGTTATGGATATGCGAGCCACTTCATGAAGGCTAAATAATCTCCACATTACTTTGAAATACTAACCCTCAAAAATTAATTATTTAATAATGATGGTTTCTAATTATATGACTGCGTTCATTTAACTATTACGCATAATTCATTTTATGAATAGTTTCTATATTGTGTATATTTGCGTACAATTTAGAATAGTGACATTCTCGCACGATGATATATATATATATATATGTATTTATTATTTCTGTATATATATATGTTTCTGTATATATATATATATATATATATATATATATATATATATATATATATATATATATATAAATTTCTGTGTGTGCGTAAAAACATCTTTACAAAACTCCTTTCTGGATATTTGGTCTACAGATTTTAAACTTGATATACAGGATATTTAGTTCCCGGTATTTTTTTCCAGTGAAAAAAAAAACTGTTAAGGGGTCAAATTTTGAAAATTGAAAAAAGAAAGTTGACATTACTTCTGAGCCTCGTACGTATACATTTTTAGCTCGGACGGTAACGACAAAGGCTAAACTGTTAAATAGCGAATATGGCTGTAGCGTTGAATGTTTTGGTTTCATTTCCAGCTGATGGCACCGAAGTAATTAAAAAAAAATATTTTGAAATCATTACTATATATATATCGGGTACAATGTAATAATCAATGGGGAATTTGGTCTTTAATAATAAATATGAAATCTGCAGCAATTAAAATATCATATTTACGCGTATTTTAAGACCTGGCAACGCCAGGGCTCCCGTATAGTATACAATTAATAAACCAAATACGTGCAATAGATTTCTTAGCTAACAATATGATATATAATTAATTACGCCAAGGCGCATAAGAAGTTTCTTTATTAGAAGTATCCTATCATATTTATTATCCAAATGCATATGACAGGATTGTTATCTTAAATATTGTAAGAGACTGGAACTTCTGCATTTACTAACATGTTATTCCATTAATACTGCCTCGGCATTCCTTGCAGCTTACGTAAACCGCTGGAATATGGCGAACATCTCCACGCAAAAAAAAATCGATTGACCATATGGCATTTTAAATGAGCTGTGGGTTTAACCCATGAAAATCTCAACAGACGACAGGTAATAAATTGGAAGAAAATGTTAGTTTTAATTAAGTAAAAAAATAAATCATTAAAAATGATAACGTCAACATAAATCTAGCCAAACTTGAATAATGTGTTGCTGTTTTTTCCATAACAGGTCATATCATTTTGCCAAAAGAGGAAACTAATATAAACGAGTGTTGGATAAAGGATAAGTTCCAAAAAATGACTTTTAAAAAGATGAACTACTGTGATTGGCGGTTTCGCTTCATGGTGCACTAATGACGAATATAGGTAGCGGAACTCCTTGCGTCATGGCACATTTCTTTTTACAATTCTCGCATGGATATTGGAAATATACTAAAAATAATATACTCGTGGCCCCACGATATGATAACCAAAAACTCTAAGACGAGAGCATCGTATCGGTTCGGAATAAACTGTCATCGACTGACAACTATCTAAGAGTCATTTGCCATAATTATTTCGTTATGAATATCCAGCAGATTGGAGGCCCGGGGCACACTGTCGAAATCAACGAATTTTTATTAATCAGTAGAAAACAATTTGGAAAGCTTCTCAAACTGGCCTGAATCTTTATAGGATATGACCTTACTGTGAAAAAATGTTTTTCTTGTAACAGTACAAAACACTAAAATTGCCTATAATAAAGAAAAGTATATTCTGCCAGGAGCCACAACCGTATCCGACTATTGGAAAACCTATAGCAAAGTAGAACCACGAGGGTTCCAACACCTTAATTGCGTAGACCCTACAGCAAAGGCGAATGATGCGGAGAGGATATGAAAAGAAGCAAAGTACTGCAAAGAATCCGTAACTAGTTTGGAGATACTCGATAGCTACTTAATAGGAAATCAGAAAAAAAGTCAATTTGTTTCCATCAGAAATTATATCAGAGAAAGCTACCCGGTTGGTTAGCTTCCTTCTTTTCATCTACGACTTCTCACCCTTCTTTGTTGCCTTTCACTTAACCGAACATATTTCTAAGGAAATAAGTTTTACCTAACTTGAAAAGGAAAAAAAAAAGGTGAAATATTCAAAAACGAAAATTCTGTCCCTTCCAAAAAATTACATTAAAATATTTTTTATCAGAAAAATACAAACAATATATATTAAAAATATTCCTTACAAAAACGTATTTGATTTGTTGCTATATTTAACAAAAAAAAAAGAAAAGAAAAAACAAAAAAGCAAAAAGAAACTAGCAAAAATGAAGTTTATCTTACAAAAGATGTTATTTGGTGACATGCTTTCAGAGAAAATGACTTTACGTACAAAACATTCTTACAGAGGAAACTTTCTCCATAATAAACATTCAAAATCTATTCTTAAAGAAAAAAAATATTCTTACATTAAAATTACAATGTCTTTATTCTTCGCTACACATTATTAAAACATAGTCTGATTTTATATATTTATCTATGGCATTTCACTGTTTCTTTATTGTGATTACTATGTGGTCATTTTTTCTAGCGTTTAAAAATTTTATCAGCGCTCAATAGATTCTGGCGGTTTACCTAAGCTGGCGGAATATACCAAGCAACATCACAACAAAAAATACATGTCAGAAAATGCACAAATAACAAAAGAATACTTATCTGAGGCGTCTGAGAGATTTCTTTTCTAATAATATTCTATACGATTTATAGTTTAAAGGTTTATGATGTATAATTTAAAGTTATTTAGTAATATGGTATTTACTACATTTTCTTCTGTGCGTCTAAAGAATTGCCCCTAATAATTTAGTATAATATTAATTACGAAACGTTGTGAAATAATCACTCAAGATAAGAATAATATTCCGAAGAATTGAAATAATACAGAGTTACTTCCCTTATTTTGTCCTTTAGTTCTCACATTCAGTGAGTGAGATTTCTGACAAAGGAAGGACATTTTTATTTTCTGGATCGGATCTAATACCTTTCATTGACTATTTGTTTTACCTTGAAAGAGCATTTCTTGTTTTACCTTGAAAGAGTATTTCTTAAGTTCTTTATATGAGGTGGCTTTATGTCTTGTCTGGATCGATTTTATAAAAGATATTATTCATACATTTCGTTTATTTTTTTTAAAGTTTTCTTTCTTTCTTCTTTTATTATTTCTTTCTTACGCTTATCACCTTATTCCTTAATCGGTTCCTTAAATTTCGCCTTACGTTTATTTCTTATTTAGTAATCCTTTCATTCATTCTATTTATTATTTCCTTAACCTTTAAATGAATTAATTAGATGCATGTTATCATTTCGTAAATCCTTATTTCCTATGCATTTCTTCATATATTCGATCCTTTCTTGTTTTTGTTGATCATTCCAACTTTTATTCCTCGTTTCATTCTATTTCTTTATCATCCTATTCCTTTAGTTACCATCTTTGCTTCATTTCATCACCCATTTTCTTGCTGTCTTCATTCATCCATTCATTTTCCACCATACTCCATCCTTTTACTCCGCGTTTATTTCCTCATGGATTGGCAAACCTATTGACGCCTAAGTAAGCCGTGATTAAAAACAAAATAGCAAAGATATTTTCGGTCGTGAATCTAATTAGCCATGCTGACTATCGATCAGGTCAAATTAGCCGGCGATGGACAGTCAGTCGTGTTTTGGACGCACTGACCGGTTATTGTGGGCAGTAAAAACAGAAGTGTATTGCATAAAGTGAAGAAAATTGATAGATAGGGAGATAGAGAGAGTGATACAAATATATATCTATATATCTATTTGTTCCTCTCTCTCTCTCTATCTCTCTCTCTCCACACACATATATATGTAGCCTTATTTTTAGTATTCCGAATTTTACTAGGTTAATATATATATATGTATATGTATATATATGTATATGTATATATATGTAGATGTATCTCTATATATATGTATATATATGTATATGTATATATGTATAAATATGTATATATATGCGTATATATGTGATGTATATATATATATGCATGTATATATATGTATATATGTATATATATATATATATATATATATATAATTATATATGTATTCCGCTTTATCAGGTTTTTGTTGATTTGACTAAGGTTTTTGATACGGTGAACAGAAGTGCCGTATGGATAATTCTGGGGAAGTTGGGATGCTCACCTCAATTTCTACGATTACTCGGGGAGCTCCACACTAATATGAAGGCGCGCCTGAACTTCAACGGATGCCTATCGGAACCCATTTCGGTCGACAATGGTGTGAAGCAGGGTGATATCCTAGCATCTACAATTTTTTCAATTTATTTTGCAACTATGTTATCGTATGCCTTTAGGGAATGTTCTCTATAGGTGTTTATTTGCGTTTCAGAACCACAGGTAGGGTCTTTGATCTTCGTCGTTTTCATGCTTCTACAAGGACCTTTCAGCACCTGGTTCGTGAATTGCTTTATGCGGTTGACGCCGGTCTCGTGGCCCATGGTGAGAGGGATATGTAGGGTATCATGGATCTGTTTTCGGGGGGGTGCTGTGCGTCTTTTGGGCTTACTATTAGTCTTAAAAAGACTATGATCATATTCACACCTCCACCCGGTAGTTTGTATGTGGAACCAAATATTTTTGTCAACAACCAGTGACTTGCCGTGGTTGACACATTTGTGTATTTGAGTAGTACTCTCGCCAGAGATGGAACCCTGGATGCTGAGGTCAACTGTAGGATACAGCATGCCACTAAGGCTTTTGGTGGCTTAGAGAAGCAAGTATGGACTGACAGGGGTATAACTATTCATACAAAGATCAGTGTCTATCAATCTTGTATTTTACCATCCCTGCTTTACGCTTCTGAGGCCTGGGCAACTTATGGTAGACACATAAAAGTCATGGAGAGAGTGCACCAGAAATTCCTGAGACACAATCTGGGCATCAGGTGGAGGACTTTTATATCTGATATGGATGTTCTCATGCGGGCGGACGTACCTTGTATCGAGAAGTTGATTATACACAACCAGATGAGATGGGCTGTACATCTGACAAGGATGGACGACGATAGATTGCCAAAGCGCCTGTTCTATGGCGAAAGGAAAGCGTCCACAACATAAACCGAGGAAACGCTTTCAGGATAACATCAAAGATAATCTTAAAGCTCTTGGTATTGACGTGTTCAGTTAGGAAAGTGCTTCCAATGATCGTAAAAAGTGGCGCTCCTTGGTCTATCATGGCTGCGAGAGTTTTGAGAAGAAAAAATATGAGCATGAAAAAATGAAGCGTGATATCTGGAAGAAAAATCTGTCAGATATACCAGGTCTGTCTGAGGATTTCATGCAGAACTACACCTGTGATTTATGCGGTAAAATGACTTTATCCGGAGCTGGCCTAGCTAGCCACAAGCGTTCACATGAAGATCAATTTTTCTTTGGTGGGGAAAACATTGCAGGGCACAGATGTTCTGTTTGCTTTGTGGTCTGTAAATCGAGTGGAGGCCTGAAGCGTCATATGAGCGTCCACAGTAGAGCACCACCAGTTAGCATCTCTCAATCTCAGTTTAAGTGTGACCTTTGCAACAGTGTAAGAGCAGGGTTGGTCTGAAGAGCCACCTTCGTTCGCACAGAAAATAGGAATTGATGCATCTTGATCACATCTCCACATGTATGTATGTATGTATGTATGTATATATGTACACTTGTGCCCGATATTATTCATACCCCTCGGATCTTTGAGATTTCTATAAGAATATTGCTCAAACCAGAAGGTAGACAATATTAAAAGGATTTCAAACAATAAATCAAGCATAAGCATTTAATTTAAACTCAACAAATAAATAAATTATGCAAGTTTGAAACATTATACAAAGAAAAACAATAATGGCACTAGTTCAAAATTATTCATACCTCTCTTACTAATAGTCAATAGCATGCCCTTTATTCTTAATAACTGCCTGTAACCGTTTGGGATATTTATCAACAAGGTTTTTACAAGCATCAACACTGATTTTTTACCATTCTTCAATGCAGTAGTTCTCCAAATCCCTCAAATTTCTAGGTTTCCGCTTTTTAACCTCAGTTTTCAATATGTGCCAGAGGTTTTCGATAGGGTTCAGGTCGGGACTCTGGCTAGGCCATTTCAAAACATTAATTTGATTATCCTCAAACCATTTCTTGACTATTTTGGCAGTATGTTTTGGATCATTATCCTGTTGAAGGACCCAGTTTGGTCCTAAATGGAGCTTCTCCGCATCCTGTCTAATGTTTTTCTTGAGTATCTCCAAATATTGCTCCTTCTTCATGGTTCCATCTATCTTGACCAAACTACCTGGACCACTAGCCGAAAAGGAGCCCCAAAACATTAGGCTACCACCACCATGTTTCACCGTGGGTATGGTGTTCTTTGGGTTGTAAGCTTCTCCTTTCTTCCTTCAAACGTAAGAAGCATCCATATGGCCAAACAATTCAATTTTTGTTTCGTCAGTCCACAAAATACTTGAGAAAACGGACTCTGGAGAATTCACATGGGTCCTAGCAAACTTTAGACGTGCTGCAAGGTGTTTTCCGGTGTGCAATGGAGTCCTTCTTGGTCTTCTTCCTTTCAGACCATTTTCATGCAGAGTCCTTTGCAATGTTTGCCTTGATATTTTTATGCCAGAAGACTCCAGATTTTCTAAAATGTCCTTATTAGTGGTGGTTGGATTTGCATTAACACTTCTTACAATATGCCTGGTGGCTCTAGCAGACAGTTTCCTTTTTCTTCCTCTACCAATCAAGTTGTTTGTTGTGTGGTGGCTCTGGAATTTTTTGATGATGCTCTGTACTGTTGCTGTAGGGACCTCACATTTCTTGAAAATTGACTTGTAACCTAAACCATCCTTATGTGAATTCACAATTTTAGTCCTAAGATCATTACTAAGCTCTTTTTTCTTCCCCATTCTAATAATTTTTATTCTTTTATTGGTTTTCAGTTGATATCATTTTAATTTCTGAAAAATGCAAAAAACGAAATGAAATTAATCAAAGGTTGTATAAAAGCATTCAAAATAAGAATCAAACAGAAAACAAACAGTCAGAAACTCGATTAATACTGAAAAAATAAGGGGGTATGATTATTTTTGAACATTGCAGATTTTATAAATAGCTGTATATTTCTTTTATTACAAGTATCCCGAGATTTTAAAATGACGAAAATGATCAGAAGAGGTTTATTAAGAATATGTATCAATATGGACGTAAACAATAAATTCTTACAAAAGTTACACCTAATAAACTCAATTTTCAAGGGGGGTATGAATAATATCGGGCACAACTGTATGTATGTATGTATGTATGTATGTATGTATGTATGTATGTATGTATGTGTGTATAAGTGTATATATGTGTATATAATTAAAAAAAATTCAAAACTCCATGAAAATGATCGAGTAATCAACAATAAAGCAAGGGAAAGCTGGTCTTCTGTCAAGAAGTGACAATCACTATATATATATATATATATATATATATATATAGATATATAGATATATGTATAAATATGTATATATACGTATATATATGTGATGTATATATATGTATATATATGTATACATGTATATATATGCATATATATGTACATATATGAATTTATATATATATATATATATATATATATAGATATGAAATATAATCAGTATAAAATAATGAAACTGAACACACACGGCAATTTATAACAAGTTTATTATACAACGGTAAAATGTAACAAATAGATATTGACATTCAAACGTATCTTGAATACTAAAGTATCAAGACTAACTTACTCTCCGCTTGGTTATCGCTTTCTTGTGGTTTTTTTATACAAAGTGTGTAATCCATTCTCAAATGATGTCAGGATAAAATTACGAATGATTTTAGACTTCCACTCATTTGTAGCTGACCTAATGAGTGCAAGCAATCCCGGTGAATCAAATAAAGAGTTATATTCAAAATTGCATTCAAGCTCTCGCGTTCGGTAGAAAGATTCGAAAGTAGGAAAAAACACACTGGAGAAGGTCAAAGTGTGCATTAGACTTGCATTCTGTTCTCCTGCTTTTCAACTGACTACAATATTATTGTAGAAAAGAGGCTTGCCTTTTTCTGTTGTTCTTGGCCCTCGGGCTAAGATCAATGTGTAGTATCTGTTCCGGCAGATACTGCAAGCTATGACTAGCTATGACTAGCAAAGACAAGATGTGGGGGCAACCCCACATGCATGACCTTTAACCAGCTCCTATTTCCCACCTCTCGGGAGCTGGTCCCCTTTTTCCCTTCCCCTCCCTTCACTCCTCACATTAAAAATCGGCCTTGTGCCTAATTTGCTTGGTGGGGGAGCAAATAAATACCATCTGTTCCGGCAGATCCTGCAAGCAAAGACCATATGTGGGAGAAACCCTACATATAAGACCTTGGTCAACGTAGGGGCAACCTTTTATACCAATTTTCATTATCCACCTCCCAGGGGAGCTGGTCCCCATTTCCCCTTCACTCCTCACATTAAAAATCGCCCATGTGCCTAATTTGCTCGGTGGGGGAGCAAATAAATACCAATCCCACATGTAAGACCTTGGTCAATGTAGGGGCAACCGTTTATACCAATTGTCACTATCCATCTCCCCTACTCCCCGGGGAGTTGATCTCCATTTTCCCTTCACTCCTCATATTAAAAATCGACCTTGTGTCTAATTTGCTCGTCGGGGGAGCAAATAAATACCTTGGCCTTCTGCCGGAATCAAAGTAGAGTATCTGTTCTGTAGATGCTGCACTTAAGATAATGTGTACCAGTCAATGGAGGGGAAACCCTCTATACTGGGAAAATTATTATTTTTGGTAACCAGAGTGCCCCCTTTTTGCCTACTTTTAGGGGAGCTGGTTTAACCCTACATTTAAAACGGCCTTATTTGCTTTGGTGGGGGAAACAAATAAATACAATATGGCCATTTTCACGTCCATTTAAGTAATCCAATTTACTAACATTCATTAACCCTTGTCATCGAATGACCTCCGGGCCTTGATAAGTAGTGATTCTGAGAATAATATCCAAGATAAGAACAATACTGCGAATAATTGAAAAGATATATAGTAAACAATTTTGCAGAAAATATTAGTAGTATCCTAGTAGTAGTAGTAATAGTACACAATTTTGTAAGAAGAAAATTGTATTATTATTGTTAGTATTATTTGTAGTAGTGGTAATAGTAAATGTTTTTGTAGAAAATATTATTATTAATAGTAGTATTTTTGTAGTAGAAGTAGTAAATAATTTTTTAAAAAATATTAATATTACTAGTAGTATTATTTGTAGTAGTATTTGTAGTAGTACTAGTAGTAGTAGTAGTAGTAGTAAAGTTAAACAAAGGGCCCGGTATAAGCCGGGTTGACATGTTAGTATATATTTGTGTGTGTATATATATATATATATATATATATATATATATATATATATATATATATATATATATAAGTATTTATATGGATAAAAATGTGGCACGCGTCCGCGGATGGACTGTGGGGAACATGACAGCTAAATCAGAATTGTTTCAATATTTCTCACGAATGTAAACAAAAATTGTTATTATTTAAGAAGGAATGTAGCAATTAAAGGAATCTGGTTATGTTGATGTTTTTAAAACTTGACAGAAAAAGTGACACAAAAAGATTGGCAGATTGAGATTTGATTGTCAACCTAGCGGACGCAACGATATACTCCCCTCTGTCTCTCTCCCTCTCTTATCTCTCTCCACCATAACAGAGAAACGACGAGGAATAAAAACGGACTGTTGCTTATACCAAATGTGTTGTTGTGTATTTGAATTTAAGAAAAAAGCTTCATAATAAAACAGTAATAGTAAATATTTTTGTAGAAAATATTTGTAGTAGTAGCAATAGTTATGGTAAAACATTTAAAGAAAATATTAGAAGCATTATTATCCGTAGTATTAGTAGTAATAGTAAGTAATTTGTAGAAAAATTATTATTAGAAGTAGTATTATTTGTAGTGGTAGTAGTAGTCGTAATAGCTAATATTTTGGTAGAAAATATTATTAATAATAGTGGTAATAGCAATTAATTACCAGTATTATTTGTAATATATCCGATGTGTAATAATAGGTGTTATTTGAGATCGACAGAAAACAATGTTTCAGTAAATAAATATGGATTTCGGTATTATTATTAACGACTTGTTATAAATGACGTCATAGCTTATACACGGTGGACCGATGAAATTGTCGCCAAAGAAAATACATGATTCGATTTCTGTTTAATGAAACCGGTTTTATTTTATTTATTTATTCATTTTTGTTGCAGACCATCTACTAGTTGGCCAGTTGTGTACAAATCCCATGAGCGATAGGAGACTTATATCATGTCTGAAAGTGATACGATGTTCACCGAGCGAGATTGAAGATGCGCAGCTGTACACTCCATGCTCTCTACCTATCCAAATTATGACAACAGAACCATTACCAGCAACCTAAAAATGCAAACCCAGCCGATTCAACGCTTGAGAGTATAGCTCAACGAAGTTTCTGGTCTCGGTTAGGGGTTTTCGTGCAGTTTCAATTAGGGGACACATCATGCCATCTCACATCTTCGAAGTCGGCTTGAAAGTCAACACTAAATATATCTGCTGAAGACTTTGCTGATCCCCTTGTGCAATATGGTGGCAACTGGCAGACCCAAGGTCTGGCAATAAGACTCGACGAGACCCAGTCTTGGTGCCAGAAGAAGTGCTACAACTTTATACCATTCTCTCACAGACCCCACCCCTTCTCCTCCGATCTGAACTCGCTAGACTACTCCTACAACAAAATCAGCCTGATCGCCGCTATCGGCTTAGTATTGCCGAGCTCCCGCCGGCGATTGCGTACAAAGCATGCTCTTAGTTCCGGATTCGTCTCCAGGCGGTGATTGAGACGGAAAGCGGCTAAATTGAATAGATGTCAACCTTACGACATAATAAATTACCTGAATTAGTTTTTTCAATAAAAGTCATGGCTTAGTTTAAGGATAAAACCACAGTATTTACTGTAAATCTATCAGACATCTTTTATAGCTTTCCGTTTTTAAATATTCTCATTCTCGCGGGAGTGTTGTTACTTAAGTTTTTGGTAACGCAAATATCAAGGTTGTATTTGTATTTTTAATGAAGCTTTGATAAAAATGTATGTTTGAAGGCTAGATTTATACCCCGCTCAGAATTGTATAAAATAATACCAAAGTGTGATTAAAGTAATACTGCTCATATTAAGTTTATGCGGTCGCTTATAAATCAAGACTTTAAAGGTAACAATAGCATTTTCGATTTTTTTTACACCACTTATCAAGGCCCGGAAGCCACTCAGGGATAAGGGTTATTGCAAGTACAGTACGTTAGTGTGGAGATTTAATGAAGTGTTTACTTAAGAGGGCGGTTCATTAGGAATTTGTTGACGTTGGACTTGAAGACATCCAAGTTGTAGTCAGGTGAGAAGCAGGCAGACAGAACAGAGTTCCACAGGCGTGCAGTTCTAAGAAAGAAGCTTTGTTCAGGGAATCTACGTTTTGATTTAGGTACAGATATAGAGTGGGGAAATTTTTCACAGTGGATTCAGCTAGACGGGTGTTTTTCGTGAAGGATTGGCGAGAGGGGACCAGAGATTGGAGTTCAGACGAGCACCTGCCATGGAAATAACGATAAAACAAGGATAGGCTCGCAACAAGTTTCATTCCGTCACAATTAATAACTATTATTAAATTTATATGAGAGTGATATTTTAATTTTTACGCTTTTCAGTTTGTGTTGGAACGACAGTAAATAAATATCCAACAGGTTTCTGAATATACATTCGGGTTGCGACCAGGCAAAAGACAAAAAAAAAAAAACAAACAAAAAAAAACAGTAAAAAATATCTGACTATGCTGGTGTAATATAAACATATAGCCATTGGAATTAAAAAAAACATGTTGCGATTTTTACGTGAATCTATCTATCTATCTATCTATCTATATACATTATATCATATTATATTATATTTTGATTGCAGAAATTCCCTTCAAGACCAAGATACTGTAGGTTTTCAACAAAAAATGCCACATACAAATTCAATACACATACACTGATACCGACTTATGTAACTTACGACCATCATTTCTGTCACATTCACTAGTGATAAAAAATGCTACATTATATCCGATGGGCAACACTATCACACTCGCCACATCTACGGAAGAACGAGTTCCTATTTTTCTCTCTCAATATTCAGTGCTCTCACTGCTACCAGTTGACGCTGGGACAAATTCTAAATTTTCCTACGATATTGTGCTTGCATCGAAATAAACTAGTTACTACACGCATGCACATAACATACTATCTCCATTTTCCGATTCGAAAATAATGGAGTCCCCTAGCTTATTCCTGGCATTCTGATTAGCTAAGCTCTGACCATTCTGATATTCGGGATTAGCAGTATTATCATCATAAACGAACGCTAATCTACCATTCAATGATACCCATTTTTCACGTATGTATATTGCTGCGTTCTGTTTTCTTGACGAATACACGGACATAGCAACACGCAGGGAGCATGAGACAACAGCGAGCGGGCGAGAAAGAGAAAGAGATAGAAATGAAATAATAGACAGGGAGAGAGAGATGGAGAGACACAAAGAAGAAGAAATATAAATTTTCTAGATTTCTTTTATTTAGAAAACTAAAAACAACAACATTATTTTCAGTAAACGATTTATTCTACACTCGGTGTAAATTGCGCTCTTTTTTGTATATATATATATATATATATATATATATATATATATATATATATATATATATTACGATCACTCTCCACGTTGGGACTACGTAAAGCGCTCACGTAACAAAATAAGAAAAAAAAATAAGGAAAAACAAGGTCTTCCGAATTCGATATAATTTGCCGAACAAGAGGGGGATGGGAGAGACTCTTTCAAAACCCGGAAAATATAGAATAGACGAACGAAAACCGCATGAAAGCAACAACACACACACAAGTGTTAAATATTAAATTAATTTTATTACAAAAGATAGACTATGAGGGAAGGGGAGAAAAGAAGGTTAGATTAAACAAACAAACAAAAAAATTATGAAGATGGGGGTGTCTTATGCTAACATCTAAAAATGCCGAGGAATAATGTATCAATAAATAAAAATTTCCAAACAATTAAAACATAACAAAGCAAAATATCAACTCGCCGAGAGAGAATGAGAGAAAGCAAGGTCAAACTTACAGATAATTATCTGCCTTTTGTGTATATATATAAACAACATTTCTGTTCATTGATTATTATTATTACGGGCGTACCGTGTTCGTACTCCAGCTAGGCTCTGGGACATAGTTGCTGATTCCTAGTGACATATGGCCGAGTGGTTGTAGACGTTGTATCAAAGTTTACAGTTTCAAAACAGAGAATCAGCAACTATGTCCCAGAGCCTAGCTGGAGTACGAACACGGTACCCCCGTAATAATAATAAAGGGTTGGGTTCGAGACTCCTAACAAACGGTTCCCCAGTTGAATACAAATCACTTGATGAAGGCCGGAGGGCAAAACGGCCGAAACGTTGACGATAACAACCAAGATGAGGAAGTCAGTCCGACAATCTCAATCAATGAAAACACCTCATCTAAAAAATACAGACAATTAACAGTTCTGTTCATTTTGATCATTTTTCTTTTTGAAGATTTTGACTGTTCATAGAGCGTGGTACCTCCGCGGTAAATTTGTCCACAGTTTCGTCATTTTAGCTCTCCGCTCTATGCATATTGGTTTGCCTTGTTCCATCGTATTCACAACCGTGTCCCTAGCTCTGGGCATCTTGCCATTATCTCCTTCGACGTATTTCGCTTTTAAAATTCATCAGTAAAAATTTCGCTCGATGACAGCGGTTTCCTCAATAATCCCATCTAAGATAGATCACTGGGAACATTTTTGCAAGTCGCGAGGTTCCTTTATTTACTCCGCAATTTCCATTGTTTTGTTAAGTTTTTCATCCGAGCTTCATGCCGTCGAAGTTACGGTCGCCTCTTTTTCTTTTTCGCTATTCAGCCGGGATTTCTCCGTCACTCGTCAGTCATGATGATTTGCCGAAGAGTGTCTATGAAAAAGATGGTTTTCTCTCTCTCTCTCTCTCTCTTCTCTTTTTCTCACTCTCTCTCCTCTCCCTCTTCATCCTTATTTTGCTAGCCTTTCCCTTTTTTTCTTTGTTCACTTTTGCTGCTAAGCACCCGGACCCAAAAGGGGCCAGACTGCGCGCTGACCATGTCAAATTGCTGACTCATCCTTAAGGAGTGGAGAGGATGCTGATATGTGTTGAGCGCTTTCTTCGACGTTCTTCATCCTATATCCTTCTCCCTACGTTCTCTCTTTCCCTCTCTACAGGTTCAACCCCCTCCCTCTCTCTCTCTCTCTCTCGCTCTCACTGTCTCGCTCTCACTCTCTTTGCTTTGGCGATAATTAAAACAAACAAACAAACAAAAAAAGCAAGGTGTGCTCTGTTGGCTTAAAAAAGGTGAGATATAAAATGCCCTCTTTAAAACGAACGCAGCGATTATGTAATAATACACACACACATACAGACACACACACACACACATATATATATATATATATATATATATATATATATATATATATATATATAGAGAGAGAGAGAGAGAGAGAGAGAAAGAAAAGTAAATTGGGAAGAATATATATGTATATATGCATATAGTTACACACACACACACACACACACACACACACACATATATGTGTGTGTGTGTGTTGTAATGTAAAGTTATGAATTATTATTACAAAAAAAAAACACAAAAATAATAAATAGTTGGAAAAGAGAAGACGAAATCTCAAAAAGATTTACAACGATCAAAAGAAAAGAAAACCAACAAAAAACAAACACTCGAATTTATTGCTTTCTTTGTTTTTTATTTTTATGCAAATTCCAATTAAATGAATGATTTTCTTTCAATAGCCAGAACCCGTGTTTCGTTTTATATGCCCGACGTTTCATATTTCGACATTTTTATTTACCAGATGATTTCGGCAATAACGTTTTTCGAACGCTCGCGGTCAAAATAACCATATATATATATATATATATATATATATATATATATATATATATATATATATATATACGTGAATTGAATAAAATCACAACCTACATGAATAAAATTCACCTATTTTGGCGTTAAGTTCTACAGCTGTTTCGTGAAAGGATGGACAATTACCTCTCGCCCATAGAACTGTAAATCTTCCATCTAGTCACTCCTCAGAGATGCTTACAACTATTCCCAACAAGTTTTTCAATCCGTTGTGAACACGTTTATTTTTTTCCTCCATATCAAATGGAGCTCGTATTTATACTTAGTTTTTAGTTTCGTACAACCCTTACAGTCAAGAACGTCTTCCTATAACTTTGTTTTTAGCCTATTTTGGGGGCACTATTTTAAATTAGTCTCACTTTGTAAGGATATTCTAATTTAATTTTAGCTTTTGTTTAGATTTCGGAGGTTCGAGGAACGAATGAGGAATTAATCAAACCCTGAATTCAGGATCCAGGATAGAATATGCACAATTAAACATGGATTTGAGGTTTTAAAAAATGGGGGATTATGTGAAAGTTAGTATATATATATATATATATATATATATATATATATATATATATATATATATATGTATGTATGTAGTGCCGGCAAAAAGAAAGTTCGCACTTGTAATTTGTTCAAAAACTGGAAATTTAAGCTAAATTTAATGTAACTGTTTAAACAACGTATACCTCATTTGATTCGCCTTTTATTACTCTATAATTTTACCTATTCATATTTGACTGTTAATTGAAATATTCTAAAATAATTTTTTTAAAAATAACTTCAAATTGAGGAGGCAAAAAGAAAGTCCGCAGCAACAAATTCGCTTAAAAACAGCTTAAATTATCGCCCCATAATCAGTTTAAAATATCCACCAACAGGTAACGAAGCATCTCTAATCGGAATTGTTGCTGTTCCAGGTTATACAACGAAACATTTAGTCCATATGCCACAACTTTCTCTTAGTGATTGTCAGGAGCTCATTTTATCCACCCTTCTGGTTTATCCAATCGAGAAATTGGCCGCAGATTGAAATGTGATGAGAAAACGGTACGAAGACTGTACAAAAACATCAAAACACCGGCAGTGTTCGGGATGCTCTAAATCTGCTCGTACTAGAGATACTTCTAAGAAGGAAGACAATGCTATCAAGATCCGAAGCCTACGAAACAGACTTGAAACGGCTCCCCAAATCCAACAACAGTGCAATCTTATTAAAAAGTGATCTCTTTCTACTGTCAAGAACAGATTAAAGGAATTTTATTTGCGAGGATATATTGCAAGAAGCAAGCTAATTATTTCTGTAAAAAAAACAGAAAGCGCCGTCTGAACTTCATCAGATGCAATGAAGACCATGACACTTCATATTGGTCAAAAATGCTTTTTAGCGACGAAAGCAAGTTCAATGGGCTAGGCAGTGATGGTAGGCAGCACGTCTGTCGGAGGAAAGACGAAGAATTTAATCCTAGGTGCTCAGTTCCAACGCTGCAAGGTGGTGGAGGTTCAGTTTTGGTGTAGGGCATTATTAGTACCAATGATTGAGCGCCTATAGTTCGCCTGCAAGGTCAAATTAATTCGATAAAGTACATTAATATGTTGACTGAGCATTTTCTACCCTTTTTTGCCGGAATTTGGATGATAATCCCATTGTCATGTAGGATAATGCTCCCATTCACACAGCTGGCAATGTCAAGAAGTTCCTGGAAGAGCATAATATTCAGTGTTTGGATTGGCCTTCACAATCTCCAGTCATTAAATCTATCGAACACGTATGGCATTACATCAAGCCACAGCTACACAATGATAAAATTTCAAATTTAGAAGAACTTTGGACAAAAATTAACGAAAAGCGAGATGCCCTTTCCCCGGAGTATTGCTGGAGTATAATTCAAGTAAATTCCCAAAAGAGTTCAGGCTATTAAACCGCAGAAGAGCTATGCTACAAAATATTAACTTGTTTATTGTTTTCCTGTTGTATTTGTGCTGCATTAATGTCCTAAATTTACATTTAGATAACAATTTTCCATTTTGCGGACATTCTTTTTGCCTTCTCAATTTGAAGTTATTTTTTTAAATTGACGTGAACACTAGAATATTTCAATTAAAAGTAAAATATGAACAGGTAAAATTATAGAAGAATAAAAGGTCAATCAAATGAGGTATAGTTTGTTTAAACAGTTACATTACATTCAGCTTAAATTTGCAGTTTTGGAAAAAATCACAAGTGCCGACTTTCTTTTTGCCTATATATATATATATATATATATATATATATATATATATATATATATATATATATATATATTCTTCCCAATTCTCTCACTCTGCCTCTGTCTCTCTGTCTCTCTCTCTCTACATCAATCTCTCACACACTCTCTAACTCTCTCACACACACACACACCTTCACTCTTTCTCACGCGCACACGCTCTATCTCTCTCTCTCTATCTCTCACACACTACGCAAACTCTCTCTCTCTCACTCTTTCGCTCGCTCTTCTATGATTCAGGTTATTTCTCTTGCGTGTTTCTGCGTTCATGTGTTCTTTTACCAACCGGCTCGCTACACTAGATTGCACCCCCCCCCACAAAAAAAAAAAACCAAAATGTATCTACCTAATTTACATTCCGCATTTATGTACATATTTACAAATTTTCGTGAAACAAGGTCTATAAGAGATGGGAATAACTGTCCGCAAATAAATAACTGAATGAACTTAAGAATATATTTCTATTACAATAAACAATTTGCCACACCAATTACTTTTTATGAACACATAAATGTTGTCTTTTCTTGGGGGGGGGGTCATTTTAAACCAGCTTAGCCACAGCGACGCACGGCCGGGTTCGGCAAGCATATTATAAAAATCTATCCCATCTGTTTCTAATGAATTGTTATGTAGATTTTCGCTATTAAACGAAACACGTGTAAGACGTGCTGCATGAAAATATAAGTAAAACTTTAAGTGTAAACTAAATAGATAATATGGTTTTGGAATGATCACTAAAGATACACCCTCACCCCATACACGGGTGTATATATATATATATATATATATATATATATATATTTACTCTAATAATTAAATATATATATATATATTTACTCTAATAATTAAATACCTACAGACACTAGTGTTTCATCCTTTCGGGATTCTTCAGTGCAGGGTGTCACGATTAACACCAGCCGAACGATTCGAACCCAGCAACACGAGATCTCTGGCTCGATTAGCGGAGATCGTATCCATTCGACTACCATTAACCGCGTTGAATTTAAACATTTTTAATTTTAAATGTTCATTTACGTCAGTCAGAAAGTGATCTAATGTTATACGATGATCTATGCATAAGAGCTAAATGTACCGACTTTAATTCAACTGAAAGTGCTCAAATTTGCGTAGGCCATTCAACATGCTCATATATATATATATATATATATATATATATATATATATATATATATATATATATGAACATGTAGAATGGCCTACGCAAAGTCAATTACGTTTCAGCAAATTCAACTAAGCTTTAGGATGAAAGTTTATAAAGATTTTTTTTTTAATCTTGCAATGGACTCGAAAGAAGCATAAATTAGAGATTTGAAATCATTCTCTCAAACGGAATGATACTATCTGCAGCAGCTTAGATGTTAAATCGGTCGAATCGCCTACACAAGTTGTGGAATTTAGACGAGATGGGAGGGGGAAGGGCTTAACGTGTCAGACATGACACACCTTCTAATCAAATCCCGTTCCGATTTTTAAAAATTAAATTACATTTCTTTCGATACGGTCAATTAAATTTTACAAAAGCACTATCAAAAATGCATACATGCCTCTGAGTAAGTACGTAGATTTTGATAGAAGACATTTGCATACAGCTCTAGATGAACATTCGTACGCACACAGATTTACAGAAATATATTTTATTGAGAAATGTATACTTTACTGATACTTATATATTTTAACTCGATATCACTTTGATAAAAGCATATAAGATATCGCAGTACTAAAATATATTACAAGTTAGAAAATAAAAAAATAAACCGTTTTGTCTTACAAGACAGCAGATAAATATTAATATTAATAATTACTTGGCTTTTTTGTGTATATTATAAAGAACGTACAACGCATTTAATCTTGATAAAACCGTATTTATTTATTGTTTGGTATTAACTACAATATTTTTTATAATTTATTTTATATGTACAGCAAAACCCCGGAATATGGTGGCCCTAGGATACGTTTTTTTTAGGTAAGGATGTACAATACGATGTGTTTCTAGTTCGCGGTTACGGTATTTTCCCCGCCTTACGGTGTTATTTATAATGTTATTTGAATATACATTTGTATTATATACTGTACTGTATTTTGTTTCTAATTATTAATGCTATATCCCGGAGTCCTACTGCATTTACTGCATTTATTAAAAGAATTTATCCGTATAGTAAACGCTTACAATACTTGTTTATATACACATAACTTCACCAGAATCATCACATTAACAAACATGTAATTCTAAGAGAAAGTTCACTGAAACGTAACTGCATTTGTGTTGACCATTTAAAATGCTTATCAAATTGAGAATTATAACGCTCTGCTCTGTATAAAGCACTTATAAACACGTATTGGTTTTAAATTTTATATAATTGATAAATATTTGTTGATTAATACATAACAGGGACTAATTTGTGTACTATAAATAAAAGTGCCCATATAAAAAAAATTACCATATAAAATGTGACCATATAAAAAATACCATATAAAATTTGACCATATAAAAAATATTACCATATAAAATTTGACCATATAAAAAAAATTACCATATAAAATTTGACCATATAAAAAAATTTACCATATAAAATTTGACCATATAAAAAAAATTACCATATAAAATTTGACCATATAAAAAAATTACCATATAAAATTTGACCATACAAAAAAAATTTACCGTATAAAATTTGACCATATAAAAAAATTACCATATAAAATTTGACCATATAAAAAAAATTACCATATAAAATTTGACCATATAAAAAAATTTACCACATAAAATTTGACCATATAAAAAAATCACCAAATAAAATTTGACCATATTAAAAAAATTACCATATAAAATTTGACCATATAAAAAAAAAATTTGGAAACATATTTAAGGAATCTCGTATTATAAAACTTAACAAATTTTTAAGTTTCCAAATTTGTTGGAATGGCTTCTTTTGCCTTTTCACAACTCTGCATATTTGTGTTCCTTTTATGCCTAGGATCTGATATTGAAATTAATTAGATTAAAGGTTAATGGATAGAGGGTTTTAAGTCTTACAAAATCTAATCATATGAGAAAATTGGAAGGAAATATTTATATAAGACAATCCCAGCTAAATAAAATTGCTCAATATACTAGATAGAGCAAATAAAATTTATTTTAAACGTTGTATTCTTTGCTTCAAACAATACATTTTTATTTGAAAAGTACTTTTTTTAAAATGAAATTTGAATATATAAAATCTCATATATATATATATATGATTTTCAGACTTTTAAAATAATTATATATATATATATATATATATATATATATATATATATATATATGTCCAAAAAGTTACCGAAGGGTTTTGAACTTAAATAGATTCTTTATTTTTGATGATGTATTTCTGTAATTTTAACGCAATTTTACTAAGACATCGCGAAATTTACAACATACAAGATGTCAATGCAAAGAATTTTATTTAAAAAAATAATGCGTTTAAAATGTTGCCCATTTTCCGCTTCGTTTCTGATTTTTTCCTTCAATTTACTGCAGGGTTTGGAGTTTGACGTTTCAAGGTCTGTCAGCTAGCGGAACAGAATAGGGGAGTTAGTTCGTAATCCAGAGATTCTGCAATGTTTTAGATAGGGCAAAAATGTGTGAAGTATGCATTTTCTTTGCGTATTTGAGTTGCATTCCTCCATTAAAGCAAACATTCGTAAACATAGATGTACCCCCTTATTTATTTAGGTCTTCTATTCAGTTTGTCTAATACCTAGTCAAAAACCTAAACATAGTTTTCATACACATCCATCTCATTATATTATGCATGTCTTACTATGTTTGAATCTACTCATCTCATTCTTATCCGATATTAATCTATCTTCCTCATTCTTTCGCATATCTTTATATTCATATCTATCTGCGTATCACATTATCCGCATACGCTCTTCATATATAACTAAGGCGAGCGTTTATTCACCATTTCCACATTTGCTCTTTAAGTAAACGTTCTTCCGATTGTTGTAGTCCTGTCACGCCATTGTCTCCATTGTAATATTTCCTTCCAGTAAATTCTATTCTGCTTTTCATCGCCCTAACAAGACCGACATGTCTATTGAGACGACGCAGCACCCATTCACAAGCGATCCTCTTATAAAATTTCTCAATAATATTGACCGATCTCATGTTTAGGAAAATGTTCATTCTTCGTTTATCTTACCCCTTCCATCTTCCAAATGAACAATCGACGTAAAATCAAGGCAATTGAAAATTCCATTCACACGCCGTTCCAAACTCTTTCTGGATATGCCTTACTACAAAACGTACTTTTACAGCAAACGGTCGAAAATAATTTCACATTGATACTTTTTTTATACAAATCTAGCAGTTCAACCCAGCTTTGCTCGGGCCTTATATACTGTTCATGAATTTATGTGCATATGCACATATATTAAAAAGTTTGACTCATGTACAGATAATCTACAACTAAAATTTCAAGTGTTTAGACCCAAATTTGGCGGAGGAGTTTGTTAGAGTCTGCAAAAGACAATTCTTCCAACTTTGCCATTTGGGAAGCCAAACGTTCCCCTCAAAACTGCTTAAAAATCTTGCCGCATGTCTGAATACCCTTTATGTAAAATTTCAAATGTTTAGACCCAAAATTGTCTGAATAGTTTGCTAGAGAACGCAAAGGTAAAATCTTTTTAACTTTGACCCATTGGCAACCAAATTTTCGGCCAACATTATTAACAACATGATAATCGGGCAACATGATTAAAAAGCTTGCCTATGTCTGAATACACATTATGTAAATTTTCAAATTTTTAGATCAGAAATTGGCTGAGAAATTTGGTGGAGACCGCAAAGGTCAATTTTTTTTTACTTTGACCCCTTAGCATTTATTGTTTTGTCCTCGAATAAAATTATAAAGTTTGATCCATGTTCAAGGAACCTATAACTAAAATTTAAAGTGTTTAGACCTAAAATTAGCGGAGAAGTTTCATAGAGTTTTCAAAGATCAGATCGTCGAACTTTGACCCCTTAACAGCCAAATTTTTGGCCGAAAACCGATTAAAAGATTTTTCCAAATCTCAATACCTCTTATGTCAAATCTAGAATCTGTAAACTAAAAATTGACAGAGTAGTTTGGTAGGGAAATTTCAACTTCGCCCTCTTGACAGCGAAATTTTTACCCTAAAACTGATTAAAATAAATTGTTGTTTTTTCTGAATATCCATTATGTATAATTTCAAATGATTAGACTCAAAATTGGCTAAATATTTTGCTAGAGACCCAAATGTAAAACTCGTTTGAAATTTGACGCCTTGGCAGCTAAATATTCGGTCAAAAACCGATTGAAATGCTTGCTGCATGTCTGAATACACTTCATGTAAAATTTCAAATATTTAGACCAAAGATTAACTGAGTAATTTGGTAGAGACCGAAGAGGTAATTTTTTAAAAAACTTTGACCCCAATATTGACCTCTTTAGCATGTATTGTTTTGGGATCCAATCAAATTATAAAGTTTGATCAATGTCCACAGAACCTATATCTAAAATTTTAAGTGTTTAGAATTGGCGGAAGAGTTTGGTCGTGTTCTTAAACGTCAAATCGTTGAACTTTGACCCCTTAACAAACAAATTTCTGGCTGAATACCGATCCAAAAGATTTTCCCAAATCTCAATACTCTTTAGGTAAAATCTCGAGTCTACAGACCGAAAATTGACAGAGTTATTTCGTATGGAAATGTACACAGACAGACTGACAGACAGCCTTTTATGGATATATAGATAAAGACGACTGTAAGACATTAACAAATATTTGTATGTCTCTTCCGCAGCCATTTCTATCGATGTCAACCAGTTCTTATCAAGAAAAATCAAATTTTACCTATATCTCAATTAGTCTATATTTTTCTCCATGTGGGTAAAAGACAATTTTTCATAGACACATGTTTCGCCCTCAATGGTTAATCAGCGTGGTTAGCCTAGAGCGATTAAAAACTAGGATTATATCTATGTCGATATCACACCGGCAAAAGTGAACAATGGTTACCTCTTAGCATTTAGCCAAACATTTACTCATAAAAAGATATTTAGATACGTTTAATTATTAGTATTGCAACAATAAACCAATTTTATAAATAATACGACAATATATATATATATATTGAGTTTATATATATATATATTGAGTTTATATATATATATATATATATATATATATATATATATATATATATATATATATGCATGTATACGATACTATCCCATTGATTACTGTACACGCAATAACCCTTATTCCCGAGTGGCTTTCGAGCCTTGATAGTGGTGACCCCATGTGAAAAAATGTAAATTTTAGTTTATATATATATATATATATATATATATATATATATATATATATATATATATACATGAAATATTTTAGAGTCTAATATGTTTTCAATTGTTTTAACCGTTTCTTAACTAGAACGCAGAAAATAAAAACAAACAAATAAATTACGAAACAATAATTATATTTAAATAAAATTAAGTACTAAATAACACGTTTCAGGCTATTGTTTGCTGCGAGACTGTTATTGCTTACAGAAGCGCGTTTGAACCAAAGTCACATTTGGTAGAATCTGCAAAGGTTAACCCTTTCAATTTTGATCTGTTGGAAACCAAATTTTCGCCTCAAAACTGATTAAAATGCTTGCTGCATGTCGGAATACCCGTTATGAATAAATTTCAAATGTTTAAACCCAACATTTGCTGAGTAGTTTGCTAGACACCATAAAGGTCAAATATTTTGAACTTTGACCCCTTGGCAGGTCAATTTTTTACCCAAACCCATAATAAGCTTGCCCCATCTCTGAATACCCCCTATGCAAAATTTCAAATGTTTAGACCAGAAATTGACTGAGTAATTTGGTAGAGACCGCAGAGGTCAATTTTTTAAACGGTGACTTAATTTTTTTACGCCAGTCGAGAGATTCGAACCCCGGCAACAGAAGTCATATCTGGCTTGATTAGCAAGGACCAGAACCATTCGGCTACCGTCAACCGCAAGCGATATAGTTGAATTTAAACATTTATTCTTATTAAATGCTTTTAACGTCAGTCAGAGTGATCTACTCATTATATGAGAATCTATGTACACACACACACACACACACACACACACACACACACACACACACACACACACATATATATATATATATACCACATCCGGGTGTTTGAAGGTGTGTGTTGAGAAAAATAAAACAAAAGTGGCAGTAGGAACGTAGGCTCGAACCCGAAGAAGGAAAAGAACGAGGGAAAAACGTTATGTCTTTGCTGTTACGACCACCACCGGAAGTGGCGTAGATTTAAATTGAGGCTGGATAAGCGAAAATAGGGTATGACTTTCGAAAAAAAATCTGTGAAAAAAGCGACCCCTCCCTGTAAAACATTGCCCAGTGTAAGGTGAAGAAATTAATGTTTTTAGCCAATTTTTCGGTATTTATCCGCTGAAGGGTCGAGCTTCAAAACGATACCAATGTCGTGAAAATCCGTCACCTCTGTCGAAAGTTTTAGGCAGACATGCAAACAAACAAACAAACATACATACATACATACATACATACATACATTTATGTATTAATAGCTCAAATTTTCGGCCCAAACCGATTAAAAAGTTTGCCCTATCTCTGAATGCCTTTTATGTAAAATTTCAAACGTTTAGACCAGAAATAGTCTGAGTAATTTCGTAGAGACCGCAGAGGTCATTTTTTTTTAAACTTTGACCCCTATTATGACCTCTTAACATTTATTGTTTTGGGCTCAAATCAAGTTATTAATTTAGATCCATCCTCAAGAAACCTATATCTAAAATTTCAAGTGTTTATACCCCAAATTGTCGGAGGAGTTTGGTAGAGGTCTCAAAGGCTAATTCGTCGAACTTTGACTTCGTAACAGCCAAATTTCTGGCTGAGAACGTATTACAAAGATTTTTCCAAATCTCCATACCCTGTATATCAAATTTCCAGTCTGCAGACCGAAAATTGACAGGGTAGTAGTATTGTAGGGAAATGTACACAGACACAGACACAGACACACACACACACACGCACTTTCAATTTTATAGATATATAGATACTTTCAATTTTATAGATATATAGATATATATGCTCACTCAGACGCACACACGCACACACACATATATATATATATATACACACACATATATGTGTGTGCGTGTGGATGTAAGAGAAGATAGACGCATATCAACATATGAACTGAATATGCTTATTTCATTAATATTAGATACATAATTGCTGGTAAAATATAGGCTAATATTTTATTACTTTGCAACAAATTTACAAATTAAATTATTTAAGGGAAGATTTAACATCAGTTTTCGCGATAAACTGGTGAAATAAAAATTGCATTTCTTTGTTACAAATGCGCGTATTAAGACGACATACGCATATTTCAATTCATTCTCGTTTTAAATTATATGATTTGTCATTTTGGATAGCTGAACACTCGATAGCTTTCCGTATATTCACATTAAGAATAACAGACAATTCGTGTACCTCTGTTATACCTAATCGATGTTTACCTAATCGATGACTATTAAACTCCTTCCTTTTAATTATAACTAGCCTGGATTCCCAGCGTTGCCCGGGTTTTGGGACGTGTGTATTTAGTAAAAAAAAAAAAAGTGGTGGTAGGCTGGCAGACTCGACTCTATACTGCGAAAGAGGAACGTGAAAAAAAAGGGACGTCCTTGCCGTTACGTCCCTCGCCGACAGAAGTGGCGAAGATTTAAAATAAGGCTAGTCAATCGAAAAGATGGGATGACTTTCGAAATATCGGCGTAAAAGGCTACCCCTCCTTGCAGAAAAGTGGCAAGTTAAGGGTGAAGAAATTAATGTTTTTAACTAACTTTTCGGTATTTGTCTTCCGAAAGGCTGAGCTTCAAAACAGTACCAATTTCGCGAATGTGCGTCCCCTCTGTCAAAAGTTTTAGGCAGATATACATGCATACATACATTTAAACAGACAGGTGAAATTTATATAATAGATTTATACACTCGGGTTAATCCTTATATATTACAAATTCATGTCTAACGTTTTTAAAATTAATGTCATATGTAGACATTCCTATATATATACATGAAGCAATAAGAGCTAGTAAAACTACACCCCTCATAGATTTGGCAAAAAGTTTGGACAAACCTCTCCAACAAATGAGATGGAGAAACCAAAAAAGCATGTCACCGAAATCGCCTGGGAGAATTGCTAGAAATGCACCCAAATCTTCTAGAGTACAAAGCTAGAACATTAGACCGACCAAAACAGATATGTTATAAGCGAAATATCCCAGGAATGTATGGATAAGGAAGGCATTACAGAAAGGTTAAAAAGAAGACTGTGTCACTGTGATCAAGAGAAGATGGTAATGGTGGCTAAAGATTGAGGGTTGATGATCTATGATTGTAAGAAAATGAGCTGTTTCAGCGACGATAACAATTGTATGTTCTGTCACAGAGAATTAGAAGATGCAAGTACATAGACGTAATGTTATACTAAGACTACTATACAATACGACACAATGGAATGTATAAATATCTCCAATAATTTATATGTAAAACGTTAAATAGGCAGTGTAGCACACATCCTGGGAAAACATACCATGGCAATACCAGTTGGGAATAATTCATCTATAAATATAAAAGCGAAAATGTATGTATGTATGTATGTGTGTTCGCTTTTTCTGTGTGTCTACAAAAGGCTTTTTTTCAAAGAAGCGGTCGCTCGCTTCACAACTTTTTAAAACTTTTTATATTACATATAAATCGTAATATCTCACAGTGAAAAACGAAGCTCGCCTGTCTATTTAATTTGCTCGATTTCGGGAAGATAAATATTCAACATTTGTCACTCGCCGCATGTGGGTTAGTCTTTTTCCTATAACATCTTGGGTTGGGAAAAAAGCGTTCAGCAGTAAATGAATACTATCTCGCAGTCAAACTTGACCTCATTAACTCATTAAAACGGGCACCTGCTAAATCCAAGTAATTACATAAATTCAAACGTGTTTCCATTAGCATGTCGCGGTGGGGCAATGGTTAACGTCGCGCGTTTTTTTTTTCACACTTTAATTTACAACTTTGCCTCAACGGTTCGGGTTCGATCCTCATACTTACTTTTTTTTACCCCCCCCCCGGAGTTTCCACACACACCTACAACCACCCGGGAAACGCCGGGTACCCCTCGCTAGTGCACTATACAATCTATACAGCTACATAACTAGAACAGTGAGCATTTTAACATGTGCCCAAAATGATGGGTGCTTAAACAAGTCAGATGGAGAGAATAACAAAATACCAAGTTTTCATGTACGACATGAAAATACACTAGCATTTTAGTAATATCTTCATAATTCCAATAATTATTAGAGAAATCTAGCTCATAAAACGATTCTAAAACCAACTGAAATATAAATCATGTGAACCAAGTACAAGAGCGATACAAAAAATTGCGTAAATGAGATGGCTAGAATAATAAAAAAGATCTTTCGGTTAGAGTCACTGAAATTATAAGTGAATGTCAGGTATCCAAAAGGACGCTCAATTTGAACAAAAACAAAACAGATAAGAAAATTCATATATATATATATATATATATATATATATATATATATATATATATATATATATATATATATATTAGAATATCAAATTTAAGCATATTTTACAACCCTGGTAACACCGGATTACCTGCTAGTAAACGTATATGATAACTAAAAGAATATCTTTTTTATAATATAGATAGATTGATAGAAAACCGCATATAGAAAAATACAAAATACATATGAATATAAATATATACATATCAATATAGATGAATCAATAGAAAGATATATATATATATATATATATATATATATATATATTTGAGCACTTTCTGTTGAATAAAAGTCGGTCAATTTAGCTCTTATGCGTAGATCGTCGTATAACGACTTGATCACTGTCTGTCTGACGTAATGAACATTTAAATTAAAATGTTTAAAAAAAAATTCAACGCTATTTCACACGATTAATGGTAGCCGAATGGATACGGTCTCCGCTTATCGAGCCAGAGATGTCTCGTGTCGCGGGGTTCGAATCGTTCGACTGGTAGTAATTGTGACACCCTGCACTGAAGAATCCCGAAAGGATGAAACACTAGTGTCTGTAGGTATTTAATTATTATAGTAAAAAAATAATTATGACAGCCCCTTTAAGAAATACGTTTCTTATAGTTGAGCACTTTCTGTTGAATAAAAGTCGGTCAATTTAGCTCTTATGCGTAGATCGTCGTATAACGACTTGATCACTGTCTGTCTGACGTAATGAACATTTAAATTAAAATGTTTAAAAAAAAATTCAACGCTATTTCACACGATTAATGGTAGCCGAATGGATACGGTCTCCGCTTATCGAGCCAGAGATGTCTCGTGTCGCGGGGTTCGAATCGTTCGACTGGTAGTAATTGTGACACCCTGCACTGAAGAATCCCGAAAGGATGAAACACTAGTGTCTGTAGGTATTTAATTATTATAGTAAAAAAATAATTATGACAGCCCCTTTAAGAAATACGTTTCTTATAGTTGAGCACTTTCTGTTGAATAAAAGTCGGTCAATTTAGCTCTTATGCGTAGATCGTCGTATAACGACTTGATCACTGTCTGTCTGACGTAATGAACATTTAAATTAAAATGTTTAAAAAAAAATTCAACGCTATTTCACACGATTAATGGTAGCCGAATGGATACGGTCTCCGCTTATCGAGCCAGAGATGTCTCGTGTCGCGGGGTTCGAATCGTTCGACTGGTAGTAATTGTGACACCCTGCACTGAAGAATCCCGAAAGGATGAAACACTAGTGTCTGTAGGTATTTAATTATTATAGTAAAAAAATAATTATGACAGCCCCTTTAAGAAATACGTTTCTTATAGTTGAGCACTTTCTGTTGAATAAAAGTCGGTCAATTTAGCTCTTATGCGTAGATCGTCGTATAACGACTTGATCACTGTCTGTCTGACGTAATGAACATTTAAATTAAAATGTTTAAAAAAAAATTCAACGCTATTTCACACGATTAATGGTAGCCGAATGGATACGGTCTCCGCTTATCGAGCCAGAGATGTCTCGTGTCGCGGGGTTCGAATCGTTCGACTGGTAGTAATTGTGACACCCTGCACTGAAGAATCCCGAAAGGATGAAACACTAGTGTCTGTAGGTATTTAATTATTATAGTAAAAAAATAATTATGACAGCCCCTTTAAGAAATACGTTTCTTATAGTTGAGCACTTTCTGTTGAATAAAAGTCGGTCAATTTAGCTCTTATGCGTAGATCGTCGTATAACGACTTGATCACTGTCTGTCTGACGTAATGAACATTTAAATTAAAATGTTTAAAAAAAAATTCAACGCTATTTCACACGATTAATGGTAGCCGAATGGATACGGTCTCTGCTTATCGAGCCAGAGATGTCTCGTGTCGCGGGGTTCGAATCGTTCGACTGGTAGTAATTGTGACACCCTGCACTGAAGAATCCCGAAAGGATGAAACACTAGTGTCTGTAGGTATTTAATTATTATAGTAAAAAAATAATTATGACAGCCCCTTTAAGAAATACGTTTCTTATAGTTGAGCACTTTCTGTTGAATAAAAGTCGGTCAATTTAGCTCTTATGCGTAGATCGTCGTATAACGACTTGATCACTGTCTGTCTGACGTAATGAACATTTAAATTAAAATGTTTAAAAAAAAATTCAACGCTATTTCACACGATTAATGGTAGCCGAATGGATACGGTCTCCGCTTATCGAGCCAGAGATGTCTCGTGTCGCGGGGTTCGAATCGTTCGACTGGTAGTAATTGTGACACCCTGCACTGAAGAATCCCGAAAGGATGAAACACTAGTGTCTGTAGGTATTTAATTATTATAGTAAAAAAATAATTATGACAGCCCCTTTAAGAAATACGTTTCTTATAGTTGAGCACTTTCTGTTGAATAAAAGTCGGTCAATTTAGCTCTTATGCGTAGATCGTCGTATAACGACTTGATCACTGTCTGTCTGACGTAATGAACATTTAAATTAAAATGTTTAAAAAAAAATTCAACGCTATTTCACACGATTAATGGTAGCCGAATGGATACGGTCTCCGCTTATCGAGCCAGAGATGTCTCGTGTCGCGGGGTTCGAATCGTTCGACTGGTAGTAATTGTGACACCCTGCACTGAAGAATCCCGAAAGGATGAAACACTAGTGTCTGTAGGTATTTAATTATTATAGTAAAAAAATAATTATGACAGCCCCTTTAAGAAATACGTTTCTTATAGTTGAGCACTTTCTGTTGAATAAAAGTCGGTCAATTTAGCTCTTATGCGTAGATCGTCGTATAACGACTTGATCACTGTCTGTCTGACGTAATGAACATTTAAATTAAAATGTTTAAAAAAAAAATTCAACGCTATTTCACACGATTAATGGTAGCCGAATGGATACGGTCTCCGCTTATCGAGCCAGAGATGTCTCGTGTCGCGGGGTTCGAATCGTTCGACTGGTAGTAATTGTGACACCCTGCACTGAAGAATCCCGAAAGGATGAAACACTAGTGTCTGTAGGTATTTAATTATTATAGTAAAAAAATAATTATGACAGCCCCTTTAAGAAATACGTTTCTTATAGTTGAGCACTTTCTGTTGAATAAAAGTCGGTCAATTTAGCTCTTATGCGTAGATCGTCGTATAACGACTTGATCACTGTCTGTCTGACGTAATGAACATTTAAATTAAAATGTTTAAAAAAAAAATTCAACGCTATTTCACACGATTAATGGTAGCCGAATGGATACGGTCTCCGCTTATCGAGCCAGAGATGTCTCGTGTCGCGGGGTTCGAATCGTTCGACTGGTAGTAATTGTGACACCCTGCACTGAAGAATCCCGAAAGGATGAAACACTAGTGTCTGTAGGTATTTAATTATTATAGTAAAAAAATAATTATATATATATATATATATATATACATATATATATATGAATCGATAGAAAGATAGATATGGATGCATATATCTATTTATATATATATATACATAAATATATGTGTGTGTGTGTGTGTGTATGTACGCGTTTATTAATTATTCGAATGGAAAAATTATGCACTATTTTTCCGTGTCCTTTCGAAAGGCTATTATGTCTAGAATACTTATACCAATTTGAATCAAAATCTATTACATGATCTTTGTTCTATAAAATATTGCAAATTTAAACTTAAGCTCAAGAAAGCTTAAGAAGAAATTAAAATTCAAGGAATCCTGATTTATATAGTGGGTAACCATTAATAAAACACACACGCACCCCTCCCCATATATATATATATATATATATATATATATATATATATATATATATATATATAGATAGATAGATAGATATATGCATTCAAAGCTATCTTTCTATCGATTCATCTATATTGATATGTATAAATTTATATTCATATGTATTTTGTATTCTTCTATATATGGTTATCTATCTATCTATCTATCTATCTGTCTATCTATCTATCTATATATATATTCATATATATTGTATATCGATTCATATCCGCCTTTCTAACCTCCCTCTGTATGACAATGGCCAATGCCTCGCAGTATTATTATCTGCTTGATGACTAGCAGACAATGGAAGACATTTGTGCTGTGATTCTGTTTTCCATTTGGCCAAATATCCGCTCAACTGTGCATCGCTTTTCTTTATCACCCGGCACCTCCATCGAAGATCCCGCTCTTTTCGCCGCCATTGTTGCTGGCAATGGAAGCAGAAGAGCTTTATTCGCGGGAATTCTTTAGCGTGTCAGCCACCCATTACATTTCGTTTTGTTCGTTTCCAGTTGAGGATATTATGTGTTTAGTTGGTTTTCTGCATCGCTTCCGCGCCAAATACGACGGCCCATCGCCTCCGCCAACGCATGCCTCTTACAGACACTCATAAAACACATAACGTTATAGCATTCGCATGATAGACTTTATGAGCAATCCGAATAGACGTTATGGGAAAAGGGTTAAGTAGAAAGGGCTATAATTTTCATTTTGCGAGAAGTTGAATGGTAAAACAGGAAACAAAGAATAAATAATTAGACAAAATCGATATGTTCAGTTTATTAAACAAAGGAACAATTATTCGCGTTTGGATTCCCTTTTAAATCATAATTTGTTTATGGATATTTCGAACTAGTATTCAAATATTGTTTATTATATTGGCAAATTTCCGCAATATGTAACCTGCAACAATGGCCAACAATTTTTTTTATTGTGACTGCGTTTAATAGAACCTAGAAGTAAACTCAGAGGAAATGGAAAACGGTGGCCTGAAAAGATTTGACTGTAGAAACATGTCTGCAAATGTTTAGCAAAATAACGTTTTTATGAATAATACTTATACCGAGAGAGAGAAAGAGAGAAACACAGAAAGAGAGAGAGAGAGAGAGAGAGAGATCTGTAAGCCCCAATTTACTTGGGATTCGTTTTTTAGAAATTGCGAAGTTAATAGTCGAGATAAACAACTTTCGACTATGTTTTGCATGATCGCATAGCATGAAACCGAAAATGGCACTAAGTTACATTAGCTAAAACGTTGTGAATATAAAACAACCAAGATAAGGATTGTAGTCTAAATCATGTAAATAATACAAAATATACTTAAATCCATACATATATATTTTAATCCATGCATATACATATTTTAATCCATGCATAAAGAAGCTTTCATTATTTTACAAAAGATAATGACACCAAAATAAAATAATTTAAACAAATAATAAAATGCAGTTCTAATTTCTGGAAAAAAAACCCAACTAAATTGAATATATCACAGGCTTAGCACTTACATAAACAGATTTTCTGCTAGAAAATCTTGAATTATACAAGATAATTCAACATCATAACAGAGAAAAATGACTGTTACTTAACACAAATTGTTTTACAGAAAATGAGGATTATCAACTGCTAAAACACGTTGCTATTTAGATGATTTACAAACAGAACAGCTGGTAATTGCATGGTTCCCCGTGGAAAATAAGATTCTTTCAGTAATAAAATTTAGACATCTAGTTACTATTTATACTAATATGTAAACAGAAAATATATTATCATTATTATTATTATTATTATTATTATTATTATTATTATTATTAATATTTATATTATTATTATTATTATTATAATAACAAAAACAACAAGAAGTATAATAATAATAACAACAACAAGTATAATAATAATAATAGTAGTAATATTAATAGTAATAATAATAAATATAATAATAATATTAATAATAGTAATAAAAATAATTGTAATAGCAATAATAATAATAATAATAATAATAACATTAATAATAATAATAATAATAATAATAATAATAATAATAATAATTGTAATAATAATAATAGTAATAGTAATAGTAATAATAATGGACTAAAGAAGAACTGAGACGGCTCGAGCAGAAGACCAGGAAACTCATGACCATACATAACACATTACACTCGAAGGACAGTGTTTACCGACTCTATGTGAAAAGGAAAGATTGCGGAAGGGGACTAGTATGTATAGAAGGCTGTATGAATGACACCAAAAAGAATTAGAAAAATACATAATGCAAAACACTGAAACGATAATTATGACAGCGAGAGCCACGAAAAAAACCCCCAGAAAACAGGATGACAACGGATAAGACAAGAAAAGAAAAATGGGAAGAGAAACAACTATATGGAAGATACGTAAGGATGACAAAAGCTATGAATAAAGAAAACACTTGGACATAGCTGAAAAAAGGATACGTAAATTGAGAAACTGAGTCCCTAATAACAGCAGCATAAGAAAATTCGATAAGAAGCAACGGCACCAAAGCAAAGATCAACGAAACACACACACACACACACACACACACACACACACACACACACACACACACACACACACACACACACACACACACACACACAAAACAAAACAAAACGAAAACAGCAAATGCAAACTCTGTGAACGAAACAAATAACTATATAGCAAGTGAATACAGCAACACAGACACGACCTAGTAGGAAGAGTAGTACACTGGGAATTGTGTAAACAACTGCATTTCGAACGCACCGACCAGTGGTACAAACATACGCCGGCAACAGTAACTGGAAACGAGAATAACAAAATCCGATGGGACATGGACATACAAACGGATAAACCCATCCAAGTAAGAAGACCGGATGTGATAATAATAAACAAGAAAGAAAAGTCCTGCCAAATCGTAGACTTTGCTGTTCCAGCTGACCGCAGGACAAATATCGAAGAAAAGGAGAAAGGGAACAAATACACAGAGTTAGCCAGAGAACTGAAAGGTATATAGATGATAAAATGTCAAGATAGTACCTATAATAGTAGGAGCACTTTGAAAAAGATTATGGGAGAAATTGGAATATAAGGAATGACTGAAAAAATTACAACGAATAGCAATAATGAAAACAGCTGAAAATGCGTGCCGCATGTCTGAATACCCATTATGTATAAATTTCAAATGTTTAGATCCAAAGTTGGCTGAGTTGTTCGCCAGACACAGTAAAGGTTTAATATTTTTAACTTTTAGCCCTTGACAGGTCAAATTTTTAATCTAATTAAAAAGCTTGCCTTATCTCTGAATACCCCTTATGTAAAATTTCAAATGTTTAGACCAGAAATTGGCCGAGTAATTTGGTAGAAACCGCGAATCATTTTTTTTTTAATTTTGACCTAATTTTTGGCCCCTTAACATCTATATTTTTGGGCTCAAATTATATTAAAAAGTTTGATCCATGTCCAAGTAACCTTCATTTAGAATTTGAAGTGTTTAGATAAAATATTGGCAGAGTAGATTGGGAGAGTTTTCAAAGCCAAATCGTTGACAGAAAAATTTCTGGACGAAAATCTATTAAAAAGATGTTCCCAAATTTTAATTCCATTTATATCAAATCTCGAATCTCTAGACCGAAAATTGACAGAATTATTTGGTAGGAAAATGTACACACACACACACACACACACACACACACGCACACACACACACACACACACACACAGTTTCACTTTTATAGATATATAGATATAGTCAGAGAAAATGATATCAGGCGAAAGAGATGAGATTTACTCTTAAATATTTGGTTAAGTTGAACTTCATACAGAAAGTTGTTGACACTAAATTATATAAGAAGTACATTTTTATTCTGTTTTAAATAAACAATTGCATTGGATTGACGGTCGCAGTATCAATTTGATGTTTGACCAACTGAGAATTTTATATGCTCAAATTCACCGAGATTTGTGGTGGCGCTTCGTGTATGTATCTTAAATCAGCAACGGTTAACCGTTTTATTTATATGACTGTTTACCTTTGTTTAACATAAGAATCACTTTACAGAAACGTATTTAAATAATGACCGAGTTTAAACCCACTGTCTATTGCGGTACGTTGTTCAAGATGGCGGATAACACAATATTAACTTTCGTTTATAGGAACAAGTGTAAGTAAATATCTACGACTTGCACAAATAGAACGGCTAATAGGTATGGTATTGAAGATTTTGTTTGGTTTATACAGGGTGGCCTACTTACCCTCAGTCAGTATCATCCGCAGGTACCAACGGTTAACGCGAAGGGGGGGGGGTCACATCATATATATATATATATATATATATATATATATATATATACTAGCAAAATTACCCGTCGTTGACTGGGTTCAAAAACAGCCTGCAGAAAATGGACTCTGTTTTATGAACGTATGATAGGTTATGAAAAGGAAGGGTTGTAAATTTGGGTTGAATTTGGGGGTATAAAACCAAAGTAAAATATGATGAAAGTAAAAATAGATAAACCCCATAATTTATTATACCATACCTGTTCACACTGAAACACTTATCACAATATTCTGTGGATCTATATTAAAAAACCTTGTTAAACCTTGTGACATATTTTCATTCTTTGGAAGTCAGGTGCGAACGAACACCCCATAGTTTTATTATAGCATATTTCTTCAAACTAAAACATAATTATCAAAGTATACTTACGCAGATAGATATGAAAAGTCTTTATTAAAGTTTGTTCCTATTTCCATTCTATGGAGGCCAGGTGGGAACGCAGACCCCACAATTTTATTATACCATCCCTATTTAAGTTAAAACATACTTATCAGAGTATTATTATGTACATCTGTATCAAAAACACTTGTAAATGTATTTTTAAAATTTTTAAATTTTTTATTTTCATACTTTGTGGACCAGGCGCGAACGCAGACCCCATAATTTAAATTAATCACTGTTCTGCCAGATCAAACATACCCATTCCTGTGTCTCGATACATCTTCTATCATTATATGAAATCAGTTTCTTTAAAATAGTCAACCATATAGGAGCCTATTCGTGACCACACACACACACACACACACACACACACATTCAGCTTTATCATATATATATATATATATATATATATATATATATATATATATATATATATATATATATATATATATATATAAGAATTAAAAAAAGATTCCAGACCTTTTTAATTTGAAAAGGTCCAGAACCTTTGTAATGTTTATATTTTAATTGTTCTGGACTGATGAAATCAAATATGATTGAAACGGTCTGCAGATCGTAGCAAATATGACTGTATTTACATTAATAATAATTATAATAATAATATAAAAACATATATATATGCGTGTGGGGGGTGTATACGTATATATATGCATATGTATATGTTATGACTATATATTTAGTTTCAATCGTTACAGATAATCAAAATAATGAAATTGAAAGTGTTAGATAACCGTTTTATCAACCTGGCTATATATATATATATATATATATATATATATATATATATATATATATATATATATATATATATATATATAATATATATATATATATATATATTTAAATAAGCATTACGATTCAAGGAAATTATGACGCGACGGAAAAGTGGCAAAAGTTAACTCTGAATCTTTGCGAACTACTGAGGTAATATCGGAAATTCATTTGCAAATTTCTAAGCAAAGAGAAAATAATCTCGAACTTTATTTTCATTTTGATTCCTTTATTTTTCATATTTTTACCTCACTATAATTTTCATAGCATCACATTATTTCTCTTATACACCACTTTCTTTGTGCTTAATCTTGCTCGCTTCTCAACTTTGTTTGACTCTAAAGAGAACGCGAGAAGAAAGTAAAGAAATATAATGTATACATATAGTGTATAGATGATACAACGTCAATAAAATGCCACTTTTTGTAAATGTATCGTTCTAAAATTATACTATTTCGTTTATAGCACGACACAAATTGTTTTTGGACAATTAATTTTAAAATACTAAATTTTACATTATTGGTTATAATCTTTTGTAAGTGGAAGGAAGGTTATTTAATGTGATACAATATGGGTCTGCTTAATGTATTATTATAATTATATTTGTTATAATTTTAATATAATTACATTTTACACACTATGATAATTCATCATCACAGATCTGTCTTCGGGAACATTTTTCGGTATTACCTGGAATCTGAGTGACAACAAGTTTCCTCAGATTTCCAGTGGTCTCCAACACTTTCGATAACATTTAAAGTTGGATTTGCATTTTCGCACCAGTCGCTTACCATTGATTTTTCATTGGCAGCGACCATTGGTCTTCACTGAAATTTGGGTTGCAATAAGCCTTCCAAAGGTCCCATTCCTCTTTACATTCAACCAGCGGAGATCTGGCTAGATATTCTCTCATTGGTATTTCCACCTTCCTTGATCCCCCTTACTTATATGGTGGAGTGCCAGTTTACAGAAACACACACACATACAAGGGAGGGGTAGGTATATTACATATTATTATTATTATTATTATTATTATTATTATTATTATTATTATTATTATTATATGACTTAATAGAAGTTCCCACACGGATCATAATCAATAATCACTGACAACAACCAGCGGTGTACCTTGATTTCCAGTACTCCTCAACTCTTTCGATATCTTACAAATAGATTTGCGTTATCGTAACACCCGTTTACTATTGACATTATGCTGACAATTACCATTGGGCTTCATTGGAATTTTGATCGCAATACACTTCCATAAAGTATCAGGCCCCGTAACGCCCATTCTGTGAAAGCCTGGCTAGTTCCCTCTTGCCATTCTCCTGAAACCTTCACTGTTTGGTTTGGTTCGATGCCCCTAGTAGATGCCGACACTACAATTGTGTGTGTGTGTGTGTGCGTGTGTGTGTGTGTGTCTTCTGGAAGAGCAGTCAGCTATTTATTATTATTATTATTATTATTATTATTATTATTATACATTAGTAGATTTCACGCCAGCCATTAGCAAAGGTTTCTCTCTGAGAACAACCTCTGGTGTTCGCTGGAGATCGAATGTCAACAGGTTGCCCCAGATGTCTAGTACTCTCTATCTTTTTCGATAACATTTGCAAATAAATTTGCGTTATGTCAACAGTTGTTTACCATTGATCTTTTACGGGCAACAACCGTTAGTTTTTACTAGAAATTGAGTGTAACAATACTCTTCGCATCTGGAGGTCTGGTTAGTGCTGTCTTCCGCCGTTTGTTCGACCCTTTCTGATTATTTTATGTGGTGATAGCTGATGTCGAATTTTTTTTACGAATGTAACTTACAATTATACAGTTTCAGTTTTCTTTCTTCCATGTGTGTTCCTCGTTTTTCTTTTTTTACTTGTATATTAGTCTCGCCATTGAAGTATTTTCCTTTATATTTGAACCGTTGGCATTATTATTATTATTATTATTATTATTATTATTATTATTATTATTATATTTGCCTTGTTATTATTATTGGTGTTATTACTATTGTTATTATAATTTATTTATATTATTCACATTTATTCTTCTTATGTACCGTAAATCTAAATATTAATTTACTTGTCCATACGTCCAGTGTCACAAAAATCATAATCGTCGCAAACATTAATTAATGAGAAACAAATTATCTCCCTTTACAGTCGCTCTTTCTTAGTTAAAAATCATTAAAATCATTTCCTCTCCAAAATTTTAAAAAAATCTGTTTCTGGTTTCAAATTTGGTATTTTATTTTATAATTAAGAATAATCCTGTAAATATGAGACTGTAAGTTTTTTTTTTATTGTAGTTTCTATTTAAAATTAAAAAAGGCGCAAGTGAATTTACATATGTTCCTTTATAATTTATGTATACAATTACTCAGAAAAAATAAAACAAAACAATGTGTGGTGTGTTGATTCTTCGTTGAAAAACTCTAAACGTTTTAAATCAATACTTTTTAGCTTTGAACGGTTAAAAAAAGAATTTGCTAAAAAGTTTTAAATTCGTCGTTCTTAGTTTCATTTTATTTTTTAATCAGTTTATTAATAATGCGTTTGGAAATTTTGTAATTACCTTGGAATTTCCACGGGTTTTGCGAGTATATATTATTGTTTCAACTAATATGCATTCGTTTATGAGGTGTGGTATCTAAATAAGTAGGTAGTGCTATAAAACTGGGTAATTATTTCTTGAAAATGCTTTTATTTAACACAGGAATCACCACTTATCAGGACCCTGAGGCCACTCGGGGATAAGGGTTAATGGGTATACATTAGTCAATGTGATTATAGCGTAGTAAACATAAGTAGTGGAATTTTTTTAAGTTGGATTACTTAGGGGGGGTTATCAAGAACTTGTTTACGTTGGACTTGAAGACAATCAGACTGTAGTCAACTGGAAAGCAGGCTAACGGAAGAGAGTTCTACAAGGATGCAGTTCTAAGAAAGAAGCTTTGTTCATGGAATCTAAATTTAGGTTTAGGCACAGATAAAGAGTATGGGAAACTATTGATAGTGATTTTGGCTAGACGAGTGTTTCTCGTGAAAGTTTGGCGGGCAGAGCACTAGATTGAAGCTCAGACGGGGGAAGAGAAAAGAACATCCCCCACTTAGCTACAAAGTCTATTTTGAACTCTGTCAAGACAGGATAAGTTGCTTCTAGCAGCTCTAGCCCAGATGTGGCAATAGTACTCCACTATTGGCCGTACCTGGCTTTTACAAAGAGAATGAGATATATTAGAGAGTGTTTGACTAACCAGATGATGAACGGAGGTGATAAAAATACATACGTACATAGGAGAGAAGTGAGTGACTTATTGAGTTAATTATAAATTACTGCTATTTAAAAGAATTAAATTTATTTCTATTAAAACATAAGTAGGTCTGATGGCTAAATATTTTCGCATGTATTCAGTGCTATTCAATTATAAAGGTGGGCTTTTGGAACGTCCGTTTTATTAAGATGCTTAAATGTATCTTAATAAAACGGGCGTTCCAAAAGTAATGCCTCCTTTTTTTATTTGGCCCAAATGGATCATAGTGGATTAGAAATTGCACTATTTTGATGACCGAAGTAAAGCATACATGGCTTGAAAGATTTATCTCTCTTTTGCAGATATTGACCGCGTGATATTCAGAAAACAATCTCTGTCATAGCGTGCGTCAGAATTGGATTTCTGGCAAAAGTGCATAAAAAAAGTAGTGACTATATAGAAAAATCAAATTCTGGAGCACAAAATGTCTCGCGTTTAAATGGTACTATTACCGTATTTGTAGCTTTTCAATGTGTTGAGGTAAAAAAAATAGGCGACTTTACTTTTGAAACGACACTCATATGGCAGCCACCTTTCAGTGCATTTGAAATGGTGGTGTCTTTGTAGAAAATACATTTTTAAGCACAAAAGTTTACTCGCTTTAATGATACTACTCCCGTCTCCGTAGGTTTGGAGCATTCTGGGTTAAAAACCCAGCAGGTTCTACTTTTGTAACGGCCCTCGTAGATTATGACCGCTCTTTTTATCCATGAATGTATGAGTGCGTAGAATGTGGTATAGTTCATATAAAAGACATACACCGATCCTTCATTATAATAATAGTCGAGAAGATTGGTTTTGTTTGATTCGTGTTCTTTTGCAATGACCTTCTATTATTGTTTGAATCGTATGACCTGGTGGCGAGCTAATGTCGTGTTATTGGAGTGCTATCCCGCCGCCCTATACAGCCGGCTCGTTTCCACGCGTGTTTTCCCTGTAAACAGCCCGGGGATAACGGCTTTATTTACCTGGCGAAGAACCATTTTGCCATCAGTTTGTTATCTCAAACCACGCCTTGGCAGCATTATCTCACACTTGATTCATTTCCATCAATACCAGCATATATATATATATATATATATATATATATATATATATATATATATATATATATATGTGTGTGTGTGTGTGTGTGTGTGTGTGTGTATTTTTATCTTATGACTATGTGTATTTCATTAAGTACAAGAAATCGTAACACCTTTTCCCAAACTGAAATTTAGGGAGACTTTTTTTAAATTTATATTTACTTATGTAGTATGTGAGAAATTGTAACAGATTAAAAGATAAATTACAACGGTGATTGAAACATAATATGTTAAAGAAATACTCCAATGTATTTAAGGGGCGTCAAAGTATATAATTATCGGATAGTGAAAATTTATGTCACCTTCTTTTAAAAATATATGGTTAAAAGAAGTAGCTATTCTTGAATAAAAATAAGACATTTAGAAATAAGACGAAATGTGTATATATTTCCAGGAAATATGAAGCTTTTAGTCCAAAATCCACAATAGCTAAAGCGATACGCAAAAATCAATTTTACTTTATCGTGGATATGGATAATGGAGCACCGTTTCTGCTTCATACGATACAGAAATCAGATTAATGGAGAATTTCTGGATATTTAATTAAATGTTATTTTTTTTAAAATATAATTTATAAGGAAATGTATTCATTATTAATCTTGTAAATATAGCATTAATTTATTTTCTGAAGACATATATATATATATATATATATATATATATATATATATATATATATACAAACGCTCTACCTATGTATTGAGCACTTTTGAAGTAAATACTTAAAGTTTACGCATAAATTTATACTTTCGTATATTAATTTTATGTGAGTAAATGAAGTAGTTATATATATATATGTGTATATATATATATATATAGTCATCCGCATACAGTACGTTTTCGCTGTTTCACAGCTCATCAGTGCGGCTAGACAAGCAGCTACCTCAAGCCAGGATTAATTAATATATATATATATATATATATATATATATATATATTTAAAAGCTACCTCTTGATTGGAGATTTCCATCTCGTCAGATTGTTATGGATATATGGACTGTTATATATATATATATATATATATATATATATATATATATATATATATATATATATATATATATAAAAGCTACCTTTTGATTGGAGATTTCCATCTCACCAGATTGTTATGCGCACGTAGATGAGGAATTTGCCAGTGTTTAGTGTTGTTTGTGGTGGGAATTTATTATGCATCTTTGAAAGTCTTGTACGAACACTGTCTGAATAAGAGACGAAACCGGAGATAATATAGGAATACTCGTGGTTGCAGGAGCAGTACAGACTCATAGAATTGTTTTTCAAGCCTGTGTGCCGTCATATGATTTACTAAACCGTCTTCAGACAGAAAAAATATACCACAGATTATGCATTGCAGATCTTGTTGAAATTTTGCAGAAATGGCAGATTCATTCTGCTTTCTAACGGCGTTTATCTGAGCAGGACTTGAAAAACGTGTATGGTCAAATAAGGAAACGTCTGCAACTTCAATACACCCTTAAACTTTTTCGTTGGTTTATTCTACGGTCTCTTTCATCTGGAAAGCTTACCATAAAGAAGTCGTTTATGTATCCTATCGTCTCTCATCCTCAGTATATATCCAGCCCAACGCATTTGATTTTAAACGATCTTCATTTCTATGTTACAGCGGTTGGCTTGTTCAAGGACAGTGGTATAAAACGTGTTAGACATTCAGCTGATGTTCTATATTTTGCGAATGCACTTTTGATAAAACCTTTCCAGTGTTATAAGATGCCTTCGATATGTAGTTCAAGTTTGTGATGCATACATTAGATATGTTAGGAAACATTCATTTCTTTTTTCTTTTCTCCCCTGAAGAAGAGATTCTACTCTCGAAAATTAGGGATACCAAAACCTACCATCTTGTACGACATGTTATATTGGTAAATAAATGTAATATAATAGAAACTCATGGAAGTTTCTTCTAATAATGTCATTATTCTTTTATGTACTAACTAGTATCCACGGTGTTTCCCACGAACTGCATTGAAATAACCTTCAAACACAACACCTTTCACACTACCAACAATGCTTCAAGCAAAGTACATCACCCTTCTCACTATTATTGATCTTTAATATAAGGAAGTCAAAGGCAAAAGATACCACGTGGTTTTAACTTTACAGGAATTAATGATATTTCACGAATAAACGCCGAGAAATCGGACAGAAATTAAACGCTGTTTTAATGTATAACGCTGCTGTTTTTTCCGCTGCAGTAAACTATATTTAAGCGATCTAATCCAAACCCTTGTTTTCACGGTGACTAACAAGACGGATTAAGGTTTACGAGTTGACATTTTATTTACATTATTTATTTACGTCATATTATACTACTATTAGTATTCACTCTTGTTCTTTTTTACGATTTATTCTCATTCTCATAGTTTACCTACATCGAATGAACTCTATGTGAAAACAAGCAAAAAATGTTGTAATATACTATTGATTTGAACAGAGATAAATTAACATCACATTTGTGCATACTCCGCCATAATGCTTCTAATCTAGCAACTGGTTTCAATGATTATTCGTCATTGTGAAAGCATTCTGTCCAATCTCCACTGCAAACTACGGTTGCTTCTTTATCAGCTGCGCAAACCCAACCCTTTTAGCCAATCTAATGCAGCCCTCTTTTTATGTGAAGAATAAAGGGAGTGTACGCGCTTTTTCTTGTTGATTTTGACATCATTTGCAAATCTTCGCTACCCTTTGGCTGTTCGCAACACTTTTTCTTATTTAGTTTGTCGTCATCTCCCTCAGGACATTCTGAAGGTCTCGTTTGAAACATTTGAACAGTCGACCTGTCAAGTGAAACACACGCCATATTTTGTCGTGTAAAATACGTCGATCGAACACGACAAAGGTCGTATGGTTCTTTCAAATAGCATTCCTTTTATTATTTTCTTCAAAATGTCTGCGTATATGTACATATACGCAGACATTTTGAGATAGATAGATAGATGTAAAAATATCTACATATATATACATATATACATATGTACATATATATATATATATATGTATATACATGTAGATATTTTTACATCTATCTATCTATCTCTATATCTTTCTCTCTATATTTATTTATGGATATATATGCATGCTATTTGCGTATTAAGAGATGCTCTTTTTGTGTAAACAAATGGTGCTTAGGCGTTTGGACAAGTTTGAACATTGTTAATTCACAGCTGAATAGCATAACGATATAAAGCACTGACTGTCGTCTAGTCGAGTTTCAAACCTGGCTTGAGGTAGTTGCTTGTCTAGCCGCACCAATCAGCTGTAACACAGCGGAACTACTGTATGTGAATATATATATATATATATATATATTAATATGCAAATGTTTAATGACCAGACAAAATGCAGATTTTTACAAAATGAACATATGCACTCATTTAAAATTCATTTAAAATTCAATTTTATGACCAAAATACAAAAGCGAAAATCAGAAATACACATTTTTGTGCGTGCTATGTTGTTAATAATTTAGTACATTTTAAGATGCTGAGAGAGGATTTCGATTCAAATATTTTAGTAAGCGTGGAAGCGCTCTGGTGTGCGTATGCATTTGACTAGTAATTGCTCACTGTTAGAAAACACTGTAATTTCGAAATTTACACAACGATTCAGAGATCAGTCAAAGTACAGACTACCTTTTTTAAGTATATATTATTCAAAATTCCAATCATTGTCTCATATTAATGATATATACATGCGTACTTTCACACATATATGTGTATATATGGCAGATTATATCTGTATATCTCTCCCTCTCTCTCTCTCTCTCTCTCTCTATATATATATATATATCTATATATATATATATAAATTACATGTCTTTTCCGCTTACATTATGCAAGTGCTGTATAAGAATGAAGCGATAGAGTCGTAGGCTGTCAATTCGACGGCCAGATTCAAAAACAGTTGAAGCATTCGCTTCTCTAGTCGCACTGATGAGCGCGGTAAACAGCAAAATGACCCTGTCTGTAGTTGACTATAATATATATATATATATATATATATATATATATATATATATATATATAAAACCCAAAGTTAATATAAAAAATATATATTTCTTAGCTATATAATTCTCATAATATATCAGTACATATATATATATATATATATTCGAATCAGATATCAGATACGTTGAGTGGGCCTGGTTCGAATGAAAGATTGTAGCCTGCCGAAACAAATGTTTATTGGGAGCTGAAAAATTCCAAGCGCCTTCAACATAAGATGGACCGTATCAGGAAAAATTTGAAAGTCCTGCAAATTAATATCGACATGTGGGAAGAACTTACCCTGCCAAGGCTGAAGTGGCAAAAACTTGTACGTGAAAGCTGTGATGCTCTAGAGAAAAGAAAGCAGGTCCACAGCAATCTAAAGCGAGAGCTTCGCAAAGATTTAATTCATGGCCTTAACCATGATACACAGAGCTGTGAACGAGTGCTTTTGTCAAAATGTGGCTACGTCAACCACCTTAAGTCACACACAACTCCTGTTCAGATCAACTTTGTACCTATTAGTCCGAGGCAAACGATCTGTTTAATATGCAGCAAAGTTTGCAAGTCTACTGCTGGTTTGAGAAGACATATGATTGTTCATAAGAATACTATTAAAGTTTCCTTAAGAGGAAGTCAACACGGTGGAAATTGCTCATTTTGTATGTCACATCTTCTTAAAGATGTGCAAATCTGCGGTTGGAGTGCAAAGTCATCTGGTATTGCATGGGCGACGAGATTACGAGAACTCAATGTGCCGGCGATAATCTGGAAAGAATGCAGCAATCATATATATATATATATATATATATATATATATATATATATATATATACATATATATATATATATATATATATATATATATATATATATAGTTTGTTTGTTTTTTTGGAAAAAGAAATCTAGCAGAGTGTTCAATTATGAGGAAAATCTGAAAATAAGAGCGTATTATTTATATTTTGTTTACAGAAAGTTATTGATGAGATAAGTCATTGTTACCGTCGGTTTCAAACCCGATAATTAGTACCGTTTTACATATCCATATCCAGCTCTCTTCAGCTAATACTCATCATGAGATGGTATGAGTATTGGCTGAAGAGAGCTTGATATGGGTATTTCAAACGGTCCTAATTATCGGGTTTGAAACCGAAGGTACCAATGACTTATCTCATCTAAAACTTTCTGTAAACAATACATATATATATATATATATATATATATATATATATATATATATATATATATATATATATATATATATACTATCCGACGCTCCTCACAAATATTAAGCCCACGTATTTGCACCCTTACATGAATAGGTTTCACTCACGTTGAAGTTAGGATTCATAACGCCAATGAGAACGATACACGTATATTGGGTCGATTTTTGTAAATGTAAACATAACGTATTCTTAACATGATCGAATCGTTGTACTAACATTGGTGTATTAGCTACGTTGAAAATGTAATTGTGAATTTGTATATGTACTGATAAAAAATCCTGACCTATCGAGTGTTAGTTTAGTGTGATAGTACGTTGTTCTGTTGCCAGCCATTTATTTATGCGTTTAAATAGAGTTCTGAGTGCGTCGTAATCTACCGGCGATGTTGGTTTAATATGAATTAATAAAATCTTTCGATTCGAACAAATAGAAGCAAAAGAACAAGAACAAATGAATGAAAACGAAATAGATTTTATTTTTAGTTTTAATTCAGTTAATTATATAACTTATTACCCTCGAATATAGCCATTTTTTTTACATACGCTTATATTTATACATTTTTTATATTCGTCCCTTCAAGCCAAACAAATTAAAATTAACCGAATATCGGTATATATTTATTTATATATGTGTGTATGTATGTTTCATATGCTTGGAATTAGGACAACAGACGACCAAAAATAAACCAACTCACTCCCAACAGAGAAAGTAATACCAAGGGAAACGGTATTATAGTAGTAAGCCGAACCATACATAGTCCAGAGAAAAGACCCGGACCTCTTGCTAGCTAAATTCTTTAATCGAAATGCGCCAAGTAGTGGGACAGGTTATCTCAATATTTCATATTTCAGTTCTTTCACTTAGTGATACAAGCACCAATATTGGTACAAATGACGTTCAGAACATACATTTTAAGAAAAGAACGTTAGGCATAAGAAAATTCAAGATGGCTGCCAGTTTTCAAGATGGGCGCAGAAGCAAACTTGACAAATTTCAATTTTGGTGTTTGTATCACCAAGTGAAAGATTGTTTCAGCAATCCGCATCACTGGAATTACCCGAGTAGTGTGAAAAAATATCAGGAAAAGACTATAATTTATATGAAGCCCCGTGACGAAAGATATGGTTGCTGTTGTTCTTAGGCTGTTTCATGCATATAGATGTATGTTATAACGAAAGAGTAACATTCTAAAGATATGTTTAAGATATACTTGCATTTATCGATGTTTATTTATTGATAAAGTTTATTAAATCTCTTACAGATAAAATCAGGAAATAGAAGAAGAAGAAGAAGAAGATGATGGTGGTGATGATGATGATGATGATGATGAAGAAGAAGAAGAAGAAGATGATGATGATGAAGATGATGATCTCATGCGCTAATCCTGCCGACGAAGATGATGTACTTATGGAATCAAGAAAGACACACAGTGAGGAATGACAAATATCTCAGCTAGAGGTAAACTTGCCGCACCTCAACTTATCGAATGGTCACCCGTCCGAGAACGACCAATCTCAACATCGCTTAACTACCATGATATACCGGTAACTAGTGTGAGAAAGCAATTTAGCTGTAAGTCCTTTTACCAGTTCGGAAGAGACATTCCATAGTGTCCCATTAATAAACGACTGCATTGACATCCCCCCCTGGAAATAGCACTGAAAAAGGCTTTCTTGTTTCGAAGCATAGAAACAGAATCAATTATCGTTTCGATAAGTGGCCGAGCTGACCGGAAAGTCTCCCTAAGTTCGGCAGACGCGTTCTTTTCTGTCTGCAAGGAATCTTAGCTGTTCTCAAAAAGAGAAGAGGAACGTGTTGGGAAAGAGGGATGGTAGGCGGATGATGGGATTCAGTCTCAAGGGTCACGGTGTGTGGGTAGGCGTTGGTGGTGGACAGATGCGATGGTTGAATCACGTTTAATGCCAAGTGCAACAAGAAAGGCGTGGCAGCGCAGGTGCGTGTGTTGGGGACGAGGAGGCCTGCGCCTGTGTTGATTTTAAGAAATGGGTCCATGGGATGAGATCGCCTGGGATGTTCGAGTCACCTCTGGGCACTTAAGGTTGGCGTATTAAAAATAAGACTGCGGATCCGGTGAAACAAAGAGTAAAGCAAGGACAGGGCAACCCGAGTAACATGGCAATAAAAGAAAAAGAAAAAAAAAAGAAAAAGAAAAAAAACAAGAAGAAGATGAGGATCTTACAAAAAGAAAAAGAAGAAAAGAGAAGATGAAAACAGACACGGGTTTTAGAAACAAAAGATAGAGAAAAGCCACAGAACATGAAGACTACTACTACAACTACTACTACTACTACTACTACTACTACTACTACTAATAATAATAATAATAATAATAATAATATGAAGAAGAAGAAGAAGAAGGAAAAGAGTAAAAAATGTAAAATGGAATATAAAAAGGAAGGGGCTCTTGCAAGAAGTAAAAGATAAAAAAAAGATAAATGTGGTTTTAGAACAAAAAGAAAGAGAAGGTGTTATTACGAGAAGAAGAAGGAGATGATGATGATTAAAATGAAAATGATGAAGAAGATGATAAAGGAAATAATGACAGTAAAAGACGAAGAACGACGTGATCGACAAGAATATTATATATACACACTTTTATAGCACTATCTTCTAAGGGTTTCTGTAAATAAATACTTAAATGAATAAATACGGATACGCATAAACTTATATATATATATATATATATATATATATATATACATACATATATATATATATATGTACGTGCATTAATTAATTAATGTATATGCCCTCCTCTCTCTCCTCTTTCTCTTTTCGTAGTAATAACCGTGTTCATTCAGCCTACAGCATTCTGTATTTTATTTAAAGGACAGAATAGAAGAAACTGCTGTCACCAAGATTTGTTTCTCTTATGTTGCTAAATCTACACCTGAATCTTACATCAATATTCAGCACTCTTCCCTTATAAATACAGCAAGTACTAAAGTTAGACCCACACATATTTATATGGTTGTGCGTGTAGTGCATTGCGCATGTTTTAAGCTTTATCTTTCAAAACCTATTGTCTATATTCAATTAAAGTACCTATGTGTAGTTTAAACGGCGATTGTGTGAAGTTTATAATAATAGTTTCTGAATATAAGAGTTTGTTGAAAATTTATCATCTGTAAAAATGTCTACCTTATAACTACGTTGACACACAGGTTCTCACCGGATCACCGAAGTTAAGCAACGTTGAGCCTCGCCAGTATCAGATGGTTGACCGTTTGGGAAAGCGAAGCGCTATATGTACCGCGAGGTAAATACCAGATTGAGAATGGCGCGATCTATCCTTCTCTCGAGGGTAGATGGACCTCTCTTAAGCCGTGGTAGGCTCCCCATCTAGTGATGAAAATACCCTTGCTAGCCCTGGCGAAGCATCGCGTATTCAGCAACGGACAAGATTTGAAGTACATTACAAACTCGTGTAGTGAGTTCAATATCGGCTTAGGCCGCAATGGATCAATGGATGGTAAAAATGTCTACCTGATTCATTTTCTCTCTTTTCTCTCTTCTCTCTCTCTCTCTCTCTCTCTCTCTCTATATATATATATATATATATATATATATATATATAATAAATTCCACAGCCAAACAACGTCGCAGCCCACAAGAGTCATGACAGTCAAGGAGCCGGAAGTCCAAGACTTTAGTTTCGCCCTTATTTGGGCTTGTGTGCGGGGCGTTTGCTCAGTTGGTAGAGTGCTTGCCTCGCATGCAAGAGTCTCGGATTTCGAATCCTGAGTTCGGATATGTCTAACTGAATAGCCTGAATGAGGGCGAAACTCGAGTCTTGGATTTCCGGTCCGTTGATTGTCATGCCTCTTGTGGGCTGCGACGTTGTTTGGCTATGGAATTTATTTTATACAATCTTTCACATTCTGAAAATTATATATATATATATATATATATATATATATATGTGTGTGTGTGTGTGTGTGTGTTTGTGTGTGTGTGTTTGCGTGTTTCGTGACTTCCTCTTACTTGCTCACATCAAAATCATTTATATTAAATGTTAAACTTCATAAATGTAAAAAAAATTCCATAATTCTGTGCTGAGGAATAGTGGCCCTGGGATATGTTTCTTGCTAATCGAGTCAAAGATCGCTTCATGGCACGGTTCGAATCCTTCCATCGGCGTCGATCGTCATCTTCTATACTGTTTATTGCGTAAGCATGAAACACGAGTGTCCTAAGGTATAAAGATAAGTATTTATAATAATTATGTATATGTGTACGTCTGTATACGACAGTCGCATTGAACGTAAAGACTAACTAAAAAATTTCATGAGTTACGAAGACGGGAGCGGTATCATTAAACCGAGAAACATTGGTGTATTCCAGAATTCATTTTCCATAGTCACCACCATCCGTAATGCACTTTTTTCAGGAATATTCGCTTGTTCATGACAATAACAAATATAGCGCTGACAAAACAATCCGTTCGCTTTCTTCATAACTCTTTTCTTTGAATTTATTTTAGAATCGCCCACCAACAAAATGCTAGTATCAATCAAGAGGTTCTTTAGACTGTAAAATCTTGCAGAAAAAAACGAATAGCAAGGTTTGTTCTCTGTGTTAATAGGGAAAATTTTGTGCAGGAATTCTAAGGATTCAGTATATAATATGGAGTGATTCTAGTTTCTCATTGGTTGGTAGTAGGGTGCGGTTCCATCTGATTGGTTAGTTCCTACGACCCATATTTATAAATAGAAGTGTCCAATTTTATGTAACCTTACCCTCGGTTATAATAAAAATATTGAAACGCGCCTTTTTTCGTCTAATAGGAAAATCCATTAAGCTTCAATTTCCTTTAAAAAATAAAAATATACGAGGTGCCTTCAATAAATTTCTAGACCTTTTATGGGCACTTTTCTTGATAGTACACACATGAAACTCTAATCTCCTTTGAAGTAATCTCCTCCGGCTGCAATACACTTGTTGTACTGTTCCAATAACCTCCGGAAGGCTCCATGAATATCGACTTGTGTGAGCGTGTCAATGACTCTTGTCACTGCTTCTTTTCTCTCCTCAATTTTCTCATAATGACAGTCTCTAAGGTTTAACTTCAGTTTATGAAATAACCAAAAAGTTACAGGGAGCAAGTTCTAAACTATAGCGAGGAACTGTATTGATGCCTATCTTGGTCACATAGTCTGTACAAAAATGAGTTGTGGACTGGTGCATTCACGCAAATCTTCCACATCTTCAGTTCATCGCGAATAATTGTATGTAAAGTTCTTAAACTGACATCAAACTATGCACTTATTGTCTCTATAGATAAACGACGATTCTTACCATGACATTCTTTATTTGTTCGATCAACAATAGGGTTCTGACTTTCTTTCGGCTTAAAATGGCTTAAATTGACACTTATGTGCTTATAAAAAAAAATTCATGCTTTAGAGTTTTATAAAACTTTCTAAAAAGTTGTAGCTAAGTGATTTCTATATAATTTTCTCTGTCTATACTTCGCGATAACTCTTGGGTATGCTCTTTTAGAGCTAATAAAAACATTCCATTTTGGGAAATATTTTACTATATTGGTCCAAAATTTCTGTGTATGTCTATCTAACAGTTTTGCATGGTGCTGAATTCAAATATAAATATGTTAAGGTCTTGATAACTTTGGGGGATAAATAGGAGGCGGTAATAATGGACTTAGTCATTTCGTTTTTTTTTTTTTTGCAGGATGCAGAACTCAAATTTACATATATTAAGGCCTAAAACTGCACCGTTTATTCATTTTTATCAGGATTTGATGTCTCCTGGGGGCTAAATGGAGGGAGAGGGACAAATGCTGAACTTAGTCAATTTTTTATGTCTCGTCCACTGTACACTTACGGGGCACCATGAATACCTCACTTGTTATCATTTATGATAAATATACTAATATTCCCATTTGAGTCAATTGATTTTTTTAAATAAAAATATTTTAATTCCATTCGTTTTATGCTCAATAGGATACATGGTCATAACCCTAATGCTAACTATAATGAATGCTTAATAATTCTAAACTATCATTTTTAGTGAAAGAAACCGAGATATTTCCTTTCAATATAAGGTCGTTGCTAATGTTATCATTATAATCAGTTTGAATTTCTTCGTAACGGGATTCTGGTAGTTATTATCAACCATGTTGTGATTGAATTAATCTTGCTTAGTCGATGGTGCCATTAGAATTCCAGTAAGGACGCTTCTGTTTTGACTTTTTACTAGTTACGAAAACTTATTTTACATATAATGTATTATTTAGAAATGATTTAATCAAACTCGGTCTACATACTTAGAGTTAGAAATCGCAATATATGTTTCCCACTCGTGCTGTTTATATTTGATATAAACAGATTAAATATACTAGAAATAGAAAGCCAACAAAAGGAATAAGAGACATATATATGTTCTTCTTCTATCTCTCCAGTAGATATCTCACTCCTGATGCAATTCTCTACCTATATAAAAGCCAGGTACGGCCAAGGATGGTGTACTGTTGCCACATTTGGGCAGGAGCTGCTAGAAGCAACTTATCCTGCCTTGACAGAGTTCACAATAGATTTCGTAGCTTAGTGGGGATGTCCTTTTCTGTTCCCAGCAACCTCTTTCCCACAGAAGAGACGTTGCGAGCCCCTCTCTGCGTTATCGTTATTTTCATGGCAAGTACGTGTATGAGCTTCAATCAATGCCCCCACTCGCCAAACTTTCACGAAAAACACTCGTCTAGCCAAAACCACTATCAATAATTTTCCCCACTCCTTTTCTGTGCCTAAACCTAAATGTATATTACATGAACAAAGCTTCTTTCTTAGAAGTGCACGCCCGTGGAACTCTCTTCCGATTGCCTGCTTTCCAGCTGGCTACATTCTGATTATCTTCAAGTCCAACGTAAACAAGTTCTTAAAGAGCCGCCCCCTAAGTATTCCAATTTACAAAATTCCCACTACTTATGTTTACTATGCTATAAGCACATTGAATAATGTATACTCATTAACCTTTATCCTTGAGTGGTCCCCGGGACTTGATAAGTGGTGATTTCTGTGTAAAAATAGATAGAAGGCAAAATGACTTTCAGAAGAAAAAGAAGGATTTAAAGAAAGAACATTAATTAATGACAAAAAATAAAATAAATAAGATAGAAATATTAAAGAAAGACATAAACATAAAAAACGAATTTAATGGTGAGTGAAAATGAAAAATGTAACAAACCAGGAAAGAATTACAAAAAAAGGGGGGATGTGTTAAAGAAAAAGAGAGGAAAATGAAATATAAATGAATGGCGATGTTAAATGGTTGTTAAGAAAGAAAAGAAAAACAAAAAGAAACATGGAAAGAATGAGCAAAACGAGCGTGTCATTGAGTGAAAATAATGGAAAATGACAGAACACAAATAAACAAAGATTGGCTTGGAAAAACGTCGTAGAAATGACAAGAATAGAAGCGAAGGAGAAAAAGAATGAGATAATAGAACGCGAAAAAAAAAAGGGAAACAAATAATGAAAGGTGGTAAACCAAAAATGTCGACCAACAATAATAATACAAGTAAATAAAACAGGGAGAAGGAAAATTAGTGAAAAGCGACAGAAAAAAAGGAACGCGATTAGAAAAAAAAAGCAAAAGACAAAGACAAAGATTTAAACAAATCGAAAGTACGACTAAAACATAAAGTGAGAAAAGAAAGAAACCGCATGGTCTTTTTGATAGTTTTTATTTCTTCAGGACCTTTTCGCAAAGAATCGTCGATCAGTGTGGATTGGAGAAGAAAAGGTCAAACATCGTGTTGATTGAATGAGGCTGAGCACTCTGTCATCGAATGAGCACAGTAGGAGACAAGGGTGCACCATGGATTGAAGAATCAAAACTCACGCGAATACTAGCCTCCTGGGGCCACGTTGGTGATCAAAGTAGATGGCCAATGATAAAAGCACACGGAATCGAACAAGGTGGGGTTATTGTCAAGCAAAGGTTAGCATGAGACTACCTGAAAAAAACAAAAAACAAAATAAAAAACAACGGGATTTCTAAAAAGCGAGAGTAGAGTGGGGATGCCATCGCACAGATCATCAGATGGAAGTAGCTGAGCAATGAGACATCTTTCCTCGAGCTAAGCACGCCCTTTTAGTGTGAAAGCATTACGTGCATTGAACTTGGAGAAAGTTCAATGATGTACTGTCCAGCATGTTTACTTGGTGTGATGCTTTGTAATTGGCCTGCTATTTAAAAACTTACAGGCGATAGACCAATATAAATGGTAGGTAGGACACTTCTCAACAGGATTATCTGATCCAATTCTCTCGTTTATCGAAAAAAAATGATATTCTACTTGATAAACCCTCTATTTTAATATATATATATATATATATATATATATATATATGTATGTATGTGTGTGTGTGTGATAATCACGATGACACACCGGTTCTTGTTTAATTTTCGGAGTTAAGCTACGTTGAGGCTGGTCAGTACAAACATGGTTGACTATTTAAGAATTCCAGGCGGTGTGTACCCTCTCCGCTTATCTGTGGTAGTTCTGGACTTCTTGCTACTGGAGTGCCGATTCAGGAGAGGTATAGTTGAGATTGCGCAACCTTTGCTTCACACGCAGGTATCCTTACAGGTGGATCCATTGTTATTCTAGACTAAATGGAGGCATATATACATATATATATGTATATATATATATATATATATATATATATATATATATATATTAGTCTTTTACTGTTGAAACGTTGCTTATGAAACCGTGCTTTATGACACATTTATAGTTAAAAAGATAAATGGAGGCATATATATATATACATATATATATATATATATATATATATCTTTCACTGTTAAAACGTTGATTCAGAAACAGTTCTTTATGACAAATTTATAATTGAATTTGTGCTCATTTTACATTGAATACTAACCTCTATTAATCAATATTATTCATAACTCTGCATTGAACAGACACCATAACACTTAGTTTGTTGCATCTAATCATAGCAAATAGTCATACAAAATTTAATCCAGATAGACTCAGTAATTATCAAGAAAACTGCTAGTGTATATGTAGTATTGTGGTGTCTAACCCCTATTAATAGCTAATAATCCCTGACAGATATCAAATAGATACCATGAAATGCAAATCTATACGGGGATTCCGTGTAGCTTAATATATATATATATATATATATATATATATATATATATATATATATATATATAATAAAAATTACAATTAATTTACCAAAATGATCCAAGATGGTAAAATTAAATTATATTATAAATATTAAAGAATTAATATTAATTGATATAATGGATTATTATGGACCATCTTCTTCCAATTACGGGATTTCATTGTGCAAATGGAAATTCAATTAACTTTCTTGAAGTTATATATTTGGATTTTACCGTCACTGGATTATTTATCTTCCACCAGACTATCTATTTATGTGTAATCATCTCTTACTTCACCATATTCCCTCTGAATCACTTTTTTTGTTATCAAGTAAGATCTTTGACTTACTTATTGTTTCATCAAATACTTTTGCATGCAAAATACGATCCCGCATTTTGCCCAATTCCTACCCTCTGATGAGAAGGAAAGTATTTCTTCGAAACTCCGCGGATTAAGGACTATCCACTTATCTAGTGTTTCCTTTTCAGATTAAATATGTCTTTAACTCATTTCAAAGTGTTTTTAACATGTTTAATTAACTGTTTGCTCGTATATATATATATGTATGTATATGTATATATACACATACATATTCATAGCATACTAACTAGCTCTACAAATCTATTGAGAACTAAGTAGTACATTTTATAACACATTATAACATTTTATGTCGATACCTCTGTCCAGTCTCGAAAGACAAAGGATAACCCCTGTAGGGACAGCTAAACGTGCAATTGGGTGGCTAGTGTGGCGCAATACCAAGTCACACATCTCTATTAAATCGGCACTGCTTGGGCCCAGTGGCAAGAAGTCCAGGACGACTGGGAAAAATACTGAGATAAGCGGAGAGAACATACAGCACCTGGAAGTCCCAAATGGTCGCCAAACTCGTCGTTGTTTATTTTCAGTGATCTTACAGAAACCAGCGTGTCAACATGATTATACCGTATAATTTACATTTTATGTAAGTACATGAAATAATAATATGTATAAATGTATGTAACTATATGCCTGACGGTGAAAAGTAATTGTATAACAGAAAAGGCTTAATAAAATTTATAAAAAAAATATCCTCTTTTTCTCTACCTACTTATCTGAAATGACTAATATTAAATTCCATATTTCTCTTACGACATTTTTTCTTAATTTACAACACATTTACAAAATCCGCATTTAAATAGCTCACATGCCACACACTGTTTTACACGCGGAGCTGTTCGTCAAAATTGTCGTTAAACACAATCATTGCTAGAAAAAAAAACTAATGAAAGACGGCATTTCGTTCGTTGTAAAGAAAATATTTAATAAAACTTTAATTAATTCAAGATAATGGGTACAAATATCTCCCATCGATCACTTTGCGTATGACCTTCCATACGAAAAGGCTGTTAAGTACGTAAAACATTCACTTGAATGAAGCGATTGTTTCCTTCAAGCAGCGCCATTTATTAAATTTCTACTCTATGGTGAGTTTTATTCTTGGTTTTATGTTTGCTCCAACGAGTTGCTTCGCCTAACTATACCGGAAAAGGACAGGTTCCTGCGTGCTTACTTGCGTCTATAAAACCCGCACGGAGCCATATATATACATATATATATATATATATATAATTTAAAGGAGATTAGAACAATAGTCAAAAGAGCTAAGTGTATTTCAATGTAACAGTGAAATTACTAGTTTAATTAAAATACAGGAAAGAGAAAGAGCTCGTTGTAATTTAGATATATAGTAAGCTCGATAGGTAAATATTCTAGAGCTAATTCAATATTAAGTAATGTGATTGATAATTTAAAATTTAAAAATCAAATTATAATTAAATTAAAAATCCGTTTCATAAGAAGGAACAGCAACAAAATCAATTATCTGTACGATCGTTTCGGAAAACAATGCTTTTTATTGTGGTAGACATCAAGTTACGTACAATAATTATTACATATAGTATATATATATATATATATATATATATATATATATATATATTTTTTTTGTTGTTGATTTTTTAAACGATATTTAGGTTACTGTCTCCACCTTGGAGATTCCGGTGTTTTCTTAGAAAGTCGCCCAATTTTTATTTAGACGTATTTTTTTTATTTATTTATTATTTTTAAAACAGTAATCTACGTACACGTGTGTTTCGAGGTCCTACCACTCTTCAGCGTAGCTTGACTGTTGTTAGAACTCGAACTCCGAACCAGCTTGACTGTTGTTAGGATTCGCACCCCGAATAACATATATGTATATATTAATATATATATATATATATATATATATATATATATATATATATATATGGCACGAGAGAGACACAGACAGACAGACTGAGAGAGAGACGGAGCGCGCGCGAGCGAGAGAAAGAGAGGGGGAGAGAGAGAAGAGTGATAAACTATATATAGAAGAGTGATAAAATTATATTCTATAGCTTGTATATTTATGAAATAAATGCACGAATACGTAAAGTTGAACAATCTATGCTTATTTATATATGTGCTACTCCAGTTTCTCGAATTTTTCAGTCGGTGGAAAGGGAGTTGTATTTAGATGTTTAGTATATAAGCCATCTGATCACAAACAAGGCATTAATGTAAACAGTCATAATTCTAAAGATCACATTACACATATAAGGATCTGCATTGGTAAAATAAAATGGAAAATGTGCAACAAGATATCACATAAAACATAAGGGTGGAAAACGAAGCCACAAAAACTATATATTGGTGAATATAGAATAGTTCATTTATTTAATAAAGCTTATACAAACATTTAGTTGGTATAAAGAGTCACCTATATCCCTCAACTAAATGTTTGTATACCTTTATTAAATAAATGAACCATTCTATATTCACCAATATATAGCTTTTGTGACTTCATTTTCCACTCTTATTGTTTCTATATAAGTTCAAATTAAATTTGTTGAGCTTACTTTTTATATCTATCTATCTAAAAAAATATATATAATATATATAATATATATATATATATATTTATATATAATTAAATGAAATATTGAAATACTTTCAGATTACAGATTATTAAATACTTTAACATTAAAGTTCATATAAATATTAGCATCGATATATATATACAACAATCTCAACCAGATGAAGAAAATATAAGAGATAGAGCAATAGTATAAACGAAAATTCAGATTAAATAATAAAAAAATAAGACAACGTTATCATTCGAGGAAAAATACAAAAAAAAGTTTTTTTCGTTAATCCGTTGATTTTCAAAAATGGCTAATCTCATCAGAGGTAATATTTGAGCTAATCCTAAATTATAGGCAGCTTTTTTTTAATATTAAACATATAGGTGAAAAAACTATAAATCTTCGAAGAAGCTGTTGAGATGAGTCAGTTATTGAAAATCTATAGATTAATGTAAAACTCATACTATTGCTCTATTTCGTATATTGAGCTTTTTAAGTGTGTGAATTGTTTAACGTACGGAATTTAATTCCAAATTAAGCTGTCCCATATATATATATATATATATATATATATATATATATATATATATATATATATATATGCATATATCTCCAGGTTTGAGGTGTTCAAAAGTCAGAACTAATGAAGACAACGAGATTGTTAATTAGTGCTCAATAAAAAGAGCAAAATATTTTTTATTATTTGAGGTTCCAGGTCGCCTGATGAAGTCTTTTTGGACTAAAATATATGGCTATTTGTAGCGACCCTATGTAACTGTTTACCCCAAATAATATATATATATATATATATATATATATATATATATATATATATATAACGCGCCAGACTCTGATATACATGAGCTGGAGTTCGATTCCTAGAAACAGTCAAGCTACACTGACGAGAGGTAGTTACCTTGAAACATCCATGTACGTAGATTACTGTTTTAAAAATAATAAAAATAGATAAAATGTTATATACGTCCAAATAAATTATATATATATATATATATATATATATATATATATATATATATATATATATATATATATATATATATATATATATCCAAGCAAATAAATGAAGCACAAAACAATGATATTACATTCAATAAAGGATGGGATTTTCCCGATTTATCGATTAATTTTCCTCATTGAGTGCTACACGTCCAGTAAATCTGTTGGAGCCTACATAAACACAGATACATATATATATATATATATATATATATATATGTGTGTGTGTGTGTGTGTGTGTGTATGTGTGTGTGTTTGTGTGTGTGTGTGTGTGTGTGTGTAAACAATAACATATATGCATTTCTAAAAGGCAAAAACATTATAATAAATACGTGTGTTGGATCAACAGATATCAAGTAACTATAAAATGTTCTCTACCGTAACACTGCTCTAAAACGAAATGAGCGTATTATCTTAATCCATCGATTAATTTATTTGCACGGTTGTAAGACCCCGTATCCTGTGTAAAAAATATATTTAGATCTTTGAACAGTTTTGCCCATTCGTAGTCATATTGTACAATGGAGTAAAAGGTGGCTCCTTAACTAATGCCTCCAATACTAAGTTTCATTTTTTGAATGACCAACGCTCAAATCTAGTTTTTGTCAAATTGAAATGAATGGCTTTTTTTCATATTGAAACACCCTGCTTTAACAAGTTTCTTAGACTGACCTTCACACTGAACTTGAAATGGATTTCTGTTGTCAATGTTGCTGGTAAAATTGATTGATCATTAAAATTATTTTGCTAAACATGTGTTTGCAAAAAGAACATTTGCTTGATTGAACGTTTCTTTTTATAATCTTAGCTCATGTATAAAAACGTGTGCTTAGAAAATTTTGTTTACTTTTACAATGATGCAGCAGAGACTGAATGAAACCCCCGACTACATCTAACTCACACCGTTACCTCACAATAAGAAGGCATGCAAGACCGAGTTTTGACCGAAAGAGAGAAAAGAAGGAAAGAAAGCAAAAGGGACAATCGTGCGTCGCAATTTTTTCTGAACGAACTGTTCACACGGCTGCTCACACAATGAAAAATAAAAACAAAAACAAAAAACAAAAAAAAAAACAAAAAAAAAACAAAAGACAACTGCATGTATTTATTTTATTTAACTTTACTGTATAATAACAAATATTGCAGTCAGGAGCTTATTTCATAATTAATCTTTATAAATACAAGAATTTAGGACTGGAGTTTATTTTATTCGTTGCCTACGGAATTCGTGACTATAATATCAAACGAACGCCGTCTATTTGCGTTGATTTCTTTCAGGAGACAACAAGCAGAATAAGGGCAGCAAACCTAACGCCGGCCCAGATAGTGGTCTGCGGAACTCCTATTTCCCTGAGGACTTGGTTATTTCCTTTAATTTTTCTCCTATTTTTTAATTATTTAAAAAAATGTCTTTCTTTTACCACTGCTGAAGCAAGGAATAACAAGAATCGCTCATCAAACCATGTCATAGTACAGGCGATCAACGCCATGCTACTGAAGCTTCGTGTTTGTTCCGAAATCGCAACCACCTAGGACTACACTTACGTATCGGTGAACACTTCGTAGCCTTCACGTGTTACAATTCTCAATGCACTTTCGTCAGGAATTCGATGACGCATCTCTGCTCTTGACGGACGTCCATGTCAGGGGTTGCTTTCTTAGAGTCTCTCACCGGATATATCTACAACAAAGAGATGAAACGTTCATCTAATTAATCACAACAATGCAGTTTGCAATCTTCTCTTTTAGTGGAATAATTATTTCTATATTATTAATAAGATAATTATTATCGAGAAAAAATATCACACACTTGTTTCTAAATTCGCTTTCGCGTCTTTTATTACGTTTAATCTTTTAATGAATGATGGATAACACCAATAAAATTAATTTCTTTTGATTTATGGACGAAATGAGCCCAATTAAAATATTCCTGTAAAAGCTGATTTTATATAAGTAAAGGTATCATATATTGGTCCAAACATAAACATTAAGACAGCAATAAAAACGTAAGAACTGCGATTCTCAAATTCCATGTTAAATTGCAACAATAAGCGCAAGTCACAGAGAAGTCGAAAAAATTGTTCCACTCGATGACGGGACAGAAAAAAAACAGCAATTGTTTAGTGTAATTTTATGGAAGGTTCGAGGCTAATACTTCCCATCCTAGAAATTTTTGTGAGTGACGTATTCCCAAGCACGCCGTCGGAATCTTTTTGTGTAGATGACATGCAACACACAGACACACACACACAGATACACACACACACACACACACACACACACACACACACACACACATATATATATATATATATATATATATATATATATATATATATATATATATATATATAAAGCTGAACGTCTGTGTGTGTGTGTGGTCACGAATAGGCTCCTATATGGTTGACTATTTTAAAAAACTGATTACATTTAATGATAGAAGATGTATCGAGGATCAGGAATGGGTATGTTTGATCTGGTAGAACGGTGGCACATAAAAATTGTGGGGTCTGCGTTCGCGCATGGCCCCCAAAGTATGGAAATAAAAAATGAAAAAAAAAAAAAACGTTTACAAGTGTTTTTGATATAGATGTACACAAGAATACTTTGATAAGTATGGTTTAACTTAAATAGGGATGGTATAATAAAATTGTGGGGTCTGCGTTCGTCCCTGTACTCCATGGAAATATGGCACAAACTTTAACAAAGACTTTTCATATATATTTGCGTAAGTATACTTTGATAATTATGTTTCAGTTTGAAGAAATATGGTATAATAAAATTATTGGGTGTTCGTTCGCGCCTGGCCTCCATAGAATGTAAATATGTCACAAAGTTTAACAAGGTTTTTTAAAAGGGGCGAGGGTCCACAATAACACCTTATCTTTAATCTTAATTCACGTTAGCTTTTATTTATTTTTCTGAGTTGAATCATATTTTGTCGAATAAATTCACCTCATAAATTCACGTTCTTATTAAAGTGAAAGCCAAGAAAAAAGTCAGAACTTTAGACAATTCTCGACACAAATTTTCCATAACTCTGGTTTTTTTCCTTCTCCACTTGCACGTGCCACTCTTTCGAAAATAGATAAATAGATAAACAATAAAAAATAAGAACGTTACTTGTTATCGTGTCAAAAGAAGGAAAAATCCTGCTTACGTGATTACGTGTCTTTTTAAAAACATGTACATAACCTTTTTATTTTTATTTATATATCTGTTTAAGCTTTTTTGTCAGTGTACTAGAAGGAATTCATTTGATTACAACCCTTTATGCGTGTTCTTTACATTACAATAGTACAACCCTGAATTCGACGGCGCAATACTACACCATTCAATACTGTAAACCTGAAACGAAGCTGTTCTGCTTGAAAGGGGAGCCATATTCTTCTTATTCTTATTTATATCGATTTTTTGCTTAAAAAAACTAAAGTAATTACATGTTTACTTTTTTAATATCCCATTTTGTTGTTTCGGATTATTTTACTAAAGTAAGTAAAGCTTCATTATTTTTCAAAACTGTTTTTGTTTCTTTGTTTTTCGATATCTCGTCGTTATTATTTAGTAAGAGTGTTTAGCAGAAAAGCCAACAAACGACTACCCGAAAAAATAAATATAAAAGAAATACTTGTTACCATAGTCAATAAAAGTTCAGCTCATGTTTTTTTGTTGTCTTGAAATAGTTTTTAATGCTCTTTACTTGAAATAATTTCAGCGAGCCGAAATTAAATCGAAATTTGAGGAGATAACTACTTAAAATAATTTTTATATAAACTATGCATGCCATAATCGAATATTCCTCAAGCACAAAATAACGGAAAAAATTAAAACATGTTTATAAATATTGCTTACGTTGACGGAATTCTCTTAAATTATTAACACAGAATGCTCAGGTGCCGCTCCTCAAATTGAAAACGGGGCTCTACATTTCAAAGTCGCTGCCATTTTGATTTTTTAAACTCGGTTCGGGAATTAAAAAAAAAGCATTTTTACACACTACTTAAAAATACAAACAATGAACTTTTCTACCATAAAAGTAACTTTTTTTTGACTTTGGTAACATTTATTTCTTGCATATTTATATTATTATATATATAACATTTTCTCTTTGTAAGGAAACATCATTTTGTTGGTCACTCTTGGCTACGAATGGGAAAAAAAGTTGATATAAAAAATATATTTTCGCGAAAATTCTTTACTTTCATCATATTTTGCTCAGGGTAAATTTTTGAGTATCAAAACTTATATCTTTACAAGCTCCTCCTTTTCATAACCTATCATACTTTCATCAATCACAGTTCATTTTCTGTAGGCTGATTTTGACCCCAGTCAACGACGGGTACTACTGCTAGTATATATATATATATATATATATATATATATATATATATATATATCAATGTAACTTTGCTTCTGTGTGTGTAAATTCGTTCGTTATAGACACCAAAACGGCTGGACCGATTTTTATGACATTTCACACAAAGCTACTTGCTGTGTCTGGCAGTGTTTTAAGCTAAGTTTTGCATCGAAATGTTTCCAACTCATATCGCCAACTGATAATCGCTATGTATTATTGTACGTGTGCAAATGAAAACGACCAGCCATTTTTCCAGTTCGTAGATGATACGCAACAGAAATACATTTTCTATCTCTTTCTTCTTGTTTCTTTTTCTTCTTCCACTTTTCCTTCTTATTTTTCTACTTATTCGTCACTTTTTACTACTACTGCTACTACTACTACTTCTGCTGCTGCTTCTACTTTATTTTCTACTACTATCATTTCTACATTCTTCTGCTCTTCTACTGCTACTACTTCTTCTACTTCTAATACCACTTCTTCCTCTTTCTTTTTCTTCTAGTAGTCCTTCGTTTTCTGCTACGTCTGATTCTTCTTCTAATATCAAAACTTGTATACAACTACTATGTATTATTCTTCCACCACCACCACTACCAGGCCCTGTCGGTGGGGCATTAGAATACGCCGACTGCCTCCCCTGCAGAGGGTAAAAGTCCCTCAATAGGGTCCTGGATATGACCTTAAACTATATCCAGTGGTGAGGCCCCAACGTGTGGACTTTGGGGGAGTGTGGAGCCACCCTTTAATTACCATTGCTCCAAGGTCCACTCTGACCCGGAGTGTTAGTACCTGTTAGGGTCCCAAATATGGGTTAAAGAGAAACCGACGTGAAAACAACAAATATATTCTATTAAAAAATTTTTTCTTAAATCTTTGGATTCGGCATTAAATAACTCAAAAAGGGTTGATATGCCGTAAATAAAAAACAACCAACCAACCACCACTACCACTACTACACAGCCTCTCTCACCTAATACTTTTTTTTACTACTACTACTACTACTACTACTTATTCTCCTTGCTACTTAATATTCTTCTTCTACAACTACCTTTTCATCTACTCCTATTAGATCTTCCTTCTCTTCTGCATCTTTTATGCTACTACTACTGTATCTTTTTGTTATACTTTTCTCACACGACTACTAGTACTTCTTTCGATTCTTCTTCTTCATCTGAAAACACTGGTCGTCAAGTCTATTTAAAATCAAACGCAAAATCACACATTCTTCAAGTGTCTTTCTTTTCTCCTAATGCATACTCTATATATCATTTATAATCCTTTCCAGTCGTGTGTGTTTTCACGACACAGACTGCTATTCTCAGCATTTCAAAAAATAGAGGAAGATTTAATCAGCTTATATTGTTTGACACTTTCAGCGAGTTGATCATTTAAACGCATTGTGAAGACACCCTGTGATGAGTACTTCATCTAGTGTACTCTATTATGAAAAAAGTCATTTTTGACAGATTGCTTTATTAAAATTAAATATTTTATATATTTTTATTAAATAAGCAACGATCCATCTCACTAAGTTTTTAGCTATTTTTTCAGCGGATTTACTCGCGCAAAATATTGTTTGGTTGTGCACTGTTAATTTATAAGAGAGAGAGAGAGAGAGAGAGAGAGAGAGAGAGAGAGAGAGAGAGAGAGAGAGAGAGAGTTTATGATAAATTTGATATACGGAGGATCCAACGTTTTGAGATTGAAACGAATGATTCATGCCGATTCTATGATAGATGTTCGATGTTTTTAGTTTTCATTTTGTGGATTACGAAAATAAATGTATAACTTGTTTTATTCGGTCTTTGTCTGTTTTTTTTCTCTCACTTTCTTTCTCTCGCTTTATAACCAAACTAAATAAAATATGAAATAAAGAAAAGATTAACAAAAATGTAAACGAAGAGACAGACTTATTATTTTATTGCTTACAAAACAAAGAATCGATAAGGCAAAAATCACGATCATTTTCGAGCGTTTATTTTGTACAGTCCAGTTACTGCAGCTGAAAATGACAGCATTATTAATGGTGAAATCACAAAGCTTTTAAAAGTGCACACATTCTCTTTTACTCCCCGACTTGCTTTATATATATATATATATATATATATATATATATATATATATATATATATATATATATATATATATATATATGTATATATATTTATATATATATATATATATATATATATATATAATATAAAGCTGAATGTGTGTGTGTGTTTGGTCACAAATAGGCTCCTATATGGTTGATTATTTTAAAAAACTGATTACATATAATGATAGAAGATACATCGAGACACGGGAATGGGTATGTTTGATCTGGCAGAACGGTGGTTCATTAAAAATGTGGGGTCAGCGTTCGCGCCTGGTTCACAAACTATGGAAATAAAAAAAATAAAAATAAAAAAAAAACGTTTACAAGTGTTTCTGATATAGATGAATAAGAATACTTTGATAAGTATGGTTTTACTTAAATAGGGATGGTATAATAAAATTATGGGGTCTGCGTTCGCACCTGGCCTCCATAGAATGGAAATAGGCACAAGCTTTAATAAAGACTTTTCATATCTATCTGCGTAAGTATACTTTGATAATTATGTTTCAGTTTGAAGAAATATGGTTTAATAAAATTATGGGATGTTCGTTCGCACCTGACTGCCATAGAATGGAAATATGTCACAAAGTTTAACAAGGGTTTTTAATATAGATCCTCAAAATATTGTGATAAGTATTTCAGTGTGAACAGGTATGGTATAATAAAGTATGGAGTTTATCCATTTTCTTTTTACTTTCATCATATTTTGCTTTTATTTGATACCCTCAAATTCAACCCAAATTTACATCCCTTCCTTTTCATAACCTATCATGCTTTCATAAATCAGAGTCCATTTTATGTAGTCTGTTTTTGAACCCAGTCAACGACGGGTACTTTTGCTAGTATATATATATATATATATATATATATATATATATATATATATAGTTGTTGTTTGTTTTTGTTTTTGTGATACGTTTGGAATGAATTCAAGTATTTACAAAAGTGCATTTTTACCTAAATGCGAGTTGGGAATAATTTTCCCTTTAACCAATTTGGTACCCCACATGGGGAGCGGCATATATATTATTTTTAAAATATAATATTTTTAAAACTATAATTATCAACTGACACGTATTTCGTCGTCTTCGACTCATCAGTGTGGCTGAATCTAGCGAGATTCGAAATCGGGGCCTAAAGGTACTAAGACTAATCCCTTTATCCGCTGGTTCATCTCGCACGACTGTTTGGATATATCGCGATTTACTTAGACGTTGCTTGTTTTTGTTTTTGCGATGCGTTTTCAATGAATTCAATTATATATATATATATATATATATATATATATATATATATATATATATATATATATATATATATATAAAGTTGCTGTACATACCCAGCGTGGCAAGGTAAAAATCATGTTGGCGGGCCCAGCGTTCACGTATTTAAGATACACCAAATATCCTCAGTTGTTAGGATTCTGCTGAAAGTTGAGCATAGTTTGGATGTGTGGAAACAAAACATAACCATTTTCAATTCAATTAAAACATAGCGTAAAGGGAAATAACTCATATGTAAAATGAAACTTACTTCTATGTTAGTTATACTAATAATTGAAAATAAAATTGAATGTAAATGAAATTAAAAGTAAAATAAATAAACCAACTTTATATAATATTTCTGAAGAGAATATTAGACCAATTTATTACAAGTTTCTATTTAAGATTAGTTGCACCTTTTAAAAAAATAATTGGAAATTTTATATCTATATCATTAATTGCTAGATGAAAGATAATGTATTTAATTGCGACAAAATGTACATTATATAAAATAAATCCTAAGTGATTTTTTGATTCAATTTAAATTAAATTTTTATACCTTACTTTGTAAAATTTGTAAAAGTGCACTTTGAAGATAAATAAATTTCAAATTGAATCTCGTAACTTTATTTTTAAAGCCTATAGTAAAAACATTTTGTTTAACAAGTTTTATGCCTTGGATGAAATGCTTTTCTAACTTGTATCTTATCCTTTTAAGATTATATTTTAAAACTCTCCTTCTCTCTATTTCAGTTTGTATTTCTTCTCACACCTCAACTCATTTTTGCAACCCACTATTTGTATTATTACAGGTCTGAATATTCACTCTATTTCAGTTTGTATTTCTTCTCACACCACAACTAATTTTTTGCAACTCCTTCTTTGTAATACAGGTCTGAATAATGAGAAAATCTGAATTTTTTAAACAAAAACTTTAAAATAACGTTTTTAGATGACATCTTTAAAACTTATATCGGAATAGAAAATCTTTAAAATTTAATAAGGAACATATTTCATATAGGTTTCATTAACAAATATTCAGTACATAACGAGAAAAATAGAGATGAAAATTTCAAAAGGACTGTATAACTGGTTACGGTCAATAGTAGTCCTCGCCAGCGAAAGTCTTTGTTATTATTATTATTATTATTATTATTATTATTATTATTACAATTGTGTCCTGCTGTTTCGCGCGAGGAATAATATATATATATGTAAGAGTAAGAACAAAGCTGTAAAGTAGATGTTTACAATTGGTTTTTATTCGGCAGAATATTCTAAAACTGGTGTGTTAGTTAATCCTTAATCTGTGGAGTTTCAAGGAATGCTTATTCTTCGCATCAGAGGAAAAACTGTTAGCAAATAGATAGGAATGCTAGATATAAGCCTTACTATGTATTTGCTGGTTACTTTATGAGATGAAACTAAACATTTTATGTGAAATAAGGAAACAATTCATGCGACGAGTTCTTTCAAGAGTATTTTGAGGAAAAAGGAATTAGATGCATATATACAATTGGTACACACACACACACACACACACACACACACATATATATATATATATATATATATATATATATATATATATATATATATATAAGAGCACACATGTACATATATAAATCCATAAGTATATATTTGACTTAGAGTTCAACATTAAGAGAAAAAACAACCGACCGTATATAAAGAAAAGTCCCCTATAATTGAGGTTATTTGTTGTAGGTGCAGAAAACAACAAGTGCGCAACTGAATAATCCAAGTTGAAAATTCCTCGTCAGAAACAGGAGTTTAAAATAATGAAGATAGCCAAATTTAATACTTCCATGTTGGCCGGAGAAAATATGATTTGTTAATCATATATATATATATATATAAAGAGTCGCTCCAAAACTGAAGTCTCCTATATTTTGCTCAAAAAATTGAAGAGCTACGAAGACGTGAGTGGAACCATAGAATGAACGATATTTCGTGCCCCCGGAATTATTTTTACATAGTTATAGCGGTGAACGATATGTGTGCATGGACTTCCGGTGCACGGTTTATCATAGTAGAATTCTTTCAGATATAAAGTCCTCTACATTTTTAACTCAAAATTTAAAGAACCACAAAGATGGGAGTAGTAACAGAAATTCAACGACGCATCCCTGCTTCTGACGCGCGTATGTGGCAGGCGTTGCTAACTTATAGTTTCACACCGGCAATATCTGCAACGGATAGATGAATCTTTCAGGTAATGTAGAATCTCTAACCTTTCTTTCTATATGGAACTCACATACATCACTCACATACACGTATACTAAACTTAAACATCAATCTTTATTATGCAACACGTACACACTATATACATAATTGTATCAAATTTAAATTACACATGAGTTACTGTTTTGAAGAGTTTAGAGGTATTTTTAGAGGTATTTTTATTACAGGCGAACCATAAAGCGTAATGCTAATTGAGGCACGTCACACTGTTGACCTCTAACAGACACATGCACGATAAAACTAATATGTTTACGCGTTAGAAAAAATCTATGGTTACAATCTTGTATGTTTAAATATGGGTTGCTCGTTAGAAAAGCAGGGACTATGATGTTGTCGATGTATTTTTTATATATTTACTAGCATTTCAGCCCGGCGTTGCCCGGGAGTTTTGAGGTGAATTTGGGGCAAAAAAAAAAAGAAAGAAAAAAAGCGGTCATTTTTTAAAAACTTTGACCCCTATTATGACCCCTATAAAATTTATTGCTTTGGGCTCAAATCAAGTTATTAAGTTAGATCCACGTCTAAGGAACCTATATCTAAGATTTCCAGTGTTTAGACCCAAAATTGTCGGAGGAGTTTGAAAATTGTCGTTGAATTTTTACACTTAACAGCCAAATTCCTGGCCGAAAACGAATTGCAAAGATTTCAGTACACTGTATATCAAATTTCGAGTCTGTAGACTGAATATTGACAGAGTTATTGCGTAAAAAAATGTACACACAGACACAGACACGTTTACTTTTATATGTATATTAGCATTTTGGTCCGGCGTTGCTCAGAAATCTTTCTGTCGAATCCGGAAATGTGCACTAAATTTCTAACGAGACATATTATTTACTCCATAGAGGTAGCACACTGTCGTTGCCTCAGCCATAGCCAGGAAGAATCTCCATATAATTTACAATTGTATTTTGCGTGATACCTGTACTGAGTTAAGAGTGGAAATTACAACTGAAAGTTGTCCATTACGCATCGTATATTTGCAGACAATTAGTATGGCTATTTGGAGACTTACACCTATGCTTTATCTTAAATGTACACTAACAGGGAGACCCAACGTTGCCGGGATTGAATAGGGATCGACGAATATTCTATTAACTAGTTTTAAAATAATGTATATGTGTGAAATTGGCGATTTTTTTTCAATCAAATCTATTCATTGCTCGCTCTAATCGAAGATCCACCGGGAGGAAGCTTCATGTGCCTCCTCGCAGTTACATTGCTCACAATCCATTGTAGTCGATAATTGCACTGTAGAGAATTACTGTTGATTTTATAAAATTAGTTATGTATAATGACTTGAATTAAAGTTTAAAATGCAAATGTCAAGTCTCGTGGTTCAATTGTGTCCTAAACAGAAACATATATTTCGAACGCACCCCTGTTGATTTTATACGCTGCGTCCCTTTGCTTGTGCATAGATAATATGGACTTGTGATGTTCTGATCGAAATGTGACTGCTCCGCTATTAATCGAATTTTTTTTTATTATGGATTTTTATATTTATCCGAAGCATTCAGATAGCAAAGACCGTATCCATTCGGCTATCATTAACCGCGTGAAATAACGTTGAATTTAAACATTTTAATTCTAAATGTTCTTTACGTTAGTCAGACAGTGATCTAATCGTTATACTATGATCTATGCATAAGAGCTAAATTGACCGACTTTAATTCAACTGAAAGTGCTCAACGATAAGAAACGAATTTCTTAAAGGGGCTGTCATAATTATATATATATATATAATTATGACATATATATATAATTATGACATATATATAATTATATATATATATGTATATATATATATATATATATATATATATATATATATACAGTGATGATCATATTTATTGGCACGGTAAAATAAAAGTTAAATTTTGTCTAATAAATTCTAAAAAAGGGATTAAATTAAAGAAAATAACAAAGTATATTATGTATTTTTAACTGGCTTTTCCGATGCAGCAATCGGATTTTAGAAAAAATAAATAACAAAGGAACAACAAACATAATTGCAAAAAACCCTTGTTCAAAATTATTGGCACGATTTATTTAATAATCAATTGTATAGCCTTTGGCCTTGATTACCTTCCTCAGTCACTTTTCATAGTTTACAACCAAGTTGTTGCACTCTTCAGTAGTAATTTTAGCCCACTCTTCCTGACAATAATCCTCCAATTGAATAAGATTCTTAGGCTTCCTTTGCATTACCCTCAATTTTAATGTTCTCCATAAATTTTCAATTGGATTAAGGTCTGGGCTTTGTGATGGCCACTCCAAAACATTAATATGATTGTCCTCAAGCCATTTCTTAGTCAGTTTAGCCGAATGCTTTGGGTCATTATCTTGCATGAACCACTAACGACGACCAAGTGAGAGCTCTTTAGCAGAGTCTTTCAGGTTTTCATCCAATATTTTAACATAATCTTCCTTTTTTATGCTACCTGTGACCTTAACAAGTCGCCCTGGTCCAGAGGCAGCAAAGGATCCCCAAAACATCAAACTGCCTCCACCGTGCTTCACTGTGGGTATGGTGTTCTTAAGCAGGAAAGCTTCGCCAGATTTTCTGTAAATATAAGACACTTTATTATGGCCAAATAACTCTATTTTCGTTTCGTCAGTCCATAGAACACGTTTCCAGAATGCAACATCTTTATCAATATGACGTTTTGCAAAGGCTAGCCTTGCTTTCAGGTGCATAGGCTTCAATAAGGGAGTCTTTCTCGGACGACATGCTTTTAAACCAGCTCTCTTCAAAACTCTACCAACTGTATGTCGAGATACATTCACTCCAGAGGTGCTCTGTTCATCAACAATCTCCCCAACAGAGATCCTTGGGTTTTGTTTTACTTGTCGAACAATTTTCCGTTCATCTCTTGGGGAAAGAATCCTTTTTCTCCCTCTACCCTCTAAACTCATAACGTGGCCTTGCGATTTGAACTTGTTTATTATGGCTCTAACAGTGGATTTGGGAAGGTTTAGCTTCTTTGAAATCTTATCATAGCCCTCCCCATTGGTATGGCATGCTACAACAAGCTTCCTGACGTCTTCGCTGTGTTCCTTAGTTTAAACCATGGCGATTGAAACTTATAATTTAGTCACTTATAATAGTTTAAATAAATCGCTATCTAAAAATTATCTGAAAAAAATTATTCACTGAATTAGCGTTAAACAAGCATAATGTGGCAATAAAAAAGTTCAGAAAGCACGTAAACCGGAAATTGATTGATATTATACTGATACTAAAAGAAAAACAAAGCCGTGCCAATAATTTTGAACAAGGGTTTTTTGCAATTATGTTTGTTGTTCCTTTGTTATTTATTTTTTCTAAAATCCGATTGCTGCATCGGAAAGGCCAGTTAAAAATACATAATATACTTTGTTATTTTCTTTAATTTAATCCCTTTTTTAGAATTCATTAGACAAAATTTAACTTTTATTTTACCGTGCCTATAAATATGATCATCACTATATATATATATATATATATATATATATATATATATATATATATATGTATATATATATATATATATATATATATATATATGTGTTAACGCGATTATGCCGTATATATATATATATATATATATATATATATATATATATATATATATATATATATATATATATATATATATATATATATATATATATATATATATATATATATATATATATATATATATATATATATATATATATATATATATATATATATATATATATATATATATATATACACGGCATAATCGCGTTAACACACCGGTTCCCATAAGATAACCGAAGTTAAGCAACGTTGAGCCTGGTAGTACCAGATGGGTGACCGTTTGTGAATTCTTGGCGTTGTATGTGCTCTCCGCTTATCTCGGCATTTGTTTCCAGTCTTCCTTCACTTGCCACTGGTATTTAACAATGTCGACTCAGGAGAGATGTGGTTGGAGATTGCGCACCTCCTGCCACAAAAAAAAAAAAAAAAATCACGCGCAGACACCCTATCGTTAGTGTTTATATATATATATATATATATATATATATATATATATATATATATATATATTAGTAAAAATACCTATTTACATTGCCTCTCCACAGAACAGAGTAAGACACTAGGGTCGTTTTTTTAACGCGGAGAAAAGGAACAAAAATAAAAATTGTCTCAGTCGTAAAGGATTTCTCCTCCACTAACATAGAACAAGAAAATTAAGTGTAGCATTTGAAGAACAGATAATACAGTTTGATCTTAGTAAGAATATGTAGCAATGAATAGCGATAAGAATATAAGTTGTAAATTTTATTGCGTTCGTCTTATTCACGTCTTCGATTCAACGTTTGAAGAATCTCTGAGTATATTATAATAATTATGTTTAAAAAGCATTATAAAATTTCCGGCTTTTCTAGCGAACACCCTGTATATTATGCAGGTGCGTTGGTTAAAATATTTTGCCCATAACATTCCACCCATCTACTTGGTACGCATGCGGAAACGCCTATGTGTTATGTGTTCAGGAGCGCGTGTTAATTTCGGAATGCCGGCTTTTTGGGAAAGGGTAGAGATCGTGAATTCCACCGCTTCAGTCGACAAAACAGTTAATCTCTAGACGAGACCAGTGATTGGACAGAGTCGACGGTTCAGTTTCGGTTTGAGTTGCGGAGATTATAGGGCGAAGGCTGGAACGACGCGGTTGTGGCCGACGGTCAAGAGCTGGACATGGAAGGTGGAGAGGGCGCAAAGGCTATTTCCCGCCCGATAAACCTGTGCTGACCACTCATCTGAGTAATGGAAGCACGGACGTGGAATCTAAGAGTGGGGTAGGTCGTTGGGCGTTGGCTGTTTTGATGGGTAGTGGTTCGAACTGGGAAAGCCACAGTTCAGGCAGGATATAGGACGGATATATTTGCTTATCTTTTGACGCCCGTCATATCCGGCCTTTTGCTAGGAAATTGGTTGTGGTCATCATGTTGACGCAACTATGGAAGATAATATATATATATATATATATATATATATATATATATATGTGTGTGTGTGTGTGTGTGTGTGTGTGTGTGTGTGTATAAACACACCCATATATTTGCATATATATATATATATATATGTGTGTGTGTGTATGTGTGTGTGTGTTTGTACATATAGGTGTGTGTCGGTGCGTGTATGTGTTTATACATATACGTGTGTGTGTGTCTCTTTGTGTATTCGTGCGTGTCAGTTTGTAGATATACGTATATGTATACACATGAATATAAGCCGTATTTCGATATATATGTATATATATATATATATATATATATATATATATATATATATATATATATATATATACTTATAAATAATAAAATGCGGTATATATACTGGTATGCAAATCCAGCAATTATCGGTCTTGCAAAGTATTATTAGATGTAATAAGCAATTTATATTATCACCCTCTCTAAGCTTATAATAAATGCCAAAAACGAGTTAGTTTTTAGGTGTAAACTTAAGAAAAAAATTTAAATACAGCCAAGTAAAAATAACATAGAAAATCTTTGAAAATTTACCATTTGAAAATATAACACTATATATATATCTATATATCTATCTATATATTTATAAATGTGATCGTGTCTTTGTGTATGTGTATCTTTCTGTCTGTCTATCTGTGTGTCTGTGTACATTTCCCTACGCAATAACTCTCTCAATTTTTTGTTTACAGACTCGAAATTTGATATACAGTATACTGAGATTTGGAAAATCTATGTGATCGTTTTTCGGTCAGAATTCTGGCTGTTAAGGGGTCAAAGTTCAACGATTTGACCTTTGAGAACTCTATCTAACTCCTCCGACAATTTGGGGTCTAAACACTTGACGTTTTAGACATAGGTTTCTTGTACATGGATCTAAGTTAATAACTTGATTTGAGCCCAAAACAATAAATGTTAAGGGGTCATAATAGGGGTCAAAGCTAAAAAAGTTGACCGTTTTTTTTGTTTTTTGTTTTTTTTTGCTCAGCATACACCTCCAAACATCCGGGTAAAGCCGGGCCGAACTGCTAGTGTATATATATATATATATATATATATATATATATATATATATATATATATATACATATATATATATATATATATATATATATATATATTGACTATGATAATGGATTTAAACCCGTCAAAACATAGGTTAAAAATACGTGGAAATCATCGTGGAAATAAATGAACCGTTTTAGCACTATCAGAGCTACCGCCATTTATTCTAAACTGTCATAAGAAATTTATACAGTAATGTAGAAGAATTATTTGAAATTCAAGTATATATATATATATATATATATATATATATATATATATATATATATATACATATACATTATAATATTTTCGCATATTTTGAGGGAAAATAATCCTAAATATTATTCACACAAAAAATAATTATTTAAAAAACCTTTTAAAAATATATTCAAATGTTTTATCCATTGAGACAGAAATAACGGTAGTGTTTTTTTTTATTTTGAAAAATAAAATTTTAAATTCTATTAAAAATAGTAAAAACATTTTTATAATGTTATGTTTTTAATATAAAAATCAGTTTTTTTACCATTCTGAATAAAAAGTCGCCCAAGAATAATTGATTTTAATAGATTTTCATTCGTTTAAAAAACAACTTTGTTGTTTTTCTTCCATTTCCTGTCCGTGCCTAATCTTTAGGCTTACCTTAAATACATATGTTTGGGAGTCGACATTTTAATCCGTTGTTAATTATTTGAATTGCATGTTTTATTTTTAGATCATAATTGAACCATTATACATAACTTTTGTACGTTTAATTTTAATTCAAGTTATGTAAAATAAGTTCATAAAAGTTCTTTGGTTTTTTGATAAAACAGGGGCACGTCGCAAATCAATGTTTCTGTTTAGTGCACAATTTAACCATGATATTCGACTTTTGCATTTTAACCTCAAAAAGAAGCCATTATTTAAAGATAATTTTTTTAAAACAACAATAAATTCTCTAGAGTGTAATGCAGGCAAAATGTATTCCAGACTAAGTTACTGCAGGGAGTCATGTGAATCAGTGTTCTGGTACACTGCGATTTGATTAAAAATAGGCGATTATATCGAGTTCGATAACAATAAATATATTGGACTATGTAACACTTGTTGATTCTAATTCAATCCCGGACAACGTTGAGTCTCCCTGCTAGTTAAAAATAAAACAAAATTTTCTAATGTACTATAGATAGCTGTTTTCTAAGTTTTGTTATTACATTTTAAAAAGCGATATAAAATAAGAATCTCGGATTTCATGTCAGTTTTTATCACTTTATGCCCTATATATTTCGACTTTTCCAATGTTTAAATTTTACCATTCTGTCGGTGCCAAACGCTTTCTTCATCGTATATACGAACGAATGTTCCACACTTCTAATAGTTTTATTGTTACCAGAATCGGTTAATTCACTCATTTTTCAATCAAATCGATTCATTGCTTGCTCGTGTCGGTAAAAAATGGCCGATGTATATGTGCGTATATATAATCATGAGGACACACCACTTTTCGCCAGATTACTGAAGTTAAACACTGTTGAGTCTGGCTAGTACCAAATGGGTGACCATTTGTGGGTTCTAGTCGCTGCATGTGCTCTCCGCTTATCTCGGCATTTGTTTTCAGTCATCCTGAACCTCCACTTTACACTGGTATTAAACAACGCTGACTCATAACGTGTGGTTGGAGATTGCACAGCTGTTGTCACAAAAACATTGCAGGTAAAGGCACCTTTATAATAGGTATCCATAGTCTGTAGAGACTGAAAGAAGCTACCATGTATTTGTGTGTATGTGTATATGTGTGTGAGTATGTATATATATGTGCATGTATGTGTATGTATATATGTGTATATTTATGTGTGTGTATGTATATGTATATGCGGTGCACCGGAAAGAAGCTCACATGCACCCGCGCAGTGACTTACTCCATAATATATTGTAGTCTACATTGCACTGTATAGAAACCACTGTTAATTATATAACATTATTTTTATATAATGGATTGAATTAAGATTGAACATGAATTTTTAAACAAAACTAAAAGATTAACTTTGAATGTACCTCTGTTTTATCAGAAAGGCTAAGGTTATTTTACACACGGCAGGTTCTTCGGCTTGTGCAGTAATAAAGCTTCTGAAATGCACTTGTTATGATTTGGTCAACATCTCGGAGCCTATAGGGAACAAACTCACACACAGAGACGAGAAGGCTGTTATACATATATATATATATATATATATATATATATATATATATATATATATATATATATATATATATATATATATATATATATCTATAATTTCCCGAAACATCTGTCCTTTATGGAGCGGAGACTAAAACTTGCTGCTATGGTTTCAAATGATCTGAAATGAAAACAAGCAAAGATTTTATTCTAAATATTTCTCATATGCTATATCCTCCCTATTTTGGAAATAGATTACGATAATCAATATCTCCTGTATCGAATAATCCATATGCACTGTGAAATTTATTTTATGTATGGAAACCACAAATGGGGAGATATAACACGTGAGAAATATTTGTAAAAACGCTTGCCTTTCTGTTAGTTCAGATCATTACGAAACCATTGTATGTGTGTGTGTGTGTGTGTGTGTGTGTGTGTGTGTGTGTGTGTGTGTGTGTGTGTGGCTTTGTGTCTGGAGGATAAAAATTACTACCAGAACAGTAGTAGAAACTCGCTATGACGCAAGCGAACAACAGAAGATGTTGTATTTGAGAGAAACAGCTTACCTTATAGGCTTGTATATACTGATGTTTATTAGCTGTTTTCTTTTCGGATAAAGTTAATGTCAAGAGAGAGATAAAGCGCCTTTCTAGGGCTTTCCTCGTCTATGTTTTATAGGATGGTGCTTTTTTGGGGGGGCATGTCATAGCATATCTTTTAAAACTTTTTATAGTCATTTTTAGGGGTATTTCGTCTTATAGATAATATTAGGTCATCGGGAGAGAATATGCACTGTGTCTGTATATAGTCTTTAAATTAAATAAAGAATACAAATTAATCTCCTCTGCGTACATAGTTTGTTTATATGTATATCTATCGATTAAAGCAAACGTATGTGTACTCACACATACATATGTATATTAGTATAGAGATGTGTATATGTTTATATAAAATTAGGAAGCTGTATATATTTATATATTTGAAGGATAAAATACGTATTGAATACGTCTGAAGCCAAAATGCAACGCGAAATTAATAAAATAAACAAGTGTTTATTTTAAGAAATATATTTCGAAGTAAAACTCCCTTGTCAATCTCTTGTGTTTTTCCCCTCTTTTTCTTCGTCATGATATCAAGTTGAAGAAAGTTGGATTAAGAGTCCACGTGATATTAACTGCAGTGTTTTTTATAAAGTCAGATAGGTAGCGCGTGGCCTGTCAATTTGAAAATCTGGGTAGATTTTTTTTTAATATCCGTGTAGAAGCGCTGACTGAACCTTGAAGTATAGAATGCGTCTTTAATACGTTTGAAGCCGAAATTGCAACGCGAAATTAAGAAAATAAACAAGTGCTCATTTTAAGAATTATATTTCGGAGTAAAACTCCTGTTGTATATTCATAATTGACGCATAAACTAATTTCATCGACCATTGTAAATTTTTGGCAAAGTTTCTATGCGCAAGGTTTCGTAATGTTTTGTTATTTTGTTTTATTTAGTTTTGTGAACAAGTAATATAATGTCGTCAACAAGCCTTTAGTGAAAATACAGGTATCTCCTATTTTTGTAAAATTCTAATAATAGCCATTAATTAATAAATATTCTCCCAATTTAAGTTTCTTTTGGGGTATTTGAAATTATTTTTAAAATGAATAACATGGGAATCATCTTTTATTTGACATTAAAACATGTCAGCTTTACATTAAATATAATCCATAATAATTAGACACCAATTCAAAAGTTTCCCTGAATAGCAGTTTCTTCTTAAGACCCCGTAAACTTAAGTATTACATTTGAAATAATTTTAGAATCAATATAATGTAATTGATATTGATTAAATTTGGAGTAGTTTTATCATAATATTTCGATTGTAATCGTTTTAATTATATATATATATATATATATATATATATATATATATAAATATATACATACGTAGGTGTAGGTATATGCGTATGTATGTAATATATGCATATGAAATATATATATATATATATATATATACATGTTCATATATATATATATATATATATCCATATTTGTATATGAATGCATTTTAGTAAATATGTGTTTATAGAGAAGCTGTTGCTATCAAAATGTCTGTTAAAGATAATGTCTTTCTCAGCTGATCAAATATTTTTCCATGATAACCCTCTGTCAGCTCAATTTAATTATCTGCCTTATTAATGCAAAATATTTTGTTGAGACAAAGAAGCCCAACGCTCTGGAAAACCTCATCAGCATGCCTTATGTTTAAAAGTTCATGTAATCAGTCATCTCCATCTCAGTACAGACCAATCAGTCTCTTGTGCGTCGTAAGTAAGTTGCTGGAATCCGTGGTAAAGAGAGAAGTAGTCAGGCACCTGAGCATAAATAGCCTCCTCATCGATATGCAATATGGTTTCCGTTTTACTAGGTCTACAGAAGATGTGCGAACTGTTATATCTCCTAAGATTAGTTAATCTCTCGAGGGAGGCTTCGTTTCTAAGACACCTTGCATCAATATATATATATATATATATATATATATATATATATATATATATATATATAAGTGAGAGTGTCTGCCTGTCTGTGTGTGTATCTGCATGTGTTTTTTTATTTTGCTCAACATACACCCTCAAATACCCGGGCAACGCCGGGCACCCATGCTAGTATATCTATAACAGTGGACGTGTCTGTCTGTCTGTCTGTCTATGTTTATGTGTACATTTCCTTACGCAATAACTCTCTCAATTATTAGTCTATAGACTCGAAATTTTATATACAGGATACTGAGATTTAGGAAAATCGATGTGATCGGATTTCGGCCAGAAATTTGGCGATTAAGGGGTCAAAGTTCAACGATTTGACCTTTGAGAACTCTACCAAACACCTCCGAAAATTTTCAGTCTACACACTTGAGATTTTAGATATTGGCTCATTGGACATGGATCTAACTTAATAATTTCATTTGAGCCCAAAACAGTAAATGTTAAGGGATCATAATAGGGGTCAAAGTTAAAAAAAATTACATCTTTTTTTTTTTGCACAACATACATCTCCAAATACTCGGGCAACGCCGGGCACCCATGCTAGTATATCTGTAAAAGTAAAAGTGTATGTCTGTGTGTGTGTGTATCTGTGTGTCTGTGTTTGTACATTTCCCTACGCAATAACTCTGTAAATTTTTAGTTTACAGACTCGAAGTTTGATATACAGGGTATTGAGATTTGGAAAATCTATTTGATCGGTTTCCGGCCAGAAATTTGGCGATCAAGGTCTCAAAGTTCAACGATTTGATCTTTGAGAACTCTACTAAACTCATCCGACAATTTTGGGTCTACAAACTTGAAATTTTAGATATAGGTTCCTTGGATCTAACTTAATAACTGAATTTGAGCCCAAAATAATAAATTTTAAGGGGTCATAATAGGAGTCAAAAATAAAAAAAATTGACCGCTTTTTTTTCTTTTGCTCAACATACACCTCCAAATACCCGGGCAACGCCGGGCTGAAATACTAGCACATATATATATATATATATATATATATATATATATATATATATATATATATATATATATATATATGTGGAACATTTGGGGGAGTTAGCAAAAAGCTCTACACCACTGAAACCAACTCTCTGGCTACGATATGTGTATGATACATGCATACTCTGGCCCTACTAAGAAGACATCCAAAACTTAGTAGATTATATGAACTCTATACAAATCACTATAAAAAGGGAACACAACAACAAACTATCACGAATCAGAAGTTTTTATCTTCCATAAATCGGAAGCCAAACTTTCACGGGACAGTACCTAAATTGTAACTCCCACCATCCATAAGACGTAAAAAAAAGAGAATCGTCCGGTGCTTACAACAACGTCCAAGAACAATGTGTAGCGACCACAACACATACCAGGAGGAGATGCACAACTTAAGAACAACCCTCTACCAAAATGACTATCCAGAGAGCGTCTCACTTGTTTCGAAAACGTGGAACAAATACTAAAAGGCAATACCCGAAAACTTGCTACATTTTTCACATCAAAAGTTAAAGGGCGATTAAAAAAATATGCAGTCCATATGACACCAGAACAATATTCAAATGTGACTCGACTATCAAAATCACCTATTTCGAGTCAAGCTCCTGACCAAAAGTCTCATGACAAAATAAAAAACAAAAAACGCGTATATTAGGTTTCATGTAAATACGTAAAACTATACAAAGGTGGGGCCGATCGCTCCCTAAAGGTAAAGCTAGGAGAACACCGTAAAGTTGTGACACGGGAGGGAGGAAGGTCGAAATGTCCGGACTAGCTGATCACATATGGAAAGAAAAAAGGAACACACTTTCCTTTATGGAACGAGGTCAAAATAATTGACAGGAATGTAAGATGAAGCGTAAAACAACTTAAAGAAGCCGCACATATGCTGAAAAACGAAACATTACTAAGCAAACCGAGCATAGAGATCATTAGTATGTGGAAACCTCACATTATAAAGAAAGACAGAAATTGTACAACCCTTCATTAAAATTTCAACGGTAAAATGAAGATAATTTTCCCTTAAACTTTAAAGTTACTTCCCTCTGCCAACTATTTTTTCACACATACGAAACTACAGCGAAAAAAAAACAACTCCAAGAATACGAAACCTGATACGGAGTCGAGATGAGAAAAATAGTCCGATCAAAACAAGGAATAAAAACTGACACAGATTGCATACATGAGAGGGTTGTTGGAAAAAAATCAATGAATATGTATTCCATGAAGTACGGAATGGCATCAGGACAGGTGCGATTAGACTCTCTGAAAACAGCTTGTTCGAGTCGAGCACCTCTACAGAAAAGATTAGCCACCATATATATATATATATATATATATATATATATATATATATATATATATATATATACTAGCAAAAGTACCCGACGTTGAATGGGTTCAAAAGCAGCCTACAGAAAATGGACTCTGATTTATTAAAGTGAGATAGGTTATGAAAAGGAAGGGGTGTAAAGAGATAGCTACGAATTTGGGGGTATTAAAACCAAAGCAAAGTATGAGAAAAGTAAAAATAAAATAGATAAACCCCATAATTTATTATACTATACCTGTTCGCACTGAAACATTTATCACAATATTCTGTGGATCTATATTAAAAAAACCTTGTTAAACTTTGTGACATATTTTCATTCTATGGAGCTCAGGTGCGAACGAACACCTCATAATTTTATTATACCATATTTCTTCAAACTGAAAATAATTTTCAAAGTATACCTACGCGGATAGATATGAAAAGTCTTTATTAAAGTTTGTGCCTATTTCCATTCTATGGAGGCCAGGCGCGAACGCAGACCCCAGAATGTTATTATACCATCCCTGTTTAAGTTAAAACATACTTATCAAAGTATTCTTATGTACATCTATATAAAACACATTTGTAAACGTCTTTTTTTAATTTTTAAATTTTTTATTTCCATACTTTGTAGACCAGGCGCGAACACAGACCCCACAATTTTAATGAACCACCGTTCTGCCAGATCAAACATACCGATTCCTGTGTATGCAACCAGTTTTTTTAAGATAGTCAACAATATAGGAGCCTATTCGTGACCAGACACACACACAGACATTCAGCTTTATTATATATATATATATATATATATATATATATATATATATATATGTGTGTGTGTGTGTGTGTGTGTGTGTGTTTATGTGTGTTTGTATAATATTTGCTTTATCTTTACAGATGATCGCTAACAAAACCCCCACTATCATCCCCCTCTCCAGTTGCAGGTATTGAGTTACTTTGCAGATACCACTTATGCCGGTAGCTGATTCCACACGTTCAGCACACTTTGGAAGAAGATGCATCCTCGAACGGATCCAGCTGCCCTCTTCCGATGACGCTGCTCATCAAAACGCAAGCAATGCCTAAGCTTCAAAGGAAATCCACGTTGTATCCCCCGTGCAGATATTTGAAGACTTGAATGAGATCTCCTCTCATTCGACGGACCACTAGATTCATTCCTCGCAGAACAGATGACGCATATCTGGAACCAATTTCGTAGCCCTCCTCTATACTGCTTCTATGGTTCCAATGTCACGCATATAACGCAGTAAACATACTGCATATTCGCAGCCACTGTTTGAATACTATCAGTCTGGAAACACTGATTGAGTGAATTTTTTCTATCTTTGTTGTTGCTAAGAAAGTTGTACCCATCATGTACTCATACAGATCCCCCACCCACTGAAATGTAGTATATGATATTTGTGTGTGTGGAAAATTAACTGCCACTGTTATGACCACTGTAACAGATCGATAGTATTCTGCTGTCATCTTCATAGCTTTTAACGCTACAGTTAACGTTCTCTGTAATGGCGTTTATTAAGATCAGAAACAGAAGTGGCGCCAAAATTGAGCCATGAGGAATCCCAATAGTCCTATTCCCCGAATAAGATTTGGATTCATTCAGTACAACTCGTTGCTGCTTAGTGAGAAGGAAGGATTTAATCCAATCTAGCAGAGCACATTCGATACCAGAGCTCATGACTTTCATGATTAGAAATTGGTGAGAGACGGAGTCAAAGGCTTTCTGAAAGTCGCAGTAAAGCACATCAACTCCCGGATGCTCTTCAAGGAGTGTTGTCAACTCTTTTAGTGATTCAAACAACTGAGTAGTTACGGATCCGCCACACAGGAACCTATACTGCTCTTTAGTAAATAAATAATTCTTGTCTGTATGGTCCATGGTTTAGTCCCGATTAATCGATTCTTGAATTTTGTATACTAAAAAGGTCAAAGTGACAGGTCTGTAAGTCGAGGCAAATGACTAATGCCTTTCTTAAAAATGATGGACACGTGGGCTATCTGCCAATTTGAAGCTTCCTTTCAAGTGATCTGTTAAAGATCATTACGAAATGCGGCACCAACTGGTTCTTAGCTTTAGGCAACAATTTGGGATGAATCTGGTCTGGTCCTGAAGCTTTTTTGGGCATTCAGTGATTTCAGCTTCTATAAGGAATCTTCAGTCCCAAACTTAATGTCAGCAAGAGGTCAATTAAAACAGCTGGTTTTGAAAACTGGAATATGTGAAGTATACACCGAAGTGAATCTCTTCTTAAACTGCACGTTCAAGACTTCTACCTTCTCCTCTTCAGTTTGTGTTTTGAGACACTCGTCTTTGTCTAAATCTGGTATGGTATTGTTACTAAGATTTTATATAGGATTTTAAACTGTAACATTACCTGGGGAAACCGGTCTGATGTGATGTCCGTATTATATGATATATGACGACGAAATCTTTCTCGAAATATCATATAATATGGATATCCCATCAGACCGGCTTAACCAGGTAATAAGAGTGCAACTATAAATATAATATGTATATGAAATATATGAATATCTACACATGTATTTGTAATTTGTATTAATAAAACATTTTCACCTGCTTCAGTTTGTGTATTTCCATTACCTCTGCACTGTACCGCCTTCTACATATTTCATTTAAGTATATATATATATATATATATATGTGTGTGTGTGTGTGTGTGTGTGGGTGTGTGTGGGTGTGTGTATTTGTGTTTGTGCGTATCTGTGTTCGTATATGTACGTGTTTTGTGTATAAGAATATGTGCATTTGTATATGCATATTCAATTATATACCTACTTACATACATACATATTTATATGTCGTTATATATTTGTGTGTGCGTTTTTATTTGTATATATCTTTATATTTTTATGGATACATATTATATATATATAAAGTATCGGGCCCTATGTACTGGTACTAACTTTATGTGCATATGTATATATATATTAAAAAGTTAGACTCATGTCCAGAGAACCTAGATCTAAAATTTCAAGTCTTTAGACCCAAAAAATGGCGGTGGAGGTATGTAGAGTCTGCAAAATTTACTATGTCAACTTTGATCCCTTGGTAGTCAAATATTCGGCCAAAACCGATTAAAAAGCTTGCCCTATATCTTAATGCAGTTTATGTAAAATTGCAAATGTTGAGACAAAAAATTGGCTGAGTAATTTTATAGAGACCGCTGAGGTCAATTTGTTTTAAACTTTGACCCATATGTTGATCCCTTAACGTGTATGGCTTTGGGCTCATCTCAAATGAAAAAGTTTGATACATGTCCAAGTAACCTACGTCTAAAATCTTAAGTGTTTGGACCAAAAATTGGCGAAGGAGTTTGGTAGAGTTTTCAAAGGTAAAATCGTTGACTTTGACCCCTTGACAGCGAAATCTCTTATCGAAAACCGATTTAAAAGATTTCCTATATTTCAATACACCTTATGTCAAATCTTGTATTCGTAGACTGAAAATTGACAAAATAGTTCGGTAGGGAAATTCACACACAGATGCAATTTCACATGCACACACACACACACACACACACACATATATATATATATATATATATACAAACACACATACATACATATATATATGTTTGTATATATATATATATTCGATAGTGTGAGATAAAATTGAGAAAATTTTATAATAACATAGATCGAGATGATTTCTATAATAATTTAATTGACGGCCAGCTGTCATTTTAATGGCGTTATTCAACTAACGTCGTGTATTGGGGAGTTATTCACTTAGTGAATATTAATCACGTATTTGTAAACACAATGACCACATTTGATTTTATAGTTGCACACAACCTCATATAGTCCCGTTCATGACTGTTTCCACACTTATCCTTGACAGTAAGAGAAATATAGATATATAGATTCGCTTATGTGCATACGGCCAGAATCAATCCTATAGCAAATAACAGCTGAGTAACTCTCGTTGTCCTCATCATTGTGTTTCATTAGGGAAAGGAAATCCTGCGTGTCTGTCTCTTCTGCGGTTAAATTTGCGATTAAGTTGTTTTCTCCGAGGACACATTTTACAAAAGTGTCTTCTTCGTACTTCAAACTGTCGTAGACAATACTATAGGGAAAATCCTCTCTTTGATTAGTTGTCACATCAAGGCAAAGACCTTATTTATTTCTTCCTCGGTTATATATATATATATATATATATATATATATATATATATATATATATTTATATATATATATTTATATATATATATATATATATATATATATATATATATATATGATGAAAATAATGGAAATAGTATTCCGACAAAATAGAGAAATAAAAAGGAACAAACCGCATTATATGTTCATCAACGTTTCGTCTTGATTCCAAGAATTTCTTAATTTCTTCAGAGGAAGTCTCGAAATAAAGACGAAACGTTGGTGAACAAATAATACGGTTTGTTGCTTTTTATTTCTCTCACTCTCTCTCTCTCTCTCTCTCTCTCTCTCTCTCTCTCTCTATATATATATATATATATGTATATATATATTGTTATAAGTTCAAATGTACTGATTTAAAATGCCAATATTATTTAAAAAGTACGGATACAGGAGTAATATTTACGAATAGCTAAAATATTTTGACAAATAATTTATTAAAGAAAAATATCCAACTATATGAGTATATATAGTGAGAAAATTATTAATAGATGAATTGCAGAGATATTCTTTAAAAGAAACATTTCAGTAAGCATTATCAAAAACATACTTTAATACAAATTTAAAAATTGAAGCACACACACACACACACAAACACACACACACACACACAAGCACACACACACACACACACACACACACACACACACACACACACATATATATATATATATACATATATATATATATATAAATTATTTAAAAAAATTAGAAGTAACTGTTAAAAGTGTTAAATCTCTTCGGGGAATTTGACCACCTCTCTTTTTTTCCTCCCCTCGCAGTTCTATTTTAACCGCTTTATACACGGTTTATTATATCACATTGTTAGTTTTAATCGTTCTTTTTTCGCACCTTAAATTTATAAAAAATCCCTCATTGCTCTTTTTTTTTCGTCGGTAATATTATTTCAATACTATCGATTTTCGCCCGATGAGACGATAGCCGAAAGACCACTTAAGAGATTCCTGCTGATTTTCAAATGCACACACACACACACACACACACACACACACACACACACACACACACACACACACACACACACACACACACACGCGCACACACAGATATATATATATATATATGTATATATATATATATATATATATATATATATATATATATATATATATATATATATATATATATATATATACATCGTAAATTAATATTCCAAAACTAGAAGATTTATTTAAGACCCATAATATTTTATTCTTACTCCTTACGAGTTTTTAGTTAAATAGCGGTAGTCCATCAAATAACTCGCCAGAGACAAATATATTTGTTATTATTATTTGTTTATTATCATTTTTTTATTTTTAGTGACGTTGTTATTGTTTGTTTTGGTGGCGTTTTACTAGTATGTCTTGTACCTTGTGTTATACACCTGATATAGCAAATCCTTTACAATTTTATTTCTTTTTCGTTTAGTTATATCATTCGTATATTTCTGAATTGCATCCCAATATCATATCGCAAGTTAAGTTAATTAATTATTTTTACGTTTATACAAAAAACTGAAATGTTAGTAGTCGATAAAGTCGAACCATCTTTATATTTTCCAATCTTACTTGATGCTCTGTGGATATTGTTTTGTTTTTTTCTTTTTCCTAAAAACTTCAATCGATTTTCTTTTGCGTTTAAACAAAACTTTTTTTTTATTATTCAACTTTATTTGCGACGCTTTTATTTTCAGCTCACTTTTTAATAGTTGCTGCGTAATTTTTGATAAATTTTCGAATTATATGCGTTATTCTCTATACTGTTTGCTTTGTTTTGCCGTATGTTATTCATTTCTTATACAATTTTGCTTGGTTTACTTTTGTAAACATCTTGATATTGAAGGATTTCGTGCCATACGTTTTCGTTTCTTTTGATCTTCTTGAGGTTACATATTTTCTGATTAAAAATGGCTAAATTTTCCAAAGTTTATATCTATGAATCCAATAAAACTTTGGATATTTTTAGAACGTACGACATCAACTTTTTAATATTCCCGTTCAAATTTACTGATACGTATAATTCTTCAATAAAATTAATCTAATTGCCAGTCAAATTAATCTAATTGCCAGTCACCGTACAGGCTGATTTAAGCGCTTTTGCAAAGTCGGTTTTTTCAGTTTCTTCTAAATATGTAAATTTATAATTGAAAGGTCAGACACAATGTTCAATTTTAATTTCAGGGTTTTGTTTAACATTTTGATATTACGTATTTGCGTAAATTCTCACTAGACTTCTAGCTGATTTTTTTCTGTCTGACATTTTTTGGGGGAGTGGGACTTGCGTCTAATTCTACAATGCAACATTTTGTAAACAAGTTTGCGACAATTTTGACAATTTTTATTTCGAAACGAACAGGCGACAGTTCACCTCTTCTACCTGCACTCCACCCCCTCCTCGGTAACAAAGTGCGCGTAGCCATTTGCTTGTCTTTTTTATGGATGTAATTATTTGTTTTATACAGAGACTGCCATTGGACATTCATGTTTCTCATTTTTTAGAAATATCCTGTATAAATGGGAATTTTACTTTTCTGACTTTGTTACGCCCGATTCTTTTATATTTTTAAAATTGATTATCACAGTCACGGCCCTTTGGCAATCTCCTGCAAGTTTCTGTTCGCTTTTGAATTTTATTAATAGTCTCTGCCTAATCTCAGTATTTGATGCCGACACTAAGCCATGCGCAAAAACGAGACATTCTAAAGCATCTGCCGATAATTTTCTCAGTGTGAAGTCGTGAAAATGCTTGTTTATGACTCACTCTATTATTAAATAACATTTTGTCGTCACGCATAGCCAAATTAAAACATCGCCATCTTTTATGAAGCAGAGATGTATTCGAACTGAAAAGTCCTGATAGAAACTCAACAGTTTCCTCGAACTCGTGATTCGTAGTCTTTGTAAGTAGAATATAATCTACTAACCTTCTGTGTTAAGCAGTACCTAGCTTTCGTTAAAGAAAGCCATACCTTTTTCGCAATAGATCGGAGTTAGACAAAACGATTTTTGACGTTATTTGGAAAACGTTTGCGATATTTTCGTAATCCGATAATTTCGGTGTCTAATTACTGAAATAATTATATTTTTCTCCTTTTGTACCATTATCCGAAACTATTATAGTAATTCTTTTTGAATTTTTAGTTATTCGTCGCAACGTACTTATGTGTTCTTTTAGTGAATTTCAGTGCTTGCCAGCGTGTTGTTGTGAAACACTGGAGTATTTTAATTTAAATTTCCATATGAATTCTCGAATTTCCGTACGTCAAATTGTTGTGGGTATCCAATTTGTGAATTCGAATCTCTCGTCGTACAGTTGCTGTGGACAGGAATGGTCACTAAGGAAAAACACGGTCACAAATTTGGGTTAGATAGGTAAAATATATTGAAACAAAAACAGTATGCGCAAAGAACAACAGTCGTAGCACATACGCGAATGTGGCGTACTACGAAATACACAAGACAGTATTAAAACTCTCCCAGGGTGGTAGGATGTTACAGGAGGTCGGACGCTGAAAAATAGGCCAGTTTCTGTCGGACTGATTGTCCTTGACTAAATATCCTGCGAAGTACATTGATCACACGGAGAGTCGTACCCATCTGTCTATTTTTACTATTTGGAGTAGTTAATTTGTTAGCTCTCCCTCTCCCTCTCTCTCTCCCTCTCTATCTTTCTCTCTCTCTATCTCTCTCTCTCTCTCTATATATATATATATATATATGTGTGTGTGTGTGTGTGTGTGTGTGTCCCTTTCTGTATATATATGTAAGTATATATAATTAATTATATATATAATTAACATAAGAACGGTAACAATATACGTTAATAGTATATAATAAATAAAGTATTATTTTAGGTTTTCTCAGAGATTAAATATCTTAATACATCGGATATAACATCATATACACATGCATATATATATATATATATATATATATATATATATATATATATATGTAAAAACATATATATATATTTATATATGGGAAACCTATATATATATATATATATATATTATAAGAATTTCTAAATGAATATATGTACAATTTAAAATGCAGTATATGTGAGTATATATATATATATATATATATATATATATATATATATATATATATATATATATGCATATATATTGTAAAGATAATTATTATATATCAATAATATAAAGCTGAATGTGTATGTGTGTGTCTGGTCACGAATAGGCTCCTATATTTTTGTCTATTTTTAAAAAAACTGATTACATATAATGATAGAAGATATATTGAGACACAAGAATGGGTATGTTTTATCTGGCAGAACGGTGGTTCATTAAAATTGTGGGGTCCGCCTGGTTCACAAAGTGTGGAAATAAAAAATAAAAAAAAAATGTTTACAAGTGTTTTTGATATAGATGTACATGAGAATACATTGATGAGTATGTTTTAACTTAAAAAGGGATGGTATAAAAAAAATTGTGGGGACTGCGTCCGCGCCTGGCCTCCATAGAATGGAAATAGGCACAAACTTTTATAAAGACTTTCCTATCTGTCTCCGTAAGTATACTTTGATAATTATGTTTCAGAAATATGGTATGATAAAATTATGGGGTGTTCATTCGCACCTGACCTCCATAGAATGGAAATATGTCACAAAGTTTGACAAGGCTTTTTAATATAAACCCACAGAATATTGTGAGAAGTGTTTCAATATGAACAGGTATGGTATAAGAAATCATGAGGTTTATCTATTTTATTTTTACTTTCATCATATTTTGTTTTGGTTTTGATACCCCCAAATTCGAAGCTATCTCATTAAAATCCTTACTTTTCATAAACTATCATACTTTCATAAATCAGAATCCATTTTCTGTAGGTTGTTTTTGAACCCAGTCAACTACGGGTACTTTTGCTAGTATATATATATATATATATATATATATATATATATATATATATATATATATATATAATAGATTGTATAATTTTATATCTGGTGTCACAAGCTGATATATTCTTTAGAAAAAGATTTAGCTAATACACATAATTAAATAGAACTTATTTACGTGTAGTGTAACCGTTGGTATTTATATTATACTTACATATATGTACATATATATGTATGTAAAATCATACATGCAATTTCTGATTATAAATTGCTGATGATGACAATTTGCTTGGTTGAACATAAAGTATCATATATATATATATATATATATATATATATATATATATATATATATATATATATATATAGGAATCAGTCGCAGTCAGCCCCTTGTAATCAGTCGGACATATGATTCGATTTGCATTGTCATATTTTTTTCATTAGATTTGTTACATTATCCTTATCACAAATATAAAAATCGATTCGTTATTTTAACTTTGACGCACAGCAGTAATAATTTTGTCCATATATTTTCTTATTGTCATAGAGAGAACTATTAGCTACTCTTTCATAAAAAAACATTTCTGCAATTTTGGCTTTGTCTATATGTTGACAAATTACATGCGCAAACATGTGTTTCAACAATTTTCTTGTACATTAGTTTTTGTATTATCAGACTTATATCTCGACTTCGCACAACCCACTGTTATTTTTCTTAGATTATCAAGGAGTACATTCTTGTCAATACGTTTTTATAAACCGCTTACGAGCGTCATCTTGATATACAAATATTTTTACTATTTAAAGTGTATAGTTATTTGAACGTATTGATACATTTATAATATATTCTTTGGTCTGCGATTATAAATACCAACACAGCGAAATCGACAGAAAATTATTATAATTGGCATTTCTCTAATATAGTACTGTTCGACGTGTCTGCCATTAACAAGACAAGAACAATCTTCTACTAGCATATAAATGGAACTGTGCTTGTCTGTGTGTGAATTCGTTCCCTATAGACTTGAAAACGACTAGACCGAGTTTTATGAAATTTTATATGAAGGCGCTTTATGTGTGTCTGTCAGTCTTCTTAGATAGGGTTTCAATGTATTCGGTAATCGAAATAATCCGATGAAAGAAGGAACAGGTGATTTTAACCAAAATTAACATGTTAACATCACAAGTATAATTGAGAATTTTTACTACCACACGAGCAGAAAGGTCCAACATATAAAATCAACAGTAGATTCTTTGATATGACTGGGGTGCGTTCGAAATAAATGCTTCTATTTAAAGCACAATTGCGCCATGATAATTGACTTTTTTATTTTAAACTTGAATTCTAAGCCATTATTACTGCACGATTAATAATCCATGCATATAAGATCAACACGGGGCTCTTTCATACGATAGAGGCGCGTTCGAAATAAATTCTTCTATTTAAAGCACAATTGCACCATGATAATTGACTTTTTAAAATTTTAAACTTGAATTTTAAGCCATTATTACTGCACGATTAATAATCCATGCATATAAGATCAACACGGGGCTCTTTCATACAACAGGGGCGTGTTCGAAATGACTATTTTTTATTTAGAGCGCAATTGAAGCATGAAACTTGAATTTTGTATTTTAAATTTTAATTCAAGCCATTATATATACAATGATTGTATGAAATCAACTATAGGTTTTCTTCAGTGCAATTTATTGTGAACTAAGTTGCTGCGAAAAGGACGTGAAGTATCCTTCCGATGCACTGCGATGAGTTCCCAACTAGAGCAGATAAACAAGCAATTTGATTGAAAATTGGTCGATTTTACCGATTACCATGACAGTAAAAATATAGGATTGTTAATCGCTCGTTGATCAGCATTCTATCCTGGGCAATATCTGATCTCACTGCCAGTTTAATTATAAAATAAAGAGAGTGACCTTTTCTAATAGCGAGTTTAATAAAGCACCTTCTACTCTAGACTCTTCTACGTATTAACTGTGTTGTTAAATGATCTTTTAAGAATTTAAACTAACGATTTCTATATTCTTGAATGCAAAAAATAATAAAACACATATACTTTTATTCTGCTGAAAATATACATTAAAACATGTTAAAAATTAAATAATTGCTCGCTATCAAAGCGCAGCTCTATTCTAATCGCCCTTTACGTTGACTTTCACCAGTTTCTATATATTAATAGGAGTACTATCTTATGAGTTAAACCTTACTTCGGAAATTTATTTTAAAAATTGCTACCTAGAAGTAGAGTTAGAAATGTGTGTGCATTTCAGAACGAAAGAAAGCCGTAAGCATTCACAGTGTATATAGCGGTGCGGCATCGAGTGAGATGTTTTCAAACGACATATATCCGTTAAAAATTAAAAAAAATATATGATACAATTTCTGTCTTATTTTGGAATGAATTCAGCCATTGGAAATTCAAAATGCTGGATGCGTATATGTAATGTGTGTCTCTTTGTTTTTAATTATTAATAGCAGTTCAGCCCGGCTTTGCTCGGTCTCTTTGTACGGTTCATAACTTTATGTGCATATATATCTTCTTCTATAATCTAAAGCTGAATGTCTGTGTGCGTATGTGTGTGTGTGTGTGTGTGTGTGGTTCCGAATAAGCTCCTATATGGTTGACTATTTAAAAAAAAACTGATTACATATAATGATAGAAGATTTATCGAGACACAGGAATGGGTATGTTTGATCTGGCAAAACGGCGGTTCATTAAAATTGTGGGATCTGCGTTCGCGCAAGGTCCACAAAGTATGGAAATAAAAAATTAAAAAATTAAAAAAACACGTTTACAAGTGTTTTTGATATAGATGTACATAAGAATACTTTGATAAGTATGTTTTAACTTAAATAGGGATGGTATAATAAAAGTGTGGGGTTTGCGTTCGCGCCTGGCCTCCATAGAATGGAAATAGGCACACACATTAATAAAGACTTTTCATATCTATCTGCGTAAGTATACTTTGAATTATGTTTAGGTTTGAAGAAATATGGTATAATAAAATTATGGGGTGTTCGTTCGCGCCTGACTTCCATAGAATGGAAATATTTCACAAAGTTTAACAAGGTTTTTTAATATAGATCCACAGAATATTGAGATAAGTGTTTCAGTGTGAACAGGTATGGTATAATAAATTATGGGGTTTATCTATTTTTACTTTCATCATATTTTGCTTTGGTTTTGATACCCCCAAATTAGAAGCTATCTCTTTACAACCTTTCCTTTTCATAACCTATCATACTTTCATAAATCAGAGTCCATTTTCTGTAGGCTGCTTTTGAACCCAGTTACGACGGGTACTTTTGCTAGTATATATATATATATATGTATATATATATATATATATATATATGTATATATATATAATATCAAAAAGATTGATCATGTCAAGATAACCTGTATCTAAAATTTCAAGTTTTTAGACCTAAATTGGTGGAAGAGTTTGGTAGAATCTGCAAAAAAAAAACAACTCTGACAATTTTTAAAATGTTAGTGTATGCCTGAATAATCCTTATGTAAAATTTCAAATGTTCAAACCCAACATTGGCTGAGTAGCTTGCTAGAGACTTCAAATGTCAAATCTTTGGAACTTTTACTCCTTGGCAGCAAAACTTCCGATCAAAACCAATTAAAAAGCTAGCTCTATGTCTGAATACACTTTATGTAAAATTTCAGATGTTTAGGGCAAAATTTGGGCGAGTAATTTGGTAGAATCCGCAGAGGTCAATTTTTTAAAACTTTGATCCCAATTTTGACTCCTTAACATGCATTGTTTTGGGCTCAAATCAAATGAAAATGTTGATCCATGTTCAAGTAACCCACATATAAAATCTCAAGTTTTTAGACCTAAAATTGCCGGAGAAGTTTGGTAGAGTTTTCTAAAAAAAATCATTAAATTTTGACCCCCTAACAACCAGGTTTCTCGCCGAAAACGGATGAAAAAGATTTTCCCAAATCTTCAATACCTCTTTATGTCAAATCTCGAGTCTGTAGACCGAAAATTGACAGAGTAGTTTTGTAGGGAAATGTACACACAGAGACAATTTCAGCTTTATAGGTATATAGATTGGCTGATTATTTATTTTTTTGCTTTTCTGGTGTAAGTAAGTAAACATGTATATAAATTTAAGTTCTTGTTTTCAATATACGTTTACTGATTAAAAGACATTAGTTATAGGATTTGTTGTGTTTGAATTTGGGTAAGCGCTGATTCCAGAAGTCTTCGCCGAGATTTATTTAACATAAAATATGTGCATATGTGTGTGTGTGGGGACTGTATATGTGTCTGCAAGTTAGCACGCATTCCACTATTGCGTCAATATATATATATATATATATATATATATATATATATATATATATATATATATATATATCAATCTATCCGTTGGTGACATCTAAAGATAGATGCCATTTTGCACACATGCTTCTAGCCTTACAAAAAAAAAAAGACACAAAAAAAACACAAACACATACACACACACACAAAACATTGGCATTAACATACAGCCTTCATTTTCAGGATATTGCGAGACAGGGTCCCTCCCGTCGGCACTTGAAACTAATTTTGGAAGGACATTTCTTTCGATGAGGATGTTTGCATAAGACCAATAAGGACGCACTTGGAGGTTTGCGGCGTTTAGATCTACCACTCCCGGAAATAAAATGAAAATGTTTCGCCGGGAGAGACGATCCTATTACATTATTGGTCAGGGGGGAAAGATAGCAGTGAATTGAAAAGAGACAGAAATCAGCGTCGAGAGATCGGCGTTTTAATCGGTACATGTTATGTATTTTCTTTTGTTTTAAGACTTTGGGTTGTTTTGTTGTTACTTGGGGGTTGTATACCATGCTATATTATCTCGCTTTATTTGTATTAATGTGTATGAGAACACACACATATATCCGACTGTTCAATTAAAGTTCCCCTTTACCTCTCACACGTTGAATCGCTAAAGAAATGTAGAAATTGCATTTATCTCAACCCAAAGTCGCCATTAAAAAAGGTCAACCCAACTACGCGTAGTATATTTTTCTTCTGATACCGTTGTCTTGACGGATTCCATGAATAGAATTCGTTTATGACGTTTATGAATTTTTGAGATGAGGATTGGTTATTGATATATTATTTGGCTTCATCGAACAACTGCTCTCATCTTGAGTCTGATTTTCAAAACGTCTCTGTTGATGTAACAGACATTTTTATTTTTTCAATTTTTCTGATGATCTTTTTAGTGCGTTGATCTAAGAATTTATATAAGTTCCATGTGTAGTTCGAAGATGGCCGCGATGTTGCTTTTTATCTTTTGAAGCAGACATCTTCAGGATAGCTTTGGTGCGACTTGAGCTAGGAGTTTTTTTTATATCTAGTAGCAACGGTGAATTCGTGCGACCTGGAAGAAAGAGGTTCCCAGTTCTGTGGTCAGAGTCGGATAAGGTATGAGCGGGGGCGGGGTCATGATAGAAATTTTAGAGTGTTATCGCAGTAGTGATATGTGATTTAATTAAGAGCAGATTTTTACATTTTAATGTATATATATATATATATATGTGTGTGTGTGTATGTATTTCTTGACGTTGGTTTTTTGGTATATTATTTTTGTATTGCTGACAAGTATTTCTCTAATTTCGGAAGAGGGACAGTTATTTCCTATTGTACATGTTGTAATATTGCACTTGATTTTGTATTATGTATAGTAAGTCGACGTGATTGGGCAGGCGTTGTATAATCGATCTCACAACGTAACTATTAGTTTTAGTGTTGTTATAGGGATTGAAGTCTCTCAAGGAGCATTTAAACTTACAAGTGTCGTTGGTTCGTTCTAGTGGTTTGAGAGTAGGTTGGGCATTATTTTTGCGACTAGACTTTGGGTTTAAAAGTTTTTATAGCATATGATAACTTTAATGTTTTGTTGTTGTCTGTTGGGTAAACATATCTATGGATAATATTTTTATGACCCTTTTCTTCTAATTTAAAGTCCGGTTGCATTTGGTTACAGTAGAATACGAGGGGTGGGCAATAAGTAATGCCCCTGCCCCACTTCTCATAGCAGTAGAGCAACGAAACTTGGCACAGTTATTAGTCTTTCGCTACATAGGAGTGACCCAGTGTTATGCATTTCTCCCATCGTTTGATGCAGCTCTGGAGACCATTTCCCCCCTACAACCACGACGTGACTTCAGAAATCTAGGCTGCATCATCTGGGAAACGCTTTCCCTTCAAAAACAACTTCATGGCTGGGAAGAGGTGAAAGTCAGAGGATGCAAGGTCAGGAGAGTAGGGAGGATAGGGAAGGATTTAATAACCAAACGACCGTGCTTCTGATCTGCCGACATGCGAGTTATGGACCGGATCGTTGTCCTGCAGGAGGAGGGTACGTTTGCTGATCTTGCCCCGACTCTTGATTTTGATAGCTTCCCTTAATTTCCTCTAAAGTGAAGAATAATAGGCTCCTGTAATTGTGGTACCCTTTGCCAGGAAATCTGTCATCACTACTCCGTCCTGGTCCCAGAAGACTGTGAGCATGACCTTGCCAGCGGAGGGCTGCACTCTTGCCTTCTTTGGAGGTAGTGAGTCCAAGTGCTTCCACTGCATTGACCGGGCTTTGGTCTCTGGATCATAGTGATGGACCCAGGTTTCATCCTGTGTAATCAATCTTTTGAAAAACTTTGACTCATCTTCTTGGCACATCTCCAAATTCATCCTCGAGCACTCGACGCGTTCTCGCTTCTGGAATGGTGTGAGCAACCTGGGAATCCATCTGGCAGACACTTTATGCATACGCAAATGGCCATGAATGATAGTTTCCACAGACCCTGTACTAATCTTGACATATTAGACTATTTAGCGAATAGTAATGTGCCGATCTTCCAAAATGGCAACCTTAACTTGACGGACAGATGCCTCATCAATGGCAGAAGGGCGCCGAACAGGTCTGAGATCTGTTTCCACAGACTTCCGGCCATGTTTGAATTCACGATGCCAGCGTTTTACAATGTCATATGATGGGGCATTATCACCATAAGTTTCTTTAATTTCATCTAAAGTCTCCTGTGGTGTGCGTCTTTTCAAATACAAAAACTGTATCACTGCTCGACATTCAACAGGCTCCATTTCACACCTGACTCACTGCCACATCTGGGCTGGAGCTTCAAAAAACAGCTTATCCTACCTTGACAAAGTACAAAATAGACTTCGTGGCTTAGTGGGGATACTCTCTTCTCTTCCCTGCAACCTCTGTCCCACAAAAGAGACGTTGCGAGCCTGTCTTTATTTTATCGTTATTTCCATGGCAATTGCTCGTCGGAGCTCCAATCTCTGGTCCCCCCCTCGCCAATCCTTCATGATAAACACCCGTCTATCTAAAACCACTGTCAGTAATTTCCCCCACTCTTTATCTGTGCCTAAATCAAAACGTAGATTCCAAAAACATAGCTTTTTTTCTGAGAAGTACACGCCTGTGGAATTCTCTTCCGTTTGCCTGTTTCCCACCTGACTACAGCTTGGCCGTCTTCAAGTCCAATATAAAAAAAATCCTGATTAATCGCCCCCTTAAGTAAGACGCTTTATCAATATTATCAATACCAACTATTACTACGATATTATACCATTGATTATTGTACACAAAATAACCCTTATCCCCGAGTGGCTTACGTGCCTTGATAAGTGGTGATCCCCATGTAAAAAAAATAGATATAAATCATTGCACATGCACAATTTCAGCTAGATCAGAAAACTGGAAGTGGATCAGGGGCATTACTTATTGCACACCCCTCGTACGTAAATGGTATAAGTATTTTGCTGTTGTGACGTAATACTATTTGTGGTGGTATATTCAAATCTTGGAGCACTGATTTTATTTGCTGATGGACAATATAATTTGGAAATTTCTTTTTGATAAGTGCTTGCTTGATATTTTTAGTTCGAGTGGAAAGGTTTATTTATAAATGGAGATCAGCTTTGCGAAGTTAGAAAATTTTTTCTGATAGCTTTTTTTTATAAAAGTGGGAGGATTCGCTCTTAATTTTGACACACACACACACACATACACACACACGCACACACGTGTGTGTGTGTGTGTGTGAATTCGTATTCCTGTCTGTTTGCTTGTTTGTTTGTTTATTTGTTTGTTTGTTTGTTCACAATTTGATTAATATATACAAAAGGTCCATTGCTTTAATGCTTTAGTCATTCCTATATATAGTATGATTTGTGTAAAACAGACGACGTCATTTGCATATTATATTAAGGAAAATCGATTTATTAAATAACGGTGTGTTAGTTACTGTTTATAGTGAGATCATTGTTTTAAGTGTTCTATTTAAGTTTATTACTTAAATTTGATTTATATTGATAACATATTTAATTTTATTTATTTTTACCAACATCGATTTTTTTATAAAACAGTTTGAGTTATTTGAGTTTTGAGTTATTTCCCTCTCTTCTTTTTGTTTTTGTTTTCTTTTTCGGCGGATAATTAAACTAAAAATAATTCACACAAATTTCAAACATTATTTTTGGAATCAGTTCAAATAAAATAATTTCCGTGCTTTCGCAATTAACGTTTTGGTCCAATGGATTTTTATTTTAAAATAAGCAAACAATCCAATTCAAATACGATTCTTTATTTAATACAAAAACAAAATCTTTCATTTACGTTTTTTTACCAGTTTTTTTTTTCATTTCTTTCGTGCTCTCTCTTATTTTATTGCAAAGCATCGTATCATGTTCAAGCACCTCCAGTTACGTGTAGCCTTCTGCATCAGGATCTCCTAATCTTTTACCATTTGACTAAATGATGCCTTTCATGGCTCTACTCTTTCATCTTTTAAGACTAACTACTGTACATTTGGAAATTCTAAACTCCATATTGTTGTCTTCACCGCTGTACAGTTTGAACCAGAAAGTCATTTTTTGTTCTGTTTTGCCAAAAAATTTCAGATCGATTTATTTATTGCGGACTATTATTCTCATCTTTTTTAATTGTTGTTTCACGGCGTTTCGGCCAACTATTCCTTCGAGGTCCGTGGCGAAGTTGATAGAGACGTTGAATCTCTACGGTTCCAGATAATGATTGTCTGAAGATAGCGGTTTCAATCCTACCCAAATCCGGCCAGTGGCTTACTTGGCCAAAAACGTGGTGAGACATGGCAGTGATTGCTGAGAATGCAGTAAGGAGATTCGAAGTTTCTATTCGTCGCGGTTACCACCTGACGGAGGCCAGAGGAATAGTTGGGCGAAACGTCGTGAAACAACAACTAATAAAGATGGGAATAATAGTCCGTAATAAATAAATTAATATAAATAATACTCATCTCAATAATGAATTCCAATTAAAATAATATAATTCCAGATCGTTCATAAATAACATGTGGTTGATTTTCGGTCTATTCTTTTCCAGTTGGTATCATATCTTTGTCTCTCTTAATACATGTGTACATTGTTTTGTGTGATATTATGAATAGAAGTGGCGAAAAGGAATCCCCTTGGAAGATATTATGCCTGATGTTGACTGCTCCTAATAGTTTCAGTTTTCTTCTTCTTCCTCTTCTTCTTCTTCTTATTATTATTAAATTACTATCCGCTTCTTTTGATTAACGTTAAAATCATTTTGTGTTAACATAACAGTCGTTTACCATTCATTTCTTGCTGATAACTAGAATCTGAGTTGCAATAAGCCTCTCCAAGTTTATCCGAACCCTTCCAGTATAGACACTTTGATCCTTCAATACCATTTTTCTCATAGTATGAATCGAGGTTGATTACGCCATTTTGTTTGTGGGGAAGTGAGGAGCGGATATCAGATGATGCGATGAAAGTATTTAAGATATGTGTAATGGTTTTTCTATATTGCCTTTTCTAATTCTTTTTTATATTAACTAGCGATCAGTCGTCGTTATTTAGTTATGTACTTATTTTCAATGTTATTTCAGCTCCTTAATTCGTTCTTTCATTCAAACTTCTGTTAGTCATTTAATTCGCCCATAATCCCCTTATAGTTATAGGTATTACAGTAAATTTGTACATATTTTATATTCCTTTCAGCTTACATATGTTTTGATTTTTTTTTTTTTCCTACAAGTGGTCCATTTTGAGTTATTTGTATTCGTGTTCAAAGTGCAGATGTTTGCATAGTTATCAATGGACTGACTTCCCTATAAAGTCATCTTTGGTCATGTATTACTTTTGTGTATTTTTTGCTCCATTCACTTATTATGTGGTTTATTGTGGTCTTACATAGATAAGATCAGGAATACATTCCTGTAGAATTGCACCATTCATGGTCAATAGTTTCTTTGTTCTTTTGTATAAATGGTTTTGCAGAAAATATGATCTACATATAAAGAAAACGCTACATAAACTAGAGCATAGTTTTAGAAAATTCGAAAATTAGACCATCTGTGAAAGATAACGATCAAAATAAACTAACCATACGCGAGGAAAATGTTTAATAGGCCAGACACGATGAAAATGTTTTATAATAATAATGCTAGAATAGAAATAGACCGCAAATGAATAAAATGCAAGAAAGTAGATAATATCGAATGTAATAAAAATAGACCATATACGAAAGTATAAATGTGTTACAAAATGGCACAGAATGTTTGTAACAAAAATAAAACATAATTATATGTTGTCAACAAACACTATGTTCTGTTTTTTTGCCTAGAGAAAAATAAAACAAGGGCTACGTCGTTCGAAAAGCGGAATTCCATATTTTATGATTCTCGGTATTATTGTCTATACATTTTTCTTTGATAATATAGTCGCCATATTGTTTCTCGTATATATTTACATATTTGATGATCATTCCGAGTTCTAAATAAAAAAGGGTTCGCAATAATAATAATAATAATACAAAAAAAACGGAATTTGGAAATGCGATGATAAAATAGATGAAATAAAAAAACGACGAAGGGAAGGCAGCTTATTTTATGAATATCTAGTTAGTTCATTGCGATTTGTGGGTAAAATAATTACTCATTTCGATCACGTTTGATAGATCGGTGTCCAAGTTATTGCAAAACAAAGAATAAAAGGTTCTATATTGCTGATTTTAAGACGAACAGACCCATTTCTGTAATAGTCGATGTAAAATTAGAATATATCAAGGCGTCAATATGTCTCGAGGAAAGTGGACGTGCTGCCAAAGATGACTCTGTATTGCTTAATACAGAAACAAAAGACAAAACGTAAATACAGTCAAATAAAAACAAGTAATTTAAATATTGTATGTGTGGTACAAAACTTTAGAAGCTCTTTGAGAAAACAGCAATGTGTTATAATGGAATAATTCTCGCATAAAACGCGAAAATATATGAACGAAAACATAAAATATGACAGAATACAAATAGCTAATCAGCTCACATTCCTTACAGTTAACGTCGGGATCTTCATATCTAATACAATAAACAAATGAGAAGGTAAAATATATATAAAAAAATACAATAATCTATATTGAATCTCCATATTATATTTAGTCTGTCTGTCACAAACGTTATCTATGATGTCTGAAAGTGATACAGACCTACCCAAGAACACTCTCAGATAGAACAGTGCTTTCGTTCGAAATATAACAAGAATTCGGCACAGCTATTTCTGAGTCCATAGGAAAATTTCTCTTACACACGGACAAAGTTCCATTTATATGGTAGCACAGGAAAACTAGTGCAAAAATACAAAAAATGTAATCTGCCAGAGGAAGGTGAAACGACGGCATTACGAATATGCATTTGTGACGTAATAGCTATTGGTTCAGGTATTAATTTTTAGCCTCGCAGCAAACATTTCTCCATAGCTCAGGCATTAACGTAAAAGTAAAAAGTAAGTCGTAAGGTAAACGTTTTGGTTTCGATTCCCAGTGGTAGCGCACGAGTCATTTTTTATAAAAAAAACTTTTTAAATCATTACTATATATTGGGTTTAATATAATATGATACTAAATACAAAACTGCTCTAATTAAAATATCATATTTTTGCGTATTTTACGACAGGGCAATGTCGGGCGACCTACTAGTATATATATATATATATATATATATATATATATATATATATGTATATATATATATATATATGTATATATGTGTGTGTGTGTGTGTGTAAATATTCTTTATTCACTTATAGTTCCTTTTTATATATACCAATTCTTATTTAAGAAATTCAATGTAATTGAAGAACATATAATGAATGAATGACAAAAGTGTATATTCACAAATTTCATGATGTTGACCATCTTACATTTGATTCTTATATATATGTGTGTGGGTGTGTTTGTATATATATATACATATATATACATATATACATATATATATATATATATATATATATATATATATAAGTGAACGTGTCTGTGTGTGTGTACAGTTCCCTGCGCAATAACTCTATCAATTTTTAATCTACAGACTCGAAATTTGATATACAGGGTCCTGAGATTTGGGAAAATCTGTGTGATTGGTTTTCAGCTTGAAATTTGCCTGTTAATGAGTCAGAGTTCAACGATTTTACCTTGGAGAACTCTACCAATCTCCTCCGCCAATTTTGGGTCTAAACACTTGACATTTTAGACATTAGGTTCCTTGGACATGGATCTAACTTAATAACTTGATTTGAGCCCAAAACAATAAATCTTAAGGGGTCATAATAGTGGTCAAAGGTTTTTTTTGCTCAACATACACATCCAAACAAGCGGTTAACGCCGGGCACCCGTGCTATTATATATATATATATATATATATATATATATATATATATATATATATATATATATATGATGTGGATGCATGTTTTCCTTTGTTCATCCTGACGTTAAAAGATTTTCACACGTTTGATATAATCTAGAATACATAGAAATGTACAGGCATAACAAAGCTTTCCGTTATCATAGTCTATCCTGCTTTTTTTTTCTTTTGCGATCGAGGCAAAATAAAACGTTTTCGTGTAGACACAAGAAAATAAATAATACGTCGAAGAAAAAGTAAATTATTGGCGACATGTTAGACAAAACCATTTAAAAAAATGGAGACGATCTGAAATATAACATTTTTTTTGTTTTGATTTCAAGAAAATAAAATAAAACACAGCTCTATTAACATTGTCTCGCTTTATTATTATTATTATTATTATTATTATTATTATTATTATTATTATTATCATTATTATTATTATTATTTATTTATTTATTTATTTATTTTGTAAATCTCGTTGGATTGTAATGTCTTAGTGAAAACATCCCATGTTATCTTTAGGAAACATTGTTATCGTCTAATCGTTTTAGTGCACGTTTTGCCATTAAATAAATTCTATGCTATTTTTGCGATGCTGTTTTTGTCGCTTCTTGTAGGGGGGTTCTACCGAATATATTTTATCACTCTATTGTGAAAAGAAACAATGAAAATAACGTCTTACTAGTATATGCTCGCCCTTGAGCGGTGATTATACACTACTAGTGCATGAAAATATTCACCTTTCCTTTTTATAGCTTACAATAAGAAAATATCTATGAAATGTATATATCTATAAAAGTGAACGTGTCTGTCTGTCTGTGTACATTTCCTTACATAATAACTCTGTCAAGTTTCAGTCTATAGGCTCGAAATTTAATATACAGGGTACAGAGATTTGGGAAAATCTTTCTAATCGGTTATCGGCCTTAAATTTGGCTGTTGAGGGGGTCAAAGTTCAACGATTTGGGCATTTGAGAACTCTATCAAACAACACCGGCAATTTTGGGTCGGAACACTTGAAATTTTTGATATAGGTTCCTTGGACATGGATCTAACTTAATAACTTGATTTGAACCCAAAACAATAAATGTTTAGGGGTCATAATAGGTGTCAAATTTGAAAAAGAAATTACCTCTGTGGTCTCTACCAAATTACTCGGACAATGTCTGGTCTAAACATTTGAATTTTACATATAGGGAATTAAGAGATAGGGCAAGTTTTTTAATCGGTTCGAGTCGAAAATTGGAGCTACAAATATATAAATTTATGTATGTATGTTTGCATGTCTGCCTAAAACTTTCGGCAGAGGTGACGGAATTTTACAAGATCAGTATCGTTTGGAAGCTCGAGCCTCCAGACGACAAATATCGAAAAATTGGCTAAAAACATTAATTTCTTCACCCTCAACTGGGCACTTTTTTACAGGGAAGGGTTGCTTTTTCGCCGATATTTTCGAAAGTCATTCCCTCTTTTCGATTGTCTTGCCGTAACGAAAATCTACGTCATTCCGGTTTGACGGTGGTCGTAACAGCAATGACGTCACGTTTTTTCCCGTTCTTTTCCTATTTCGCGGTACGGGTTCGAGCCTGCCTTCCTACACCACTTTTTTTCTCCTTAACACATCTACAAACACCCGGGCAACGCTGAGCACCCATGCTACTACCGATATAGAAAGAAACGCTACTTAGAGATTAAGTAAGAACAATGAATATGTTTTCTATTGCTTTTATTGTTTAAAAAATTAGACACCATAATAAAAAGCAACGCTAATTTTATTTGAATCAATTCCAAATGACTTTTAGTCTAATATTTTGACGAATCATCCAAACGAGGTTCAGAGTTAAAACGTATTAATGTTATATTTTATGAGGATCGTCCCCAAAGTAAAACACCCTTAATTTTAAAACTCAAGCAGTCGAATAAATACGAAGACAAGAGTGGCACCATAAAAACGAGCAACCTGCCGTGCTTCAGAATTTGATTTTCCTCATATATTTCTCAATTCATATTTGCCAGCGATAAACGATCATTGTGCATGTGTGTCGGGAGCGCGTTTCATCAGGCAAGTTTCGTTCACAAATTCAAGCTTCCTGTTAGTTTTACTCAGAAATTTTAAGAGCTACGAAGACGGGAGTTGAATCAGTAAAATGAACGACCTTCTATTGGTAAAGAGTGTATTTTCATCATAGTCACCAGCATTCTCAATTCACTTTTCCTAGCAATCACTGGTACTGTGCATAGTCATCCGTGGCGTATTATTTTTCATACGAGGGTCCTTCACAAAATCAGGCTTCCTTTTATTTTTTGCTCAGAAATTTGAAGAGTTACGAAGACGGGAGTTATACCATGAAAACGAGCGACCGTTTGTGTTCTAGAATTTAATTTTGCTCATAGTCATGATTATTTTCAATGTCATTTTGACTGCGGTATACGATAGCTGTGCGTGGGCGTCCAGAGCACGCTTTGTGATACGAAGATCGTTCCAAAAATAAAGTCCCACGTTTTTGTTTTAATTTTCACTCACAAGTTGAAAAGCTACGAATATGGGAGTTGTATCATTAATACGAGCGACCTATTGGGCTTGAGAATTTATTTTTAACATAATCGCCACCATTCCCAATGCACTTTTGCCAAGAATTCAATGACACATCTCTGTTTTTAACGCCTATCCGTGACGAGCTGCTTTCTGAGAGTCTCACACTATCAATATATGTAGCACAGGGGTGAAACTTTGGTTTCAGGAATGCATCAGTTCAGTCATCATGACAATGTAATTTGCATTCCTCTATAATTCACTAGGTCGTAATACTAAATAGGAGTTATTGCTTTTCGAATGACCCACTCCTGTATGGCATATTGTTAAGTTATTTCTTTTTAATTGTTTCTAGTTAAAAGAACCCTCTAGACTTACGTTTCAGACGAATAAGGGTATTTATATCGTAAAACCTACTGTCATATTAATGTGCTTAATTCTACCTTTTTCAAACAATCACATATTTTATATGCGTAAGAACATACAACTACGGTAAACACAATAACAACAAAAAAATGATCTAATTCATAAAACTCACTATGTCTGTCTGTCTGTCAATCTTTCTGTGCCCATATTTTCAAACTCTTTTATTTCCGAAACTAAAAGTCGCAGAGCGGCGCAAGGGCCATCAAATGATTGGATTTTTATGGACCGTTCTTTTAATGGGTCGTTAGCCAATTAAAATAGAGTTTAAGGGGTCAAAAAAGGTCAAATCTTTAAAAATCGTTATACATTTTGTACATTCATCTTAGATTATTTCTAATCAGTTCATATGCGTGTCACGTCGTTACAGTGGTGACGTCACTAGCTGTGAATGCTTCAGTTTTGCTTTCGGTTTCGATTCTAGCTGATGGCATTCAAACATTTTTTTAAGTTTGAAATCACGACTCTGTAATATTATATACGAAATCTAGACAAATTAAAATACTAAATTTAAGCGTATTTCACGAGCGGGTCAAGCCGCCCCCCCTTCCCGCTCATTTATTACTAAAATATACTTCTTACAATACATGAATAAGATGAGAAATTCCTTAACATAGAGCTTTATTAAAAAATCGTTATTGGCGCAATTAATAACCAACAGCTTTGGTAATCACATCAACTGATTTCACAAGGAAAAATAGAAAATAGGTTTTTATGCCTCGCTCTTCCTTGATTTGGTCTATTAGTAATTTCATTCGAAAAAATATATTTCTGACAAAGGATGAAGGGCTGTCTTCTGTATCCCGTGCTTTTTTCAGCGGGTCCTGTGTAGAAAAGTTCATTATGTCATCATATTCATCATCATTAATCTATAGTCCATCCCTTGAACTTTTATCATCAGATAAACATTAATCAAGATACTTTCTTCTTAAATCAGTTAATGCGGTTACCACGGGGTTTTATAAGCTGATGGCAAATGCTGGCGTATATAGTGAATTCTTGTAAGAATTATAATTAGTAATAACCAGCACTAAAGAATATCGGATTATCTACTTCTAATCCTTAGAGGAATGCCCCTTACAATAGATCCAACTGTTTTTGTCTATTTTATTAGTTATAATATAATTCCGTTTTAGATTTTACCATGCTGAAGCATTAACGCCGCTTGGTGAATTATGCTGGGTATATGATTAAGAACAAGTTCCTATTTGATTCATATATATATATATATATATATATATATATATATATATATATATATATATATATATATGTATGTATATATATTGTATATTATATATATATGACATTATATCGTTATTTTCATGGACAGTGTTCGACTGAGCTTCAGTCTATGGTCCCCCCTCGCCAAACTTTCACAAGAAACACTCGTCTAGCTGAAAACACTCTCAATTATTCCCCCACTCTTTATCTGTGCCTAAACTTAAACGTAGATTCCATGAACAAAGCTTCTTTCTTAGAACTGCACGCCTGTGGAATTGTCTTCCGTTTTCCTGCTTTCCGGCTGACTACAATATGGTTGTCTTCAAGTCTAACGTTAATAAGTTCTTGATTAGCCGTTCCACATAAGTTAACAAATTTACCGAATTTTCATTACTAATGATTACTATATTGTCTAATTTCTACTGTACATGATTTAACCCTTATCCTTGAGTGGCCTCTTGGCCTTGATCATGTGGTGATTCCTGTGTAAAAAAAAACATAGAAAATGCAAGCATGAAAAGGAATACGGTTAAGATTAAACTTAGAAAAGTAAAAGGACTAGTTATTAAAACTGGAAAAGAAAAAGACAAAATATTCTCTCTATATATAAAAAAATATAATAAATTTATAACTTAAAATATTGGAGCATTAAAAACTTATATAAAATGTTAAATTGAATTTAAAAAAATTCTTATTGCTGCAATATTCACTTTTACGAGTTATAAATTTATTATATTTTTACTAGAATATCTTGTATTTTTCTTTTCCAGTTTTAACAACTAATCCTTTTACTTTTCTAAGTTTAATATTAACCATATAACTTTTCATGCTCGCATTTTTCTATTATAGTTCATGATTTTTCCAAGCTTTGCTTTGAAATAATATTTCCTCATTTTTGTTACATTACATTCGCATTGTCAACAATACACGAAGAGACAAAAAAGAGAGAAACAGAATTAACAGGCGACGTCGTAAGCGAAAGATTATCAACCCTAGCACGGTAAAGAGCATAAGGTTTGTTAATTTTCTATATAACCCAAATAAGATGGCATGCAAGCGACATTCTCTCTATGATGTATGAAAGTGTCGACGGCGAAAACGTTGTTATGGTAACAAATAGCCAATCAGAAGAAATCGTCTCTAAAACGTCAATGTTGGAAAAGTTGCCATGGTAACCCACAGCCAATCAGAAGAACCCGTCCTTCACGTTGCTTAATTGTTCTGAAGACTTTTAAATACCGGTAATATTATAATCTCTGTTTTACTAAACGAAACTTGAAAATTTTTATTTCAAAATATAGCTGAGAAGGTGCCCTATGAACTGTAACATTTTTTTTTTTATTTTGTCGCAAATTGATTGAGGGGTGAAGATTTAAAGCAGTTGTAAATCTTAACCATAGCTGTAAATCTTTACAATATATTCAAACGCGGTAGTGTTTGAATGATATATTTCGTAAGGGATGGTTATATGCTGTGAAATGATAGGAATGATTCTGATTCATTAATTTAAAGAATACCTTTATACCGTTACAAGGTCGTCGCCAGCATAATTAAATATGTCATGACCGTCGTGCACAGCACAAATTAAAATGAAGAGATGGAAAACGCTCAGTAGCTTAAAAAATGCCAAATGAAGACGATTAAGTTTTTATCCGTTTATATCATGCAAAAGGAAGATAACAAAGCAATGTTCATCAAACATCCGACTGACAGAGGTTGTTCAGCGTGTGAGTTTAAGAAAATGTATCAAACACCTAGGAAATGGTTGAAATAAACAACACGACGCACAACTCTTACTTTCTCTTATGCCAGTCGCCTTGCGACCCGCCGTCTGTCAACTTGGGGGTTGGACTTCCACAAAAGGGGATTGCTAGACGCCCCTTCTTAGAAAAAGATACTGTCTCCTGTCTCTGGTTACGTGAGTTGCCTTTCACACCGCGACTAGAACTCGGCTTTGCTTCTCTATTTCATGAAAAAATATTCTCCCGACGAGCCCTGCCACCGAGGACACGCCGAGAAAAACCCCCACTCTTTGCCAGAACACCGATTAACTGTCCCCTTTTAGCAGAAACCGCCGTGTTTATATAAAACTTAACTAGTGTGTCGCAATATAGCATTTGATCTTCAGGCGGCCGCTAAGCGTTGGCTTGATATTGATATCTAATTCGCACATATCAGATGTCAACCTGGTTATTTTCAAGCGGCCGCCACGCATTGGCTATATATTGATACTTAATTCAAACCTATGAGTTATCAACCTGGTCAACTACCTTCATTGTTTCATCTATGGTATTTCTAGCGATGAGTTTCTGTTTATAAAACCTCCTCAACCGTGAGCTATTTGCTAACTTAATGCAAACAAAATAAAATATAATTTAGCAAATCTCTTCAGTAATATTTTTTTCTTGCGTTTCAGTGGGGAGGGGGGAGGCGTTCACCAGGCCCTGTCTGTCCCACCTTTGCCAAAACATGGGGTTTCCCATATAAATGAATTAGAGTGAGAAACATCACCTTTCAAAGATCCTAATAAGTAAATAACATTTACTAGAAAATAAGAGAAACTTTACAAATGTAATAATTATTTATTATTATATTTTATATAATAATTGATACGATTTCATCGAGACTTCAGTTAAAGAAGTTGCTCCAGTGTATTTCCATACTCCTTCTCCGATCATGACAACGTTGTAATAGTATAGGTTGATATCGCTAGTTATGTGAGTTTCGAAGGGGGCGGTTAGATTAAAATTTCTATCAGTTTTTATTCCTTTGGACATGTAATGTACTTTTTATATTTTCTTTTTGCTGTTTTTATTTAAACTTACCTGTATATTTTTTATTTAGGTATTACCTGGATATCTAAATCGGTCAGCGCGTTCAAGAATATTTCTTACTGCGTCAATTTTATTCATATTTGCAATACATTGTATGATGTCAATCCTCTCTTTCATTCCAGGCCCTGTCGGTGGGGCATTAGAATACGCCGACTGCCCCCCCCCCTGCAGAGGGTAAAAGTCCCTCAGTGGGGTCCTGGATATGACCTTAAACTATATCCATTGGTGAGGCCCCAGCTTGTGGGCTTTGGGGAGTGTGGAGCCACCCTTTAATTACCATTGCTCCTAGGTCCACTCTGACCCGGAGTGGTAGTACCTGTTAGGGTCCCAACTATGGGTTAAATAGAAACCGACGTGAAAACAACAAATATATTCTATTAAAAAATTTTTTTCTTCAAAATCTTTGGATTCGGCATTAAATAACCCGAAAAGGGTTGATATGCCGTAAAACAAAAACAACCAACCAAAAAATCTTTCATTCCAATTTCTCTTAGTCGCTTTAACATTATATTGTTAGGCGGATGTACTTGTGCTTATTGGCACTACAGTAACTCGTCTTATATGTTATATTTTTATTTATTCTTTCTGTCAATTTTCATCAATTATTATTATTATTATTATTAATATTATTATTATTATTATTAGTAGTAGTAGCAGTAGTAGCAGTAGTAGTAGTAGTAGTAGTAGTAGTGTTATTGTTGTTGTTTTTACTCACTAGGAGTTTCCACACGGCCCACCATGACTGATTAATCATTATTAACACATGTTGTGTTCTCTGGAGTCTGCGTGACAACAAGTATCTTCAAATTTTCGGTACCTTTATTTCTTTCGATAAACCTTTAACATGATTTTTACGTTATTGCAGCAGCCAGGTATCATTGATTTGTCGCTGACAACAACCATACGTTTTCTCTTGGATTTGGGGATAAAAAGCGCCCCAAAGCATTATTATTATTATTATTATTATTATTATTATTATTATTATTATTATTATTATTATTTTTATTTTTATTATTATTATTATCTCTTCTCTTCTTCTTTCTCTTCTATCTATTCTATCTTCTATCTATTCTATCTTCTTCTATCTATCTATTCTATCTTCTTCTTCTATCTATCTTCTTCTATCTTCTATATAAATAAAATGAACTCATTTTTTCCCGTCTGATTTTGACCTTAATAGGATTAAAAATCAAGATATTTCATGCAAATATAATATGCACAAACGGCAGAACAATATCTGAGGTGTGTTATAGGCTTATTATTTCTCAAATTCCTCGATAATCTTAGATTTCTATACATTTTCTGCTGAGAAGTCACGGCCAAAATCGGTTAAGATTAATGGAAGTGGTAAAATATTTTCTCTCTAATAAATTCCTCCTCCCCCTGCCCCCACTTAACACCGTTTGGGGATCGTTCACAAGGAACAGTTGAGAAGAGAACACCGGTTTGGCTTCGTAGTTCTTTCATGTGAAGTTATTTAAAATCACTAAACTAAGCTGCAGTGCTCTGTGGCGTAGTGGTTAGGGTGCTGGACAATTAGCATTATATTTTCACGTTCGCGCCGACCTACCGTAGTCGTTTTTTTTTTTTTTCCTAAACAACTGGAATCGACTTTTCTTGGTGGCCGAACTGTTAACGTTGCAGATGTTTTTTTTTTTTTTTCACACTTTATTTTCCTACTTTTACTCATGACTCCGGGTTTGATCCTTCCTACTTACCTACCATAACATTTTTTAAACCCCCCCCCATCCCGGAAACAAACACTCGGGCAACGCCGGGTACCCCCGCTAGTTATTATTATTATTATTATTATTATTATTCGTTTAAAATGGCATACTCAGGTAATTATATTTCCATTCCGTGCAAAACAGATATGCTATAGAATTAAGTATTAATAAATGCGATCGAGGTCAACTCCGATCAATGCTGCATTCTGATGGTATTTCCCAAATTTCTTACAACTCCGATGCTATTCGATGAGAGCGATGGAATTATCCAAGCAGTGGGTTTTCTTGACGTGGCAGGTGATTATTGGACGGGCGCTGAGGGCGAGGGAGCAGGACATAGAGCTGTTAATGATCTTGTCTGTGTGTATATTAAGAGAGACGACCTCCATTCAGCCGAAAGAGATTTGACTAGTGCGCTTGTGTGTGTAATCGCCATATCAGGCAGGTATGTGTATGACGGAGGTGAATTGGGCCGGAATTGACTTTGCGGTAAAGGGGTCAGGAGAGAAAATTGAGGGGAGAGATGGTCTTTTTCCCAGATTCGACCTTTTTCTTTGACGAATCCTCGAACTCACATCGTAACAGCGACCAGTCTTTGAGAAATGCCCACGATTCCATTATTGGATATGACGAAGGCCGTTAAAGTCACCTGCTTGCCGAAGATGGAATATAATAGATGAATCATTCAATTACAAAGATATTCCGTCTCAAATGTAATATATACATACATATATATAAACATACACACACACACATACACACACATATATATATATATATATATATATATATATATAAACCTGTAATATATAATTTATACATAAATTGATATATCAGTTCCTGTAAATAGAGAGAGGAAAAGACACTGAAATACATATGAAGGTGGAGAGAGAGAGAGAGAGAGAGAGAGAGAGAGAGAGAGAGAGAGAGATGATGATGATGATGATGATGATGATGATGTTTTCTTTCAATTCTTGCAGGGTCTGGTGTTTGACGTTTCGAGGTATGTCAGCTCGCGGGACATAATAATTGAGTTAAATCGCAATCCAGAGATTCTGCAGTCTGCCATGAATAATATTTTGATAAGAGCACAAGTATGCGAAACTGAAAATGGGCAACATTTAAAAGACATTATTTTTCCATAATTAAAGATTATTTGAATTTCACATTTAAAAAAAAAAAATTTTCAATGACTTAGTCAGATTGTGTTAAAATTACTAAAATATATGATTTAAAAATATAAATAATTTATTTAAGTTCAAAACCCTGTAATTCGTATTAGAGGTTTCAAGGTATGTTAGATCATTGTAAGTAAAACTCGTACGCACACGTGTCTCTAGCCACAACTAGCTGAAGAACTCACACTGGATGTTTACGAGGCAGTACATTGCAATTATAATCTGGATAAAGTGCGCCTACGGAAAAATCTCGATTATATTCATCTAATGGTGTGTGTTGGAAGCAGTGCATAAATAATCAACAGTTACATATTACTGATATTTTGTAAATACAAGTGTCTATCACTAAGTCTGGCACAAGGCACACCCACGACTAAGCGTTCTCTATACAGTATATTAGATATCATGGAGGTACAAGTTTTGGCTTTTAATGCATATCTTGATAAATTAACAAAGCCCCGTGAAATCGATCGACAAAACGATTACGCTCGCTACAAATGGATTCAGAGGACACATAATGGACGATGTTGACCAGGAGGTCTTCGTCCTTAACTCGGTGTCTCCTTTTTATTTGTTCATTTCTCAGCGGGAACTTCTTTACAGATTGGTGGGACGGATTATGAACGTTTTAGCATTTTCTTCCGAGCAGATTCAGCGGAAATCAATGCGAAGAAATGAAATAAACGACTGATAAATACGGAAAGAGATAGAAAAACGTACGGCGAGTGATATACATAAGTAGATAGAAACAGAAAAATACACACACACACACACACACATATATATAGTCTTTGAAGTTTTTAACCTTTAAAACTAAACAAAAAAATAAATATTTTGTATCATTCGTTAGAAAACCATTCAGTCAGTGAGTCATTTAATCACCTGCATTCACTGCATCAACTCGCTCTTGAATTTACTATTGTACTAATAATTTATTTTTTAAGGGATCATCAGTTGTTTACCATGAAACACTGTTTCGGGAATTTAAAAACAAAACAGTATATTACATCATGGCTCCCCAACAGTGTTGATCAAACACCCCCTCCCTTAATTTTAAGAAGAAGACATGTTACAGACATTTGATCCAATTTCCTATTCTTAATTGCAATTACTAACCTTTTCATGCTGTAAAAATGAATTTCTTACATGTGTGATTCATCAATTTCCAAATTAAAAATAGATATATTTTTTAATTTATCAGTCTTGTATTTATAAGATTAGGATTAATCCATTAAAGTACTTATCACCCCTACTATGATTAGTATTTTATATATTTACATTCTTATTTATTTAAAATTAAATATATAAAGGTTAAAAATATTTATAAATATATACATTTTTTTAAAAATTTATTATATGTAATTATAAATACATTTTATACATTTCTTATATATTATAAATACATTTTATACATAGTTTTGGATTTTCTTTATTAATATAGTCTGGTTATCTTAAACGATTCAAAAGCATCAGGATAACGAACAAATGCTTTATTTAATAGTTTAAATATTTTATTTTTATCCCCTCCTTGTTTTATCATCCTTATTACTAAGCTAGAAACTGGTGGTATAAAATCTGTGAATTTAAAAGTAACGCGAGCTATTCTCAAAAACTCTGATATAATGGCCCCATAAAACATAAAACAGGGCAGGTACTATCTTTATGCGGCATTCGTACTATTTGAAAGGGTAAAGCGTTTCTTTTATCAAATATTTTATAAAGAAAAATCCCATCTTCAAGTTTTATATCTAAATCCAGAAATGTAGCCTGTTGTCCTCTATGTTCACAATTCAATTTTAATTCGTTTGGATATATAAGATGCTTATTCGAATTCATCATCATCGTTTATACATATAAGGTCATCTATAAATCTCCTACACCCATGAAAGTTATATGTTTTAGATATATCAGTTTTTAATAGTGATGACATATATATATATATATATACATTTATATATATATATATATATATATATATATATATATATATATATATATATATACTCGAGTTTCATATATATATACTAGCTGAATGTAGATTTTATGCAGATAGAGTATGTATTATTATAGAATCTATCCTCTATTGATTATTATATATTACGAGAAGTCATTTAACCGGTGGACTAATTCGCAAGAAAAAAATAATAATGATAATGCCCTCATCAAATTTCATCTGTGTTTGTTTACAATATCATATCAATTGGCTTGACGATGAATGCCCTCGAACAGTCACTTCTCATCAATGTTTAGTTTTTTTTTTAAATATGCAAACGAAGAAATGATTTGCGGCGATTTCAAATGGTCCTATTCTTCTATCGTAAATTAAACTCATTAAGAAAAACAAACTGAATAAAATGGTGAGGTTGGTCCGGGCTTGAAGAGGAGCTCATTCGATCTGTAGTCGAATGCTCTACCACTCGGCTATACTACCAGATGACAATTCTTTTTAAAGAAGAAATTATTTGATGAAATTTTATTATTTCGCTTGGCCGGCATAACGTAAAATATCTCCGAGTAAACATTCTTCTTCTTATCTTTTTTATTCATAATGGAGTAAAAACTAAAGACTTTTTAAGACCAGATTTTTAATACTTGTTGGGATGAATTTTATAAACATATCTAAGAACACTGCCAGACATATAAATTAGCTTTGTGTGAAATTTGCAAGCGATAGGCTCAGTCGTTCCAGAAACTGTAAGGAAGGAACTCACACACACAAAGTGACTTTATATATATATATATATATATATATATATATATATAATTATTATTTTTTTATTTTTTTATTTTTTGCTATAATAATTAAATACCTACAGACACTAGTGTTTCATACTTTCAGGAATCTTCAGTGCAGGGCGTCACGATTAATACCAGTCGAACGATTCGAACCCCGCATCACGAGACATCTCTGGCTCGGTTAGCGAAGACCTAATCCATTCGGCTACCATTAACCGCGTTAAATAACGTCGAATTTAAACATTTTTAATTTTAAATGTTCATTACGTCGCTCAGAGAGTGATCTAATCGTTATACGATGATCTATGCATAAGAGCTAAGTTGACCGACTTTAATTCTACTGAAAGTGCTCAACGATAAGAAACGAATTTCTTAAAGGGGCTGTCATAATTATTTTTTTACTATAATAATTATTAAATACCTACAGACACTAGTGTTTCATCCTTTCGGGAATCATCAGTGCAGGATGTCACGATTAATACCAGTCGAACGATTCGAACCCCGCATCACGAGACATCTCTGGCTCGGTTAGCGAAGACCTAATCCATTCGGCTACTATTAACCGCGTTAAATAACGTCGAATTTAAACATTTTTAATTTTAAATGTTCATTACGTCAGTCAGAGAGTGATCTAATCGTTATACGATGATCTATGCTATAGATATACACTTTATTTAATGTCTCGTATATTAAAAAAGAACGGGCTGATTCAAACAATTGTTTCTGCCCATTTTTAAACATGATTCTATTAACAAGTTTTAATATATGTCAAGTCTTTACTAATAATTTTTCTATCACAAGTAACTAAAAAAAGCAAAATCACACACAGCTATTAACATTCAGAATTCGTAATTTCTTCTTAATTTCGTTTATTTATTTTTCCTCCATTTTCCCTAATGAGATTTCATTTTAATTCTTTCATCAAACGTTAAAGAAAATAATATTATTTTATTTAAAAATGACCTATATCAATGCTATTCATTAAAATTATACATAGAAATTTATAATAAGGCATTCTCCAGTCTTGCAGATTATTGAGGCGCGCATGGTGAGGAACACAGTCGAGTGTAGCTGAATAGACCGATCATGGATTTGCAAGGTCGGTAACGGATCTTGTAGGTACAGTAAATGCGATGAGTAAAGCATTAGGATAGAACCATGAAATATACTACTTTAGTGGATATTAGTTTTTGCATTTATCTTAACACATTTACCTCATTTTGTATGCGTTTAAATATAATTTCATTTTTATTTTAAGCTCAGTTTTTGCGTCATTATTCGACGTATTTTTAAATTATATGCGGATGGGGGAGCGGTCATTAGTTTTTAGAGATGTAGTCACGACAGGTTTGAGGTTATAATAAACGTGAGAATACGAGAGACATTTACAAGCTTTGACTGTCTTTTGGGCGGTCGGGTCTCGCTCCTGGCTTGAGGTAGTCGTTTGTCTAGCCGCACTGATGAGCTGTGAAACAGCGAAACAATACTGTATGTGGTAGATTATAATGTTCCCTATCTTTGGATGAGCATATTGGGAAGTGATACACCAATTACCATTAGCGTATTAAGCGATGCTCTTTGTGTAAACAAATTGAACTTGGGTATTTGGACAATGTGAACACAGTGTTGATTTATTGCCCGCATAGCAGCAGCCGAATAGCGCAACGGTTAAAAGCTCCGACTGTCATTTAAGCAGTCTGGTCTCGATCCTGGCTTGAGGTAGTTATTTGTCTAGCAGTACTGATGACCTGTGAAACAGCGAAACAGTACTGTATGTGGATGACTATATATATATATATATATATATTAATATGTATATATATATATGTGTGTGTGTGCGTGCATTTGTGTACGCGCATAATATAACGTTTAGCATAGTTTTAACAGCTGTTTAGCTGGTGATCAACTTGCATTATTAAAATTTTCTTTGATAAAAAGAAACATACATCGAAAAACTATTATAGTTACGAGGGGAGTGCAATAAGTAATGCCTCTGGCCCACTCCAATTTTTCTGATCTATGTGCAATGATTTATATCTCTACGGGTGATGTGGCAAATTACAGCTCTGAACTAATTGTGGTTTCTGTTTTACAGGTGTTTGAACTGAGTCGGGTGTGAAATGGAGCCTGTTGAATGTCGAGCAGTGATCCGGTTTTTGTGTTTGAAAGGATGCGCACCACAGGAGACTTTTGATGAAATGAAAGAAACTTATGGCGATAATGCTCCATCATATGACCTTGTAAAACGCTAGCATCATGAATTCAAATATGGTCGCAAGTCTGTGGAAACAGCTCTCAGACCTGGTCGCCCCCTTCTGCCATTGACGAAGCTGCCATTTTGGAAGATCGGCGCATTACTATTCGCCAAATAGCTCAAGATACCAAGATTAGTACAGAGTCTGCGGAAACTATCATTCATGACCATTTGCGTATGCATAAGGTGTCTGTCAGATGGATTCCCAGGTTGCTCACACCATTCCAGAAGTGAGAACGCGTCAAGTACTCGAGGATGAATTTGATGTGCCAAGAAGATGAGTCAAAGTTTTAAAAAAAAAAGATTACACAGGATGAAACCTGAGCCCATCACTATGATCCAGAGACCAAAGCCCAGTCAATGCAGTGGAAGCACTTGGCCTCACCACCTCCAAAGAAGGTAAGGGTACAGCCCTCCGCATGCAAGGTCATGCTCACAGTCTTCTGGGACCAGGACGGAGTAGTGATGACAGATTTCCTGGCAAAGGGTACAACAATTACAGGAGCCTATTACTTTGGAGGAAATTTAGGGAAGCTATCAAAATCAAGAGGCGGGGCAAGATCAGCAAATGTACCCTCCTCCTGCAGGACAACGCTCCGGTCCACAACTTGCATGTCGCCAGATCAGAAGCACGGGTGTTTGGTTGTGAAATCCTTCCCCATCCCCCTACTCTCCTGACCTTCCACCGCCTGACTTTAACCTCTTCGCAGCACTGAAGTTGTTTTTGAAAGGAAAGCGTTTCCCAGATGATGCAGCCTTGATTTCTGAAGTCAAGTCATGGTTTGAGGACCAAACTGGAGTGTTCTACAAACGATGGGAGAAATGCATAACTGGGTGCTTCCTATGTCTTGCCAAGTTTCGTTGCTCTACTGCTATTGGAAGTGGGTCAGGGGCATTACTTATTGCACGCCCCTCGTATATTAAGCGTTCTCACCTATAAATATCGGAACTGATAAAACTTTGTTTATCAGTTGCGATATTTTTAGTCTGTATATTGAATTTGACACTTCCATATCTGATTTCTACATGATCCTTTTCAACTAATAATGCACATATTTGAAATCATTTTCATATGCTAATACATGATTTTCTCGTGAGAATGTCTATATTCAAGAACCATGAATTGGATTACTTCTCCAGATCCTTCTAAAATAATTTCCGGATTTTGAAAACTATTTTTGGATTATTCTACGAGAGATTCTACTAAATATTCACTTTCGTTTCATTTGATTATATTTATTTTAGAGTACACCTATTTCCCGTTGAGTATTCCTATACTATATATATTTATTTATTTTTAATTCTCCTTCTTACCTTATTATTTAGTTACTTAATTTGTCTTATTTTATTCGTATTGTATAATATAAATATATTTTTCTTATGATGTTTTTAGAAAAAATTACTTCAACTTAAAAAAATTGTTTAAATTCTTTACAAGTTTATAAAATTTGCTAAACTATTAAATTTTATTTAAAAATCATTAAAATATTTTTTTAATTTTGATTAATTGATTTTCACTGTTTCTGTCTTGCTCTTCTCTCTTTAGTCTCCATCATATTATCCCCTTCCAATTTTTTTTTTAACAATGCTGTAATATTTTTACCCTTATATTTATGTAATGCCGACTTTTCACCTCTTGTGACGAGAAAAATTTAGCCTCGAAATTCCCTGGCCTAAAGAATTTTATTTCCAATTTAACTTTCTGTAATCCTTATTGGCTTGATAAAGTTCCGTACTTTGGGATAATAGCGCCAAGTCTGGGGTAATTGCGCCAACTAGCTATAAGCGCTCTTTTTGCAACCATGCATAAAAAGAGAACTTTTTCAGTTGCCGCAATTGCCCCCAGATTGAGCGCAATTACCCCAAAGCATAGTAATGAATATCCTACGTAACCTTATGAATTATCCTTTTAACACACACACACACACACACACACGCATATATATATATATATATATATATATATATATATATATACGCACATTCGCACACAGATACGCATACATACATACATATATGATGATTGCAACGTCTTGTCAGACAAGTGCCACTCCCTCAGAGATTTAAAATCCATGAGCCCAAATGTCTGAGGGAGTATCTATACAAATATGATGTTAAAGAGTCTTAGCTTTGTACGACAGCTAAGTCTCTCTCTCTCTCGGTTCAAAACGTTGAGATCCAGCAACAAGCAAGAGCAAGATAGCCAGCAACAAATTAAACTGCAGACCAGCTTAATGCGGGTACTGGTCTTCCGCTTTATGGTTTTTTAAATCAGAGATTTGCTTCTCCTAGAAAGGTTGCCTTCACCACGGCTTACGGGAGCCCTCTCTACCCCAATACACATATACACACATACATATATGCATACATATACACATATATATTATGAATAATGCTGTTACTATTTCAGGACGGTGCGTATTCTGCATAACAGTATTGTATTTAAATCTAATATTTGCATCTACTTATATGAATTTAATTTTTATTACATATGAATAACTCCAATGTTTTGCATATACTACAATGGATAAATGTATTGTAATTTTATTAGTATTTATATTTATTTTTCTAACTCTTTGCTAATATACACACAATGCATAATATGCATCTTTAAGGAATGGGAAAACCTGCGCAATCAATGAGCAATCTGAAAACCTTGTCGATACGACGTTTTCATTAATACGAACACCTGTATACGTAATCAATGTGAAGTATTTTTAATGTTTTTACGTGGAAAAATTACACTTCTGATAACCTTTTATTTACTCTACTTCGTGTTTTATAAACAGCTAGTACAAAATAAAGACGAATAAGAATGTGAAGAATGCAAAGCTTGCGCTGAAGAAAAAGAAAAAGATGGAGGATAAGAAGAAGAGGGGCTGCTTGTTGGTTACTGCATTAGAAACTCGCTCTCGGCAAGTTAAAAAAAAAAACTTTATTATTTTAACGCCGATAAAGAATGAACAGAGCTGTTCAGTGTAGAAATGTCTGTGTTCATTGAAAAGGAAATGTATTTTACAAAGGGATCACCACTTATCAAGATACGAGGACCACTTGTAGATAAGAGTTAATCAGTGTTCAGTAATCAAGTGGACTATATAGTATTAATTATTAGTAGTGGAAAGTTCGTAAATTGGATGACATAAGGGGGTGGCTCATCAAGAACTTGTTTACATTTGACTTGAAGACGACCATATTTTAGTCAGCTAGAAATTACGCAAACAGAAGAGGTGTTCAGTCCTAAGAAAGAAACTTTGTTCATGGAATCTACGCTTGAGTTAAGGCATATATAAAGAGATAAAGAGTGGTTGAAATTATTGATACTGGTTCCAGATAGTCAAGTGTTTTTAGTGAAAGTTTTGAGAGGGGGCCATAGATTAGAGCTCAGACGATCACTTGCCATCAAAATAACCATAATTAAAGAACGCTCGCAACATCTCTTCTGTAGAAAAGGGTATCCTCCATAAGGCTATGAAATTTAATTTGTCAAGGCAGGATAAGCTTCTTCTAGCAGCTTCTACCCAGATATGGCAACGATATTTCATCCTTGGACGTACTTGGCTCTTATTGAGGTAGAGAATCGCATTAGCAGTGAGATATCTACTGGAGCGGTAGAATTATCTTATTTTTATCCAATTACTTTGGTCACGGATTTGATTTACATGTCCTATTTCAGATCGAAAGTGAAGGGCAAACTCAGAAGCTTGTCAAAACATCGAGCCTCCTCAAGACGAGAACAATTCATTTCCATTAATGCCATAGTGGGATCAAAGCGTTGATGATATAAAGATAAAAGCTTGGTTTTAGAAGCATTAAAAGTAACCAGCCACCTCTTCTTCCATTGTATCACGTGCTCAAGATCAGAGAAGACAGAATCAGAGAGGACTTGGGCTCTTATAGCCTTTGAAGTGCCGCCATTTGAAGTATCGTCGGTATAACTGTCTACGAATGATCTGAAAATGTGATTTGGGAGATAATTGAGGTAGATCAGAAAAGGAGTTGGACCATGGATGGACCTTTAGGGGACTTCAGCATTAATATTGTAAGCTTCTGATTTCTGGACATCAACCACTACTCTTATGAGCCTATCAGAGAGAAATGATTTAATAATATATACGCTATTTTCAACTATACCGTAGCTGATCTTGTGCTGAAGACCTTTATGCCATAGCTTACCAATGGCCTTTGATATTTAAAGAGCAATTGCCTTAGAAAGGAAGCCTCCGACGAGAGATTCGCTAATCATATGCGATATAAGTGTTAACACATCT
>NC_136487.1:67071406-67088906 GCF_053919585.1 Euprymna scolopes
AAATTTACCTCGCAGGGACGCTTACAGTGGGTATTCATAGTCAGTCAAAACTGAAGGAAACCACGATGTACACCGATCATGATAAGTCACCAATAAGTAAATTCTGCCTTACATACATACATACATACATACACACACGCACATATATATATATATATATATATATATATATATATATATATATATATATATATATATATATACATGACGGCCCAAAAAACGGTTGTGTAGCCGAAACAAAAATGTAACTTAACAGAAAAATACGGTAATAAAAAATAAAACGCATATTTGCTCTACAACAGTATTGAGCACTTTCTTCATGTTTTTATTAATTACCATTTCTACTATATATATATATATATATATATATATATATATATATATATATATATATTAGAAGGCCGTCCGGCATTGCCCGGTCGTAAAATACGTTGAAATATATATAATACTAATGATTTAAAAAGTTTTTTTTAAAGTGACTCGTGCACCACCAGCGAGAATCGAGACCAAAACGTTTAGTTTACGATTCACTTTTTCTTTGGCCATTAATTCCTGAGCTATGAAGACATGTTTGCTGGAAGGTTAAAAATTAAAGCATGAATCAATAGTTTTTACGTTAAGCATGCATATTCGTAATGGCATCCTTCGACTTGAACCTGGCAAATCTCTTTTTTCTTTTTTAATTTTTAACAACTTTGCACCAATTCTCCACGGCTAAAACCCTAATATAAAGTTTCGCATAGATTCGAATACCCTATATATTAACTTTCATATCTGTGGACCAAAACCTGACTCAGGATTTTGGTAGGCCAATTTTTTTAAAACAAATATATATACGCCTACATAAATATATAGAGACAGCTGGATTGTGTTTACTAAAAAAATTTACGCAAATTTTACGCAAGTATAAATCATGTAGAATATCTGCATGAATATAGTTACACGTAATAGTTAACGAAAAATGATTATTCCATAAGAAAACCGAAAAAAACTAATAGAGAATTAATCAAAATGAATGTTTAAAAGAATATGAAAATTAGCTAGATCCTTTGCAGATAAATGCAGTATCACGACTCATATGTAACAAAATTGTACTTTCTTTCTAAATAAATAGAAAAAATATTTTTTAATATGAATATCAATACACAAAAAATTAAATTTGTGTATATATATATATATATATATATATATATATATTAATTTTCTCTCTTTGAAGATTGTAATGTTTGGTATGGGCTAGCCAAACCAGTTGCCTACATTGCCCGTTTTTTATCGAAACCAACCGAGAGCTCTTTTTAGTATCCTCGTTGTTCCCTTAAGTACAATTGTCTGGATCACTTTTGCACTTGGTTAACCAGGAATATTAGTTTGGTAGGACTTCAGGTTCTTCTTCATAAGCCCTGTGGCATCTATAATAACTGGTATGATTGATATCTCCTTAAGGTTCCAGTTTCTTTTCATATCATACATGAGACCTTGATATTTGGTCTGTTTATCCCTTTCAGCTCTGTTCAGACCTCCATCATTAGGGACACTTGCTTCAACCAAGGTTGCAGCTCTGACTTATTCCATATAACTCTCTTTGACTTTATTAATATTATTTATTGCGGACAATTATTCTCATCTTTTATTAGTTTAATAAAAAAAATGAGAATAATTGTCCGCAATAAATAAAATTAATAAATAATACTCATTTCAATGAATTCCAAGGAAAATAATATATTCTCTCTGACTTATTCTATATAACTATGTCAGGTTTCACAGCAGCATTTTCAAGGTAGGTAGCTGTAGGGATTATATGGACGTAATGTATGGTATATAAGTCATTTCCAACTGTTCTTTCAGGTTGATGTTCCCAGGATTTGCTGCTACATTTGATGTTTAATTATTTACAGATGGTTCAGTGGAGGTACTTTCATGCGGGTGTGTGTTAAAAAAATATATGGCATATTGTTTAGTGATTAACCGAGGAGTTAAATAATTTCTATTTACAATAGTTGCATTCGGTGATATCAATTTTATAACTTAAAATGTGTTGACGAAGTGCTTAATTCTGACTCAACTCGTATATTGAAAATACTAAAATATGGGCGGATAATATAGCGATAGATGTATTGCGTGAGTCTTTATTTATATTTTATCAATGTTCACTTTTACATCACAGCATCGCTTTTGAGGGATATATATATATATATATATATATATATATATATATATATATATATATAAACGAAGCAGAAACATTTCATACCCTCTTCGCATCTCTTGATCGTGTCTACGAATCGTCTGTATCCCAACCTCGGCTCACCTGGAACAAAAGCCCTCTCATGCAAATTTTAGACGCAAGTTTAATTTCTCTGGACAAGTGGGTCTTTATTCAGTTTTATGGTCGAAGTCGCGTTCCTGTTTCTGCGTCATACTTAATTCTACTATCGGTTTATCTGCCAGCCACTATCATTCTCTCGTCGCCCCTACAAGACGTCCTTCGTCTCCTCGGAATCGTAAACGAATAATTGCCTGCAATTAACTAACTTTCGAACTCTAGACTTAACTGTAGATTGACTAGAAAACGCATATGCGTCCCTATTCATTTTATGGGTGTGTGTGGCGTGAAAACACTCCGTTAACCGGTTTACACATAAAATGTACTCGTGACCTTTGCCAGAATGCAGGTGCACACATGGTCAATGGAAGCCAATGAATGTAAAGCCTGCCAGTCTTAACCATTCCACCTCTCTGAACTTAACTTTGAACACAAACCCGTTGCTTCAAGGTGGTACCGCGTTAACCGCGTTATTGACACTAACAGGTGAATGTATGTATATAATGTATAAATATATAATATAGTATCATATGTATATATATGTATATATATGTCTGTGTGTGTTGTGTGTGTATGTGCTTGTATGTATACATCTTTCATAATGATCAATGTTTATGTCTTGAAGCTTACGCGAGTTTTAGTCTTAGAAATACAAATACGACTTGCCATGTTTATGACTTTTAAGAAACGTAAGTTGAATGTGAATCCAATAAAATATAGCGCTAACTTTCTCGCTATTGTGCATATCTGATTATTTTATATGTTCGTTCGTTTTTCTTCTTTTTTTTTCCTATCCACTTCCCTTCTGCCTGATAACTGGATTATGCTGCAACCGTTTTTTCCCGCCTTTATAATTAGCGATGCCACGTCTACTTTTCCTTTCGCTTTCACAACTACAAACTCAACGTTGCCTTTGAGCTGTCACTGGATTAACAGACAATCTGTCAATTTTTGTTTCATATTTGTATTACTTAGATCTCTATTCAAACCAAGCCTCGTTTATATCACAGTAGAAGGTTCATCATATTTATGTATAGTGTATGGGTATATATGTGTATTTGAATTTCGATTCACATCGATTAAATCATATATCTAAACATCTGTAAAATGTAAAAATGTGTGTGTGAGGACACTTCTCAAGCTATATACTAAACAAAATTTTGATGTATAGATTAGGAAGTTAATATATAGGGTATTAAGACATGTGGAAATTATTTAATCGGTTTTCATCTGGAAAAAGGGTTGCTAATGAGTCCAAATTGAAAAATTGGTATTTGTGTATCATCTGATTTTTATATGTCTGTCAACTGTTTCAGGAGGTTGTCCGGCTGTGGAGAAAAACATATATTCTTTCACACATTCTGAAATTATTATTTGTTCGTTAGGATAGGCTTTCTATGATGACGTCCCTAGCGAGTATAAACATCCTACTAGTGAGACATCGGCTTGGGTTAATAAGACTTTCTTGTGTGCGACACGTTTGCTCAGTTGGTAGAGTGCTTGACTCGCAAGCAAGAGGTAAGGGTTTCAAATCCCGAGTTCGGATGTCTCAAACTGATGAGCCCAAATGAGAGCGAAACTCGAGTGTTGGACTTCCAGCTTGTTGGCTTTCAAGGCTCTTCTGAGCTGCGATGTTGTCTGGTTGTGTTTTATATTCTCTTACACATCCTTAAAATCTTTGAAGATATTGAAAAGTTGGTCTAATGGTTATTTTGCTTGACTCACTGTCTTTAGTTTGATTTCGATCTCAGTTCGAGTATTTTTTTTTTACTTATAAGAAGTGAACTGCCAAGAAAAACATAATACTCCCATTCACCTGCCTCAATTTCTTTCTGTTTTTACTTCACTTTTTGCTTGATATAGCATTAAATAAAAGATTTTGTGCTACGAAACAGGTACTGTAAAACAATTATGCATGTCAACGTACTTTAAGCAATAAATTGTAAGATGGTTAATATCTTGCAATTTGAAATATAGACTTTTTTAATTTATTTGTTATATGTTTTGTAATTATATCGAGTTTCATAGACTAAAAGATATAATGAATAAAAGGTGAAATATAATTGAACATAACATATATCCACATAACATATACATATATATGTATATATATATATATATACATTTTATATATATATATATTTACATATATATGCATATATATAAAATAATAATAATATTCTTTTAACCTTATTCCTAATTTTCTATTTTATTTTATATAAAAAAAAAAAAAATGAATAACTTCGTTTTCTTTATTTTGTTTTTAAATATTTTCAGGAATAACTGCCTTACTCACGACCAAAATTCTAGTTTATTTTGGTGTCTTTAACATCCCCCCATTATGTTTTTACTAATGAGCAGACAATGTTTAAAGAACAAAACCTTTGTAATAGTATTGTCAATACTATATATATACAGTACAATGGGCACTGTTTTCTTTTAAAAGTATTAACACATTTACTAATCCATTAAAATAAACTCTGCACTTTAGACTTCAGGTCTAATTTCCTCTATAAAATATAAACATATATATATATGTATATATATATATGTATATATATATGTATATATATATATATATATATATTTGTTAGATGAGACAAGTCATTGGTACCGTCGGTTTCAAACCCGATAATTAGGACTGTTTAAGATATTCATATCAAGCTCTCTTCAACCAATACTCATCTCTTACGTGAGTTTTAGTCTAACAAATACAAATACGACTTGCTAGGTTTATGACTTTTAAGAAACGTAAATTGGATGTGAATCCAAAAAAATATATTGTTAACTTTCTGGCTATTGTGTCCGTCTGATTATTTTATACGTTAGTTCGTTCGTTTTTCTTCTTCTTTATCTATCCACTATCCTTCTGCCTGATAACTGAATCGTCATGCTGCAACCGTTGTTAAGTATTGGTTGAAGAGAACTTGATATGGATATCGTAAACCGTCTTTATTATCGGGCTTGAAACCGACGGTACCAATGACTTGTCTCATATAACAACTTTCTGTACACAAAATACAAAATATAGATACGGTTTTATATTTCCGATCTTCCTTTAATTGAGCACTCCGCTGGATTTCTTTTTCCAAAAAGAAAAACTAATCACACATATATATATATATATATATATATATATATATATATATATATATATATACATTGATGAAGACTGAAGAATCGGTCGAAAACTATGTACTTGTAAAAAAAAGTTTTTAAATTTTTTTTCATAATATTATTTTGTATTCCTGCACGTCACCAATTGAAAACGAATAAAGAAAAGTTATAAGCTTTTATACTTTTCGTATTCGTTTTTATATATTTCCATTCACACACACACACACACACACACACACACACACACACACACACACACACACACACACACACACACATATACATATTTATATATAGATAATACTTGTTAGCATCTCGAAACTTCGGGATGATCGATTGAAATGCTTGTTGCTTGTGAACGATGTGAGTGTGTGTGCCAACAGGAACCCAAATACTACAGGTCATGATGTGATTTTATCGCTTAGGACTGATGATCGGTTCGTTTTAAGTTGCGACTCGCATTTTTGTATCGTTTTATTGAAGTCGAACCGCCGCCACACCGATGCCTTCCATATTGACAGACAACTGTTGCAAGACAGGCATTAAAAGATTAATGAGCAAGCGAGTCCGAAACGCAGGATGGCGTGACAATTGGTATAAGGACAAGTGGTATCCACTGTGCAGACGTTAGTGATGACATACCAGGCGCCGTCTTTGATTTTATGAGCTTCGTTTGAATGGGGTCTAGGGTTCCCTATTAGGCATATGTCACGCAGCAAAATAATAGCTGACGTTGTTCACGAAAAAGTGGGTAGGAACAGAAGCTAGAGAAAGTACTGTGACCTTTTTCCGGGGGTTCCGTTACGGTATTTATGCCACTGGTTATCTGTGACTTTCTTGAAACACAATTAAACTGACAACAGACGCTGAGTATTTACAATTTAACTTAATTGCGTTTCGATAGTACATTAAATTCTAAACTGTGAGCTACATATATATTATATATATATATATATATATATATATATATGTGTGTGTGTGTGTGTGTGTGTGTGTGTGTGTGTGTGTGTGTGTGTGTGTGTGTGTGTGTTTCCATGAAGAAGACCGAAATATCGGTCGGGAATATGTGCTTCTGAAAGAAACATTTTCGTTTTTTTTCGAATCATTTTTGGTAATCCTACACGTCAGCACATAGGGAATAACTACAGAAACGATATACACATCTATGTATTTTCCGTATTGATTTTTTATCCATCTCTCTCTCTCTCTCTCTCTCTCTCTATATATATATATATATATATAAATATATATATATATATATAGATGGATAGATAGATAGATAGATCGATATATATATATATCGATCTATCAATATATATATATATACACTTGTGCCCGATATTATTCATACCCCTCGGATCTTTGAGATTTCTATAAGAATATTGCTCAAACCAGAAGGTAGACAACATTAAAGGGATGTCAAACAATAAATCAAGCATAAACATTTAATTTAAACTCAACAAATAAATAAATTATGTAAGTTTGAAACATTATACAAAGAAAAACAATAATGGCACTAGTTCAAAATTATTCATACCTCTCTTACTAATAGTCAATAGCATGCCCTTTATTCTTAATAACTGCCTGTAACCGTTTTGGATATTTATCAACAAGGTTTTTACAAGCATCAACAATGATTTTTGACCATTCTTCAATGCAGTAGTTCTCCAACTCCCTCAAATTTCTAGGTTTCCGCTTTTTAACCTCAGTTTTCATTATGCGCCAAAGGTTTTCGATAGGGTTCAGGTCGGGACTCTGGCTAGGCCATTCCAAAACATTAATTTGATTATCCTCAAACCATTTCTTGACTATTTTGGCAGTATGTTTTGGATCATTATCCTATTGAAGGACCCAGTTTCGTCCTAAATGGAGCTTCTCCGCATCCTGTCTAATGTTTTTCTGGAGTATCTCAAAATATTGCTCCTTCTTCATGGTTCCAACTATCTTGACCAAACTACCTTGACCACTTGCCGAAAAGGAGCCCCAAAACATTAGGCTACCACCACCATGTTTCACCGTGGGTATGGTGTTCTTTGGGTTGTAAGCTTCTCCTTTCTTCCTCCAAACATAAGAAGCATCCATATGGCCAAACAATTCAATTTTTGTTTCGTCAGTCCACAAAATACTTGAGAAAACGGACTCTGGAGAATTCACATGGGTCCTAGCAAACTTTAGACGTGCTGCAAGGTGTTTTCCGGTGTGCAATGGAGTCCTTCTTGGTCTTCTTCCTTTCAGACCATTTTCATGCAGAGTCCTTTGCAATGTTTGCCTTGATATTTTTATGCCAGAAGACTCTAGATTTTCTAAAATGTCCTTAGTAGTGGTGGTTCGATTTGCATTAACACTTCTTACAATATTCCTGGTGGCTCTAGCAGACAGTTTCCTTTTCCTTCCTCTACCAATCTAGTTGTTTGTTGTGGGGTGGCTCTGGAATTTTTTGATGATGCTCTGTACTGGTGCTGTAGGGACCTCAAATTTCTTGGAAATTGACTTGTAACCTAAACCATCCTTATGTGAATTCACAATTTTAGTCCTAAGATCATTACTAAACTCTTTTTTCTTCCCAATTCTAATAATTTTTATTCTTTTATTGGTTTTCAGTTGATATCATTTTAATTTCTGAAAAATGCAAAAAACGAAATGAAATTAATCAAAGGTTGTATAAAAGCATTCAAAATAAGAATCAAACAGGAAACAGACAGTCAGAAACTCGATTAATACTGAAAAAATAAGAGGGTATGATTATTTTTGAACATTGCAGATTTTATAAATAGCTGTATATTTCTTTTATTACAAGTATCCCGAGATTTTAAAATGACGAACATGATCAGAAGAGGTTTATAAAGAATATGTATCAATATGGACGTAAACAATAAATTCTTACAAAGTTAAATCTAATAAACTCAATTTTCAAGGGGGGTATGAATAATATCGGGCACAAGTGTATATATATATATATATATATATATATATATATATATAGTGAAAAAACCAGGAAAATCCTGTCGTATTTTAGAAAATTTCAACGTTTTGGTGGACTTCTTCAGTAAATGGAAAAGGTAATGGAGGAAATAAAATATACGATGATGAGCAGAAACACCTTCGTCTCTTAACGTTGAAAATTTCCTAATGGCTACAGGTGTTTCCTCCTCTTTCCATAACTTCATAATATCATACCTAATTTTATTCATATATATATATATATATACATATATATATATATATATATATATATATATATATATACATATATATATATATATATATATATATAGAGAGAGAGAGAGAGAGAGAGAGAGAAAGGGAAATTAAGAGAAAACATGTAGAGAGAACAGAGTGAGAGAGGGAACAAGACAAGAGACAGAGAGAAATGGGGAGTTGATAGAACGAAAGAGATGTAAAACGAGTGGAAGAGAAAAAGCGATATTAAAATAAAGATAGAGTGAAACAGGATAACCAAAATAATGAGGGCAACATAGAATAGAAAGAGAGAAAGTAAAAAGAAAAAAAGAAAGGGGGGGGAGAATTAAAAATTGCAAAGAGATGGAAAGCGTGATTATTAAAGATAGTAGCATGGAAAAAGAGAGTAAAATAAATTGCTGAGGAGAAAGAGTAAAAGAAAGATAAGGACAAGCAAGTAAACGAAAGTTAGGGAGAATGTGTGTGTGTGTGTGTGTGAGAGAGAGAGAGAGAGAGAGAGAGGGAGAGTGAGAGGGAGGGATGAAAAGAGATAAATACATTCGTCGAAATCTTCACAGCTATCTTCACATATTAGAAATATATTAATTTATTTGCAATTTCCCGACATTAAAAGACCGAACATATTCTGAGCGGCATTTACATACCTGTTCAAAATATTACAAAACTCATCAAAAAGTATTATGCTAACAAAGCAACTAGTCACGTAAATATTCCAGTTATAGTACTAAAAAAAAGCTGCAAGAGGAACTAGCAACCGTTCTTGCAAAGCTGTTCAATGGCCACCAAAAAAGAATTACTCCCAACAACTGTGAAAATCTTGTTCGTATGCACACTATTTATAAATACTGGAGGTCAATCTTCTGCAACAGTCCAAAACAACTAGTCTTCATGAGTTTAAAATCTGACATTATTGTAATTCGGGCGCTTCTACACTATTAGGACGACATTTAATAATACTGAATTTCACATGAAAACAATTGTATCTACCTATTCCTCGTATTTTAAGATGGTTATATCTAAAAATTACGAAAATCGATGAGGTAGAAAATTATTTATTAAAGAAAATAAAAAAATAGAATTTGATGAAAACGATCGTAAAACACAGGTAAGTTCAAAAGGATAGGTAATTTTCCATTTCGATTTAAACAAGACAGCCGCAATTATTCCCCTGCTAACGCAATTAATTTTGTTTTTATATGTAATTCAGTAATATTCAAGTAGTTTCGACTGCATAATTTGGAAGTTACTATTGTAATTTATTAGATTTACAAATAAAAATCAGTAGATACCATTGTTTATTATCTGAAAACTCAATTTATCGACTACAAAATTTTGTTCTAATCGTGTAGAGGCATCATAGTCCGATAGTACATTCAGCTCTAAACTGTCTGGCACTTATATATAGTTGAGTTCACTTTTTATTGCTTGAATCAATCCTACATAGAGAAATTGCCAACTATCTCAGCAAAACAATCTACTCAGTGACAATCAAACTGTACCGCTATTGTTTTCATAGGCACACTGCGGTTCTTATCCATGAAATTCTTTACTTGGCCAATCAATTCTGACTGTTTTCCTACTCTCGCACATTACATCATCCCTGAAAGATTTCCTGCCTTCTTTGAATCTATTATGCCCATGAAAAACCGATGCTCGATTGAAGTCATATGGCCAAAAGCAGTCGAAAGCATTCCATACGTTTCTCTGTTATTTTACTAAGTTTAAAATTTTATTGCATATCGTTCTTCTAATGTGTTTTCACGTCCAGCTTGCATTTTTGAAATTCACCAGTTGTGACAATCAGGATTTAGTAGGGTGTATTCTAATCCGTGATGTAGCTGTTTATTTGTACGTGAAATCATATTAATTGGCCAGTCATCTCATAAGATATATAGCAATAACATACTGAATTTTCAAGAGTCTGCGACAATTTTTAATGCCTATACAAAGAAGTCTGAAACTTATTGACGGCACCTCATATATATATATATATATATATATATATATATATATATATTATAAGGTAAAATTAAAAGCCAAGAACAATGCGAGATTTTTTTTTTATATAGAGTAAAATTAAATGCAAACAAAAGAAATAAAGTTCTTTTTTTGTTGTTTGTTTTTTCTTTTTCACACAAATTTTAACTCTAAACAACAGTAATTTTTTTTTTCTGTTGTATTCAATGGTGATATAAATCTCAATATATTTCAGACTTATTAGTCCATTTTCAAGAGAAGACAGCGGAAGAGTGTTCAAAATTGAAAAAGTAGCCGCAGAGTTTGCCACGTGATACCGCGAAATATAGAACAAAGAATGACGTTAGGAGAACGTTAAAATAAATCAGTTGATGTTTGAAATACTTGTTGCGTTTGTGAATCAAGGGAGATGACTATTCAAGCAAGGTTTTTTTTGTTTTTTTTTAATTATTGTTTTTCTTATGTTTTAAACTTATATTATAAAAGCGGAGCTCAATTCCAGTCTATTGTTTAGTGTGGGAGTATTTTTGGAAATAATTAAAGATTCGAGGATACGAAGTTGACCTACGTTTCTTGAAGAAGCAAGAATGTTGATGTGAAAATCTGGTTCTGAATTAATGCAAGTGCGAATATGTTTATAGAACGACGAAGCAGTAGTGTTTAAGTGCTCTTTAATGCGGTGATGAAGCAATCTGGTAGTGCTTCCGATGTAAGATGCACTGCATTTAGCGCATTGTAGGTCGTAAACAACGTGGTTCTTAAAGCATAAACCTGTGTGTGATATTGGACAATTAGAGAGTGAACAAGGGGAAGGTGTATGCGATGGATGTTTTCGGTTGAGCTGTTGTCTTAAAGTAGATCCAGTGTGGATGAGTTGAATGTTGAGCCCCTCGCTGCGGATGGCTTTTCGGATTGAAGATGAGATTTTGTCACTGAGGAAGGGTAGTTTTAGAAAACAATTGTTAGAGAAGGGGCGGGTGTTGCGTTTTTTCTTTTTAAGTGAGGATAGGATCGTATTAGGATAGCCGTTTAGTGAGAGGGTCTGTAGGAAATTGTTAGTGTGTGTATGTTTGTCGGAGATGTTAGTGCATTTGTCTTGTATGCGTGAGATTTCGGCATGTGCGTAGTTTAGTTTGTCCTTGAGAGGTAGCGCAGATTTGAAATGTACGAAATATACACCTCCATTCCTGCACATCCAGCCATTAATCTCATGGCAGACATTATAGCATCTAAAAACCCACAATGCTTCGGAATTACTCCAGGAGATCTCTTACAACTCCTCCGTATTATAGTAGACAACACTTACTTTACTTTCCTACAAAACACGTTCAAACAAGTATCTGGACTACCCATGGGCTCCAGTCTATCCGGTATTCTTGCCATTGCTTATATGGACAAACTCGAAAGACACACCCTTAGTACCTGCTATTCTTATCTCCTTTTTACTAGATATATCGATGACATTTTAATTATCACATACTCCCGCGAAGAAGCCATTAACATTTTCCACAAATTCAATAACGCAGACCCAAACTTAAAATTTACTATAGAACACCCAGACTCTTCGGAATCTCTTTCTCTACTTGATTTTAAAATACAAATAAAAAAAAATGGTGCCATATGCACTGAATTCTACAGAAAACCCGCCAGCAAACGCCTCTTCGTACATTTCAAATCTGCGCTACCTCTCAAGGACAAACTAAACTACGCACATGCCGAAATCTCACGCATACAAGACAAATGCACTAACATCTCCGACAAACATACACACACTAACAATTTCCTACAGACCCTCTCACTAAACGGCTATCCTAATACGATCCTATCCTCACTTAAAAAGAAAAAACGCAACACCCGCCCCTTCTCTAACAATTGTTTTCTAAAACTACCCTTCCTCAGTGACAAAATCTCATCTTCAATCCGAAAAGCCATCCACAGCGAGGGGCTCAACATTCAACTCATCCACACTGGATCTACTTTAAGACAACAGCTCAACCGAAAACATCCATCGCATACACCTTCCCCTTGTTCACTCTCTAATTGTCCAATATCACACACAGGTTTATGCTTTAAGAACCACGTTGTTTACGACCTACAATGCGCTAAATGCAGTGCATCTTACATCGGAAGCACTACCAGATTGCTTCATCACCGCATTAAAGAGCACTTAAACACTACTGCTTCGTCGTTCTATAAACATATTCGCACTTGCATTAATTCAGAACCAGATTTTCACATCAACATTCTTGCTTCTTCAAGAAACGTAGGTCAACTTCGTATCCTCGAATCTTTAATTATTTCCAAAAATACTCCCACACTAAACAATAGACTGGAATTGAGCTCCGCTTTTATAATATAAGTTTAAAATATAAGAAAAACAATAATTAAAAAAAAACAAAAAAAACCTTGCTTGAATAGTCATCTCCCTTGATTCACAAACGCAACAAGTATTTCAAACATCAACTGATTTATTTTAACGTTCTCCTAACGTCATTTTTTGTTCTATATTTCGCGGTATCACGTGGCAAACTCTGCGGCTACTTTTCCAATTTTGAACACTCTTCCGCTGTCTTCTCTTGAAAATGGACTAATAAGTCTGAAATATATTGAGATTTATATCACCATTGAATACAACAGAAAAAAAAATTACTGTTGTTTAGAGTTAAAATTTGTGTGAAAAAGAAAAAACAAACAACAAAAAAAAGAACTTTATTTCTTTTGTTTGCATTTAATTTTACTCTATATAAAAAAAAAATCTCGCATTGTTCTTGGCTTTTAATTTTACCTTATAATTTTCTTCAACAATGCTTCAAGCAAACTACAACCTACTTATATATATATATATATATATATATATATATATATATATATATATATATAAAATGAAAATTACAATTGAATTTACCAAAATGATCCAAGATGGTAAAATTAAAGTAAATTATAAATATTAAAGAATTAATATTTATAAACTTATCTCAGCCAGATATAAAAGCTCGATAATACCAAATAGGAAATAGAGCTTATAATATGAGCAAACAGTTAATGAAATATGTTAAAAAACACTTTGAAATGAGTTAAAAACATATTTAATTTAAAAAAGAAACACTAGATAAATGGATAAATCTAGTGTTTCCTTTTCAAATTAAATATGTTTTTAACTCATTTTAAAGTGTTTTTTAACATATTTCATTAACTGTTTGCTCATATATATATATGTTAAGAAAAGTATCGATCAAACAAAATATTTAATGCTGTATATAAATTTATTCATCAGTACAAATAAGGACAGAACATAGAATTGAGGTAGGTTTATAGATGCTTTTATACCTCGACATTTCGAAGCCTAACGCTTCTCATTTCTGCTTCTATTTCACTACTGATGAAAATCATTTGGCTTCGAAATGTCTAGGTATAATCATCTAAAACCTCTTCTTCTTGACTTATCTGAAATGAACAAAAAAAAATCATAAAATCCAGTATACAATTTGTTTTTTCGATAATTTCCTTAATATATTTAAGCGCTACCTTACATGTTGAGCTTCTTTCATCTTGGTACGTTTTCCTTTGAAAAGTCGTTCATTATTTTTTAAATCCACTTTTTTTGTATCAAAATCAAAAATATTCATAACAGTTCCATACTTGTTGCTGTCACGAGCGCTTTCGATTCGTCCGCGAATCATCATCAGGTGTTGAAGTAAAAGTGCGAAGGGGCGAAAATGAGAATTAAAAGTGAAAACTAAAATATACAGTAAACGGCAATAAGCTAAAATATATAGAATCGATGAAGAGCCGATTAAAAATATAGGTCGATTAAAAATTCGGGTATTAAAATCAGAAAGTTAACAAAGTCCGCCCAATACGAACTACGGAAGGCATTTTAGAACGTTACTGCTTTTCTTGAATGCGATATCATTTATAGTGGGTTGAAGAACGGCCACCGAGAGTAAGAAGAAGGCCTGTTAACTGAATAATGTCTGCAGTCAATGTAAGTAAGATTTGTCAGACTGTCAGTACTATATGAGGGCCATTCGAAAATGAGCAATAAAACAATTTTAAAATGAAAAAGGAACACAGTTCGATTAATACTGAAACTGAACATTATTCAATATAAGATATAAATATTATCTATGTAAAATTAAGTAATTATAAAGCAATATACAATTTAATACTGATAAAATTAAATTATGAATTTCGGAAACAAAGAATTAGAAAACATATTAAACACCAACGAAAAATAATTTTAAAAGTGAAAACCATCGATATATAATTTTAAGAATGAAAACAAACGATAAAACACAAAAGATTGAAATCAAACAAATAATTTGAATACAAACAAGCAATAAAAGTCACTAGTGCAGAAATAATTTTTTTAATTTAATTTAGAGAAAAATCACAGCGGTTGAATGTTATTTTTTGGAAATTTAGAGATTATTCGGACTAATGTTCTCATCTTGCCTGTTTATTTCACAACGTTTTGTCATCGAATCTTGACTTCTCTTTTATTACATCCTCAGGACGAAAATGATGTTCACATACCTAAAAACACAATTAAAGAAAACATCCATACCATAATGTAAACTATTGTTAAAATCTAAGAAAAGATAGTAAACACACATTTACAATAATAATAATAATAATAATAATAATAATAATAATAATAATAATAATAATAATAATAATAATAATCACAGTGTAGTATCTGTTCTGATGCTTCACTTCATTTGTTCTGTCCTTGGTCAGTGGAAGAGAAATTCTTCATGACTGAGACAATTTTTATTTTATTTTTTTCTCATCTAGAGTGACCCTTTTGAGGGAGCTATATATTCTCACATTAAAAACCGACCTTATGTCTAAATGTGCCCTAGTGGAGAGGCAAGTAAATAAATTAAAAAAAATAATTTTCACAAATATTTTCATGTAAAAATTATTTGTTTATAATTCTAAAGCGAAACAATCAGTCACAGCTAATTTCATTAATAGCCGCGTGATGAATAATTTTCAAACCGACTTTAGAAAAAGATATAGAACTTTAAAATATCTGGAAATACTCAATGAAAGGTTTTATTCATTATTAAAAAGACATTTTGACAATTATTCTCATGTAAAAATTATGTGTTTATAATTTTAAAAACTAAAACAAAATTAAATTAAATTTTCAACCTTCTTGATAGACATTTTAGCCTTATAAGAAAATAAACAGTTAAAAATATCAACATAATGTTTGCTGTATTAGCAATAAATAGTATTGTTTCATTAATTTATATTAACAATGTTATCAAACGTTATGAAAGTACTTGAATACAGTTCTAATTAAATACAATTTTAATTATTAACAAATAGTATTACTTACTTTACTATATTTGGTTGGAATAAAATTTTCCCTTCTAATGTTACGTATCAAAATTGAGAAAATTTAGAAAAATAAAATATGTGTACTTTAGGACCTTTTGGATAATTTCCCCGGAAATTTGGAACAACGCAAGAATAAACTATGTTAGACAGCAAACTGAAAACTAGACAAAACTGCTGCTAATAGCCTAGACCATATCCCTACAAGTGAACTTAGTAATGACGTCACGCTGTCATGTGTATCGGCCTTCTTTACTCTCGTTAGCCACGGTTGAAGAGTTCTAATATATATGACGCTGCAAGAATTTTTAATTTTGTAATATTAGTTTTATGTATAATTATTATGTTGTCAACGAAGACCTTTCTAAGATTGGAGGAGGACAGTTATGTTCTTTTATCAAATGTTTATATATAGCACTAGCATTATTTAGATGCATGGTTATTCGCCGGAACAACGTTGTCGTTGTATGCCCAATTTATATATTATTTTCGGAGTTACATTCTCCCATAAAGCATTTGAATTCATACATTACATTGGTTTGTTCCAATGTTTTTACTGCCGGCGAGAAGTTGTTTCTAACCACAATGTTTTTTGTTCTAAACTTCTTGTAGTAGATAATAAATTTAATTTTAGAATTATTGTCAAAAGACGTAAAGTATCTACGTATGATTTTTGAATTTCATTTTCTTCGATTCTGAAGTTAGTCGTCATTTGATTTTGATAAAATATATTAATGAGGTTTGCATCGCGGTGTTGACTAATATTATTATTAGGGTTCTCAAGGGATTGTAACATTAGTTTTATTTGTTCATCAACAATGTAATTAGGAAGATGATTATTAATGCATACTTGTTTAATGTTTTTTATTTCAATTAGTAATGCTTTTTTGTAGGTGATATCATTTTAGCGAGATTTAATAATGATAAATATAATATATATGCGTATATATATTTATATATATATGTATATATGTATATATGTATATATATATATATATATATATATATATATATATATATATATATATATGCATATATATATTGTTTAGCCAAAGACAATTCTAAAAGCTAACATGCAAATTGCCTTATTTAATTCAATTTGTAAATATATTTTTCAATATTCTTAAAGAGAAACAATACAATACTTCAATCTGCTGCTGGCGTTCGCTTGAAAATATATACTGCAATAGAAATAAATTCATCTCCAGTCGGGTAAAATCTCAAGGTTTAAAAGATTTTCATCACGGAAATGTTCCCTAATAAAGAGTAAAATCAATATATACTGATTCTAAATCATGTCTGGAATTCCTATTATAAATCAGGTCACCTTTTTCTGGTTAAACCCTAAATTCAAATATTCAATTATAAGTAACATTTATTTGAATTAAATATAGAGAATGCTGAATATATTTAATAAAATTACACATTTCACTGATCTAATAAATATTAGAGTTATAGCGATCGCAAAAACACACACTACATTTCTGTATTTGCAGAAAAAAGTGATCGATTTTAAATACAATACAAAATGTT
>NC_136487.1:67093906-67166406 GCF_053919585.1 Euprymna scolopes
AAACCAATATTTTTTCTATTACCAAATTGTTTTATTAAAATTATATTTTGTTACGCTGAGTTTTAAATAAATGTTTTTATAATTATATTTTGATACATTTTTATACAATAAATGTTTTGCTTTTCAAATATTTTTGTGTTCGGAAAAAAATCTTGTTTATTACTTATTTGTCTCGTTATTTGACCAAGAAGAAATGGAATTTATCGCCTATTAACAATAACCACCGTCTGCATACTGCACAAGTGCCCCTGAAATGACTTTTAAACGATATCCTCCCCTCACCGTGTTGAACGGCTTTTAAAATAATAACGTTATTATTTCAGTGCGGTACTAAAAATATATCAGTACCGTGTTTTCTTTCTTGGCGTTTTGTAATAGCACAAGAATTGTTTCAACTAAATTAATTCTTTTAGATAAAATAATTACTTTCTTTGATAATACCTAAGTGTTTTCTTTAACACAAAAGGTTTAAAAAACTAAAGTATTTCTTAAATTAATTATATGGTTTTGTTTTTCGTGTCTTGACTCCGTGATCAAGTCTATTTTTTAAAACAAGAATTAAAAAGAATTTAAAACATATTATGGGGGTATATAGTCCCCTTTAAAAACAATATCTCCTTCAAGAACGGTTATAAAATGTGTTTCCACTCGATATTTTTTCAATAGGGACCAGTTTTCCGACCTAGCCAAAAGGGACGAGTTTTCCGCTACGAGTTTTCCGGGTGTGGGTTTTCCGGGTACGAGTTTTCCGGGGACGTTCAAACCCAGCACGTAAATGTCTTAATGTTTTGTTTTCATTAACTCGAAAGAAGTTTATATAAAATAATTTTATAAAAGAAACAGTAGGTTCTCTAGAGTGCAAGGTACAATAACATATTTTGAACTAAACTACTGCATGGAGGCGTGGGAAGCTTCCTTCAGGGCGATTTTCCAGATTTCGATGACAATAAAAATATAGGAGTGTTAAATATTCATCATTCGATCCCGAGCAACGTCGGGCCTTCCTGCTAGTATATATATATATATATATATATATATATATATATATATATATATATAAAAGTGAAAATGTCTGCCTGTTTAACTGTGTATCTGTGTGTCTGTGTGTGTACATTTCCCTACACAATGACTCTGTCAATTTTAAGTCTACAGACTCGAAATTTGATATACAGGGTACTGAGATTTGGGAAAATCGATGTGATCTGTTTTCGGCCAGGTATCTGGCGATTAAGGGGTTAAATGAAATGCTAGTATATCTATAAAAGTGAAAGTGTCCGTCTGTCTGTGTATCTGCGTGTCTGTGTGTGTACATTTCCATACGCACTAACTCTGTCAATTTTTATTCTACACACTCGAATATTTGATATACGGGGTGGTACTGAGACTTGGGAAAATCGATATGATCGGTTTTCGGCCATAAATTTGGCTGTTAAGGGGTCAAAGTTCAACGATTTGACCTTTGAGAACTCTACCAAAGTCCTCCGACAATTTTGGGTCTAAACACTTGAAATTTTAGATATAGGTTCCTTGGACATGGATCTAACTTAATAACTTAATTTGAGCCCAAAACAATTAATTTTAAGGGGTAATAATAGGGGTCAAAGTTTAAAAAATTGACAGTTTTTTTTTTGCTCAACATACATCTCTAAGCACCCGGACAACGCCGGGCTGAAATGCTAGTATATATATATATATATATATATATATATATATATATATATATATATATATATATACAATTGTTTACAAATAAGGACTTGGAGACATTATAAATACTTTCTAATTTGTATTCCTTACTAGATTTCTATGTATTTTGAATCTACAGAGAATTCCGGTCCTGGATATGGTCTTAAACTATATCCAGTGGTGAGGCCCCAGCTTGCGGGCTTTGGGAAGTGTGGAGCCACCCTTTAATTGCCATTGCTCCTAGGTCCACTCTGACCCGGAGTGGTAGTACCTGTTAGGGTCCTAACTATAGGTTAAATAGAAACCGACTTGAAAACAACAAATCTATTTTATTAAAAAAAATTTATTCAAAATCTTTGGATTCGGCATTAAATAACCTGAAAAGGGTTGATATGCCGTAAAACAAAAACAACCCACCAACCAACCAACCAACAGAGCATTCCAATGCTCAGTATACTATTTATATATTGACATTTTTCTTTGAGGTACACTGTTTCGAATGATATGAATGTAAAATACGCGATGTGCCATAAAACGACAAGCTTAGAAAACAGAATATATAAGAGAAACAGAATGTGAAAACATGTAGGCAGAAAAAAATTTAAAAGAACAATACGTGAGATTTGCTCTGTTTGATGAATGCAACGCAAGTTTTGACCAAAAAGTTATTCACCTTTTCTGAAGACTTCATTGATTCGAAGGAAACTGGTCAAATCTCCGATTTCAATATTCTATTTCTCCCATTGTTTAATTGTGTTTCCTTACTGTCATTTGTAAAGAATGGTATACATAATATGAATAACTAATCTATATAAATAAAACGGTAGATGTATGCATGTGAGTGTCTTTGTGAAAATATTTAACCGATAAACACTTAAACTTCTGATCACATAAAACTGAGATTTACAGGATATAGTAATAACAAATCAATGATGGTTTATACCACGTACAGAAATATATCAGCAAATTAAAATGCGAAATGTTCATTTCAACCAGCCGGCATATTTCTATTAGTTTTACGCATGCGCTAATTCAATCATACCTAGAAATGGTTTAATATTACATCTCTTTTTATGCATCTGACGGGTTAACTAAAACAGTGAGGAACGCAGTTGGAGCGGTAAATGTTTTGGTTTAGATTCTAGCTGATGGGACACAAATAAACTCTTTTCTTTCTGAAGCCATGATATATATAAGGGAAAATATAATATTTAATAGATAATTGATTCCGTAATAATAAATAGGAGATATGGATGAATTAAAATACGTGCTGCCTTTAATAAGACGCCAAACTTTTTTTGTATTGCACTTTTATTGATAGTACATACATGAAATTCTAGTCCCCTTCAAAGTAATCTCCTCCTGCTGCAATTCACTTGTTGTACTTTTCCAACAACTCCTGGAAAGCGCCACGGAAGTCCTCTTGTATGAGTGTGTCAATGACGTTCGTCACAACCTCGTTCATCTCAATTGTATCACAAGGAAGGGCTTGCTTTAGCATAGTGAACAACCAAAAGTAACAAGAAGAAAGGTATGAACTATAGGGAAGGTGACGAACCCTCTGGGTTCCCATGGCAACATATTCGCACAAATCTTTTGCATCTTCAGCTCCTACTGACTAATTGTGTGTAAAGTTTCCAAACTGACATCAAACTACGCACGTATTGCATCTATAGACACATGACAGTACTCATCCATGAAATTCTTTATTTGGCCAATCGTCTCTGGAGTTCTGACTCCCTTACTCCTTTCACACCTCTCATCATACCTCACAGATTTCTTGCCTTCATCGAATCTCTTATGCCACACCAAAACTGATGCTCGGTTTATGCAAGATGATTCAAACGTTGTCTGCAGCATTCCATACGTTCCTGTGAGAGTTTTTCAAGTTTAAAACAGAATATTATTGCATTTTTTCTTCTAAAGTGTCCTCACGTCTAGATAGCATTTTTGAAAGTCGCCAGCTGTGACAATCAGGTTTCAATAGAGTATATTCCTTCCCGCTGTAGCTGTCCATTTGAACCTGAAATCATAAAAGTTGGTTAGTTATCTCATAAGATGCATAGCAATAACATACTGGATTTTCATGAGTTTACGACAATTTTAAATGCCTGTACAAAAAAGTCTGGAAACTTATTGAAGGCAGCTCGTATATGTCAGCATATTTTACGACGGTGCAAGACAGAGTGCCTCCGATTAATAGAATTAATGTAATTCATATGAATAATCGTGGTAAACTTATTTGCATTGCTTTGTTCCATTATTGACAGTAGGTGCTTTGATTCATCTTAGAATCATATGTTTAAAATGCAGGACTACGCGAAGCTTTCAAAAATTCAAGCGATTCTATAGAAAACACAAGGAATTAAATGCTGGATCAAATAGTGTTTTTGCTCAAATAGCACAGACACTTAATGCCGGAAAACCACTAAAATACCGTAAATTGAACAAGTGAATTAGGAAAGACTCGTCCATGGAAGATTCGTTTATTTTTACTAAGTAAGAAAAATTGGCTATTATTGATAAATATCGATTGAAAACATTTTATGACCGTTCTTGAAAGAGATATTGTTTTTGTTTTTTTAAAGAGACTACAACTCCCATAGTATTTAAAAAAAAAATTTTACTTGTTTACATTTCTTTCAAAAAAGATAAACTCGATTTCTTTTTTGTTTTGCTGGGTAAGTTTTTAGTAGTTTTATTTTTTCAAGACTACACACCCCATAATATTAAAAAATATATTTATTTACTATTTAAAAAAAAAAAAAGATAAAACCGATGTTTCTAAGTGTTCCTTTTGTACCTAGATGGATAAGATTTTCGTGGTTTAACTTATTTTATGACAAATTAAAACGCAATGTTTACCCAGCCATGATTTATAAATAAGGGGGAGGTAACTCAATTCAAACTCTTCCAATTTTTCTACCTTGCAAAAATGGACGAATCTATGCTCAAACCGCGTTCTTGACATCCATAAATGAGTTTCTATGTTATATTTTAAGATGCTTGTTTAATATCTACACAGACAACACGACCGTATGGTAACACTTTGAAGAGCATTGATGATCAGATCTGCCTGGTTCTTTCTTTTGCAATCTAGAAAGGATGCTATGGAATAAAAGGACATCGTTATTTTTCATACCTTAAAAAATGAATCATCTTGTATTACCATCGCTCGCATTCTCGTATTTACCGGGTTTGAATGAATGACTATATCAGAAGAAGCTTTGATAAGCTTCTATGACTAACCCGTCACTCTAGATCTGAAACGGGAAACTTACTTCAATATGAATATCTAAGTTCACAAGAAAAATTGTCGTGTCCTTCAATCGCTTCAGAAAGTACCTCTACTGTATGATAGTCAGATACCTCCTAAGATAGAGTATTGTTATCACAACTGGAGAATTGCGACTCAAAGCACTTTCCTATACATTGAGAGAGTAAAGAATATGGCTCAAAATCTGGAGGGATAATGTTCTCTCTTCTTAGCAGTCCATTTCTGAAAAAAAACAAAAAAAACAAAAAAAAACAAGAGACGTTTCTAGCATGCCTCTATTCTATCTAGAATCATCCACTGTAAATATTTTTCTTTTTTTCCTATCTTTACTTACAACTAAATGTAATTACCATTAACTAATTTACTTACAATAAATTTACGTTCGTGGAATATGGAGCTGGTGAATACATCGTTATCGGTTTTAAGTCCAATGTAAACAAATACTTGTTGAGTCAACAACTGAAATAATCAAATTCTGGTTAGTTAAATCGTTGTTTCAAATCCTTTCAATTGTATTGATCATCGGTAATTGACAATCACACAAACAATAAACAATTATACTCGAGTATCTTTCGAGCCTTGATAAACGATGACCTATTAGTATTACTAAATGGCTTGCCAAGTCGCCAGGAAAAAAACTGACAGTTAACGCTTTTGACATTTATTATATTTTAATCGTCAACGGCTCGATACAAATGAATAAGGAAGGTCTACTCCAGTTGCAGAGGCTCTTCGAGAACGACGTAATAATTTTGAGTGACTTATTGAAATGAAATTTACGTGTTAGCCAGTCAAAACTGGCCGCGATTTGCAGGCACATACCTATCGGTTTTGGCGGTGAAATCGATAGTCAATGAGAGAAACACATTGCGCAAGAGACCGGTTTCCCAAGGGAGATAGGGTGGGGGAGGGCGGAGGGGGAAATGGGGTCAAATCGAAAACATAAAAAATAGGTTGAAGCACACGTGGACTTGGCTTATTTTGCCGGGAGCTGGAAATGTTTACCAGAATAATCATGCAGGGAACGTTTGTGATCTCAAACGGGAATAAAAGCAGGGGAATGACGTGGAGGAAGGAAAGGTGGTCGGCGGTCGGTTGTGAGCAACTAGAAGCCAGAAAGAAAGAATGGGTGATAAGATTTAAAGTTAAAAAAAAAAATAAGCATGGCATTATATAGTAATTGTAAAAGGAATAAGCAATGTGAATGAAGCATAATCCGAGGAATGAGTTATGAATGAGAATTAATAAGGTGAATATGGAGAGTAAAATAGAGAAACGATGAAATAAGATAAAGCAATGGAGTAAGGCTGATGAAGATGAGTTTGAAGAAAGAAAACTAACGACGAATAACAGTAAAAAAAAAGAGACGAAAGAAAAAGTAGAAGACAAACAATACACATAGCAATTAAATAAAGATGACGATGGCTAAGTGGTTAACGTCACGACCCACAGCCAAGTTCAAATGTAGGTCCTTTCAAATAAACACTGGAACTTAGAAATTTTGTAAACCTGCATCTGGTCCCTCCCGTAAGAACTCGATTTCATTCTAAAAGGAATTCTAACTGGAAAGATATCGAAGAAACGAATGCTAACAAAAATAATCTTATTTATACAAAATTGAGTGAATGATGCTCTACAACGAGAAGGAAAACATCAGCGGTAATGTAGTCGAACCTCAGTTATCGCTTCGACAAAATGTTGCCATTCTAAATGTCTAAATTTGAAAACAAAACGCATTTAATCGTAGCTAAATATTTATCTCTTTCACATAGACGGAAGATGTGAAACAAGACCGAAAAATTGAGTTTGAAAAACCAGCGCCCTACAGGAAGAGTATTCTGACCGTATAAAACTTGACGGGACATTTACTGGTATGAGAGTCTCAGGCGATTAGCAATAAACTCAAGTCTTATCAAATACAGAGACTGTGACAGTGGACTTTCTAGAACACCACAGGACAATACTAAGCAGACCTACAAGAGAATTTGGGTAGAACTAGAGAAGTAAAAAGAAATAGAAGAAAGAAATGGAAAAGCTAAAATATCATAGGAAAAAAACAGTTAATAGAATAAATCCAAGATATATACAAAGAAGACAAACATAAAAGAAAAGAAGAGGCAATGGAAAATACGGAAACAAAAAAAAATGAAGAAAAAGACGAAGCAAAAGGTAAGCGAACGGAGGGAAATAAAAAAAAGAAAACATGCGAAAGAGGACGAGACGGAAAGCAGAGAAGACTCATGGGAAATAAAAGAATAAACGAAAAAATGCAAAATAGAGAAAAGTTCATTGCATCTAACCAAAGCAAGAAAAGAAGAATGAAAAAATGTTAACTACTCATTGAAAAAGAGAAAACGAAAGAAAAGAAAAGGAAAATATATGAGAAAAAAAAAATGAGAAAAAATAAGGAAATTAATTAAAGGGTGACGTAGAGAAAATTTACAGAAAAAAATACGAATACGAAGAAGAGAAAAGAAGACAAAAATGAAAATTAGAAGACAGCGAACAAAAATACATCTTTTATAAAAAGAAAAAAAGTGAGATTAAGAAAATGATGAGGAAACAAAACATAGTAGTAGTAGCAGTAGTAGTAGTAGTAGTAGTAGAGGTGGAGGAAGCAGAAGAAAGAAGAAAGAAGAAGAAGAAGCATGAGAATGAAAAGGCTAAGCGAAGGGTAAAACTAATCGTCGAAAATAAAATAAAAACTAAAGAAAGTGGAAGAGAGACTACGAATATTGTTGTTGTTATTGGTATTGTAGTAGTAGTAGTAGTAGTAGTAGCATATTTACGACGAAAAAGGGAAGAAGGACGAAGGGGAGGAAGCTAAGTAGAAAAACTGGAAAAAAAATATTAACAAATGATTTGAAAAGAAAAGAGGATTAACGATGATTGAAAATAAGTACTCAGAAAGAATTGTAGAAGTAGGAATAGTGACAGAATAATAAGAATAAGAATTAAAATTTTAGAAAAAAAATGAAAGGAGAAAAGTGAATATGAAAGAGAAATATGCAAAAATCATAATAAGAAAAGTGAGAAAGAAGGAACAATAAGATGAAGAAGACGAATAAGAAGATAAATGTGGAAGAAGAAAAAATAATTTTAAAAAGGAAAAATTAAAAGATAAAAGGTGTTAAAACAGAATATAAACAATGAATGAGAAAAAGAGTAGTAGTAGTAGTAGTAGTAGTAGTAGTAGTAGTAGTAGAAGAGGAAGAAGAAGAAGAAGAAGAAGTGGACAAAAAATACGAAGAAATCAAAAAGATAATGCAAAGAAGGAAACGAAAAGAGAACGTGTTTAAAAAGAAACCACCGCAAGAAGAAGAAGAAGAAGAAAAAGAAAAAGAAGAAAGAAAGAAAAAGAAAGAAAGGAAGAAAGAAAAAGAAAGAAAGGAAGAAAGACGAAGAAAAGTAAGAGATGCACAAGCGCCTAAGACACGTGATGACGTCATCCCATCTGCTGCGCGATTCTTGTTCAGACATGTAGTCTTCCTTTTTAAACTGTTTACGGAAATGGTGTTCGTCAGATGTCTCCAGACATCGGAATATTCATGATTCCAACGCCAGTTGGCCCCAGTCTGTTAGACGTTCAGGCACGCTGTTTGCGCCTCCCAATACCCCGTTACAACCTCACCCTAATATACGAGCCGTAGAGAAAATCACGCATTAAAATAAGTAATACAAGGCACAGACCAACAAGCCCAAACAATCACCTACCCACATCTTTCTCACAGCGGGTGAATGATTAACCGAAGCTATACCATCGCGCGTCACGAAATCTACTTAATTTAAACAGTCATGCTCTCGGGACAGTTAGGATTTTCCTACTTTCGAATCTATGAGTAAAACAGCAAGCAAAGTGGTTGACTATAGTTAAGGCGATCCGAAGGCTCCCTTGTCATTAGCTGCTACACCGAGGTATAGGAAAGGGCGCCACTTGATGTTCAGAATTACCCCACTTGCCTTTGCTCCGCCTTTTATCATGATGAGTGTTTAGTAGGAGAAGCATCAAGCGCCATTTTTTAATGTATGACTCGACCGAAAAGTGAAACCCGATCTCCAGGCCATTAATAAAAAATTGATATCATTATGTTAAATAGGGCAACATAGTTATAACCTTGTTAAATTTGTTAATTAATATATTGTTTATAATAAGTATTGTGTTTGAGAATTGCATAACTCCAAAATAGTTTATTTGCCGTTGACACACGCAAAAAAAAAACAAAAAAAAAATAAAACAAAACAAAACTAAAAAACAAAACAAAACAAAAACCTCTCGGCCTGATGTCATTTATAAACATGTTCTCTTATTCACAGTTTCTCTTAACGCCGGAAGCTCGGCTGTGTGGCTTTTTAATCGTAAGCTTAAAAATCAACAGAGATTAGATCATTCTTGAAATTACATTCTCCTATTTATTTCAGTGTAATGCTAGTCCTGAGCAGTTCTAGGAGATCCATCCTCTTTGCGAAGGGATTAGTTTGTTGCTAATCGGTTAAGGTGACTGTTCCGAAGAATGCCGACGGGGCTGCCCAGGCATCTTTTGTCAGAGTCAGAGTGCTCCACCTCTAGAGTGTTGACGTTTAGTCTCACTTTTCGACCGTAATGTCAGATTTCTCAAGGTGGGAGAGAAATAAATAACAATCTCAATTTCCGTTTTCACTCTGCAGGCCTTGACAATTTTAGTTTTGAAACGCGTCCTCATTCTCCTGAATACAGACTCTACTAGTTTCAAAAGGTTACACATCCAGTACTGCACAGACTCAGCACCGCTTAACTCAGGTGTAACAACGTAATTGTAAGCGAATCCTTCATGAACTGATTCAGGTATAACCTTTAACCTTCAATGAGGCTTCAATTTAGAAAGTTTAAAGAGCCTGTAGTCACTTCTTAGTTACATAGTCTCGTTTTACCTAAATTAGAAGTGCCATTCAAGATCGGTTTTGCGGATTATATAGAACCTATCGTTTAGAGATTATTAATTTACACTTTAAACTTACAAAAAACTCAATGGACGTTTGGATAAGAAAAAAAAATAGCGTTTGATTTGGTGCTATGGACCCTGCTACAAGGACCCAATCAGTTTCGTGGGATTTGTGGTTTAAGTAAGATGCAATTATCGCCCATTTTTATCTAGCCTTCAGACTAACATAAAAATATAGAATTTGTTGGGGGTGTTTTCAGTCTCAGCAGATACCTCACTAAATTATTTCTATTCTGAAAAGAGGGGTGCTTCTTGTCCGTCGCTTGAAGAATCCCGTTTTTGGAGACATCCAGGGGTTCGATCTTGAATATTTTCTTTGTGCGGGTACTACTTCGAGAGCATAATGAATATAAAATTTGTTAAGTTTTGAGACATTTGTGCTGAACAAAGATGGCGGCGTAGTTCAGATCAGTAACCAAGATGGCGGCGTAGTTCAGATCAGTAACCAAGATGGCGACCAAGAATCAAACTTTTTAGTTTTCCAAGAGATCATAGGTCCAGTCTTTGACAGTCTAAATGTGAAATATTATAGCATGCTTGAGAAAAACGATGGCATACATTCAGGATTATGTTCCAAGTGTGTAAAGGAGCTTCATTTCATGAGGATATGGTAATCATAGTCCGATACTTGTCATATTTTTACGACCCATTTATTTCCTCTGCTGGGACTTTTGTCCCTTCTGATCATATTTGCGCTGTTATCTTCTGTATTGCCTGAAATAACAAGGGTTAACAATCAGAGAATGCCAAACAGGTCCCCCTCTTGTTGTCCATATCCAATGATAAAGCCCGACTTAATGTTATGTTAAATACAAGTTGGAAGACAGATATATTTTTACAAAGGAACACAAATGATTAGCAACTCCTGTAAACACTCATTGAAGTAAAAATTCATAACACAATATACTAGCAGGAAGATTTGACATTTTGGGAGATCTAATGAGAATCACAACTGGGTGGTTTGATTACTTATAAGAACATAACTTTGTTTTTAGTTGCCGCTCCCTATCCCCGTTTTGCCCTCTAATTCAGTCGAAAAAAGCGATCAACGCTTCCGTTCTTGCCATACAGTTCATGTTTGCTACTAGGTGCATCACCATTACAAGTAGATTCAATTAGAGCCCATTTAAATATTGAGTGAAATGATTGCCCAAAGTGAAGAAGATTTGAGTCAATTCCTCTAAATCGATCAGCTAAACCATTACTTCTTCTATTAAATAATCTAATGGCAGCTAAAATGGCATTGATGATATACGTATGACTTCTGCTGATGAAGCAGAAGTCATACGTATATCATCAATGCATCAACAAAAAACGCACAACAGAAAGGTATATTTAAACATTCCGTATAACTTTATAAAAAAACACTTTCTTTGAAAATTATTAAATTTATCTTGCTACAAAGATTTGATACAGATTTGACATCAAAATAACTTTTCTTGAATCATAAAAGGATTATTGAATGCAATTCAGGTTTTTTTCTCTGTTGATTAGTGAATATTGATTTGATTCAGATTTATATTTCATGATTGAATTTTGTGGTTTACATCTCGCAGAACAAATGCCGTGATTTCAGCCTGAGTTTGCACAATGTCTTCTTTTCTAAAATATTTCACTTGCTCGGAAAGTGATAGTCAAATATTTCTTTTGTATTAGTCGACATATATAAAACGCAGTAGGTACAACCAGTTCCTCTATAGTTACAGGCGTTTTTTTAAAGAGGCTTTAGTCATAGATTCAAGCCATTTTGGCCATCTTGAAGAAGCCTAACTATTCTACCCATTTCTTGATAGAATTCTTGTTCAAATCAATTAACTGTTTTGAGATTTTCCCCTGGTAATGTTCATGATGCAGAAGCAGTCATAGATGAATTCTAACCAGCTGCAAGATTGACACTTTGAATTCTGCTAACAGTTTCAGGAACATTCGTCCTAATCTTATATTTTTATCCAAGTCTCCAAGTTAGTGCATTTGGGAAATCAATTTCAGTTATCGTTGTCTCAAAAGTATCGATATATTAATACGATCGTGTGTGTATTATTTTGCGTCATGCTTGCATCGTTTTTTCTTCTGAGTGACTGTCGTTTAATTGTTATGACCTTCCATTTCTTGAAATAAATAAATTCACCAAGGATTCTTTATACGTTTTGGTTTCAGTTCCGGTTATAACTGATGGAACTAGTTATCTATTTTTTATAAATAATTTTACCAAGAATTCTTCATAAGTTTTGGTTTCAATTATAGCTGACAGAACGCAAGTTATCTCTCTCACACTCTCTCTCTCTGTCTCTCTCTCTGTCTCTCTCCCTCCCTCTCTCTCTCTCTGTCTCTCTCTTTCTCTCTCTCTCTCTCTCTATATATATATATATATGTACGGTGATTTTTTTTTTCTTCATAAGTTTTGGTTTTGGCTTCAAGATAATGCACCCTAGCCATATGGATACATTTTTTTAATTTTTTAATTACAACATTATAATATATAAGAATCAATAGGAAATTGACCCTATAATAATATATACGAAATCTGCAAGCATGAAAATATCATATTTAAGCGTATTTTACGAACGGGCTACGCCGGGCGTCCCTGCTATCTTAGATAAATAATTTTGCAGTTTTAACAAAAGAGCTACAATAATATCAGGGCGTTTTTTATGTCGAATCTCCAGAGAATGGCAAGATCAGTATATTACATATGAAAGATTCAGCTGTGAAATTTTCGCAGGTTCCCCTTGTTTTTAAGAACATTACTTTTCTTATCTTCTTTAATGACTGCGTAGAATATCTTACCATTGTCTCTGAATAGTTCGTATTTTTATGAAACAACCTACTACTCAGGTTAGCAGAGCTTTACTCTTTATGAAATTTTCCCAGTGATTCCAAGTCATTATTATTATTATTATTATTATTATTATTATTATTATTATTATTATTATTATTATTATTATTTTTGTTGCACCATTTAAACGTATTATCAACATGTAAGCGGATAGCTTGTCCTTTTAAATATTAAACTTAAGAAAGCACCATGAAGTCTCTGCTGCATCCTAAAAATCTCAAATCAATAAAATCTCCAACTTTTTGGAACATGCCATTATTCCTCAAGTATTTTTTTTACATCTTCAAATAATTATTCAGGGTGTTTGGTTTGGTTTGGTTGTTTTGTAGAAGAGGATTGTTGTTTAGTTTTTGATTTTAAAGAACGTAATAGAGTTTTGCAAAGTGAAAGAGTAAAATTATATCAACAATGTTTGCATGCATTTTATGTCAGAAAACCAATATCTTCGGACAGCCCAATCTGGTAATACCAGATGTTCTAACAGTTATTACAACCATGGACCTGGGTGTAAATATAGCTATTTATCATTCCTCACACTTCAACATTCCTCAGATCACCAAAAGGGGGGCCTTGCCACTGGATGTCTGTAGAGTCATACTCAGAACAATTAATTAGTTGTATTATATCAGACTACTATCTTCATCTTGCGTTCGAGTTTTGGAAGATTCACCTAAGGAAAATACTAAATGACATTGACGTTTTGAGAATAACATCTCATATGAGAACGGTAATCTGTATAATCCAAATAATACCGACTCAGAACGATGACATTTATATAAACGTCATAAATATAGAAGTGATGTAATAAATAGAAGATCGAATGTAATCTTTATGCTCATTTTTCGCTTTCTCACCAGATCTGTGGCTGGTATAAGGTCGGATTAATCTAGGGGTATTTAGCTCCCAGAAATATGGCGGTATGTATGGGGCAAACATACAATTTAACCCACTTGACTGTAGTTCTTCTTTTTAGTATAAACAAAACAAAATATTTCACAAACGAAAATCAAATAATTATTTCATTTGATACATAGACATGAGAAGATAAAGATGTAAACGGTGGATAAGCTGTCGTAATTCTTTTCCTCGTCTGTTGTGAAGTAGACGCAGTTCATCTATTTGTAGGAACATTCTTCATTTATTTCTTGAACCATTTGTTCATCCAATTTGTTCGATCAATCATTTATTAGATGGGGTTTTTAATGGAAAATCGCCCCAGACAAGGCGTGAAACGACTAGACATGTATAGCTAAGAAAAACAAAAGACCATTTGCGCAAATACAGATTTCTCAAAAAGAGAACACATTTTAGCTAGGAGAAAATCAGTGAGCATAAAGAGAATTCAAACTCTTGAAAATTTTGGAAATAAGCGACTTGAATTAGAAGCTGTACTACAATATGATATTAGAACAGCGAATTGATATAAGTCATTAGGCCAACGACCTTGGACAATGTATGCAGGGATTAGATATAAATATTTGGAATGACACATGCATGAGTAGTATTTATAAAAACACGGCTGAGATTAGCAACATCACGTATGTGATAAAGCGTTGCCGATAAGTAGAATGACTAGCTCAAAATGGACAGATATTCACCAGTCTTTATATGACAAAAGTTTCATTACAATTCATTGGAATAAGATTTCTAGATATGGAGAATAGACTCAGGTTTGAGAAAGTGCTTAGAGAGATAGATATAATCGATTTACGAGAAGCAGAAAAAAAGAATGATCTAATAAAATTTAGTGATCAAGAAAAACAAATTCCTGATTTCTAATCGATCACTTTATTTAAATATGTCCAGTGCTTTACCCCCCCCCCCAAAAAAAAAAATCTTCAAAATTTTATGAAGAATGATAGACAGTAAAAAAAAAACAAATATAAACCAACCTCTTAAAGAATAAAAAAAATGACAAAACTCAATAAATGCGGAGGCACGTGAGTAATACAATAACACAATTCTCTTGGCTTTCCGATTCCATTTCAAACCGAAAAGAAGCGTAAGCTTAACAGTCTTTAAATCCGACTGGGTTTTAACTTAAAAACTGTAATATATTTGAAGTTTGATTGTTGGTATTATCAAACCTCAATTCTAGACTAAAAGCCAAGTAGTTATGCAGTATAAAGGCGTTAAGTAACTCGCAATCGAGAGTAAGTCAACTGCAAAAAATAGAAACGCAAGAACTCCGATCTTTTATTTGGGGGACGAGATGTTTTCAATGTATTTTATAGTATTACTGTTGACATTGATTTGATTTCTTTAACAAAAACATGTATGCCTCTCAGCTTTAGTTCTGCTATAATAATAACATTGGAGAAAAATATGTCCGTTTCATATCTTCATGGAGCTAACACGCATATGTTGCTTACCATTATTTCCGGAAACGTATTCCACATCCACATAATTCGCATATATTACAATGATGTCCTCTGACCCTCGTTATCTCCCTTCTAACACACACACACACACACACACACATACACACACACACACACACATATATATATTACGAAAAATGTCTATCGTTTTATATATATATTATATATATAATATATTATATATATAATGATAATATATTATATTTAATATATATATACATGTATATATATATATTAAATATATATATATTAAATATAAGTATATTATTTTGATATGTGCCTCTGTGTTTAATATAGCAATTTTTCCATCGTTTAGAGGTTGTGATTATCCGAAATAAATATAGATATAAATACCAGAGATTAGTAATATTTATTGATATATTTCATAGCAAAAGTTAACTAAACTTAAAAAATATGCAATATATATATATATATTTTTTTTTTTTTACAAAGGCATCACCACATTATCAAGGCCCAGAGGCCACTCAAGGATAAGGGTTAAAGAGTGTACAGTAGAAATTGGTCAATATAGTAATCATTAGTAATGAAAATTTGGTAAATTTAATAACTTATATGGAACGGCTCATCAAGAACTTATTTACTTTAGACTTGAACACAACCATATTGTAGTCAGCCGGAAAGCAGGAAAACGGAAGACAATTCCACAGGCGTGCAGTTCTAAGAAAGAAGCTTTGTTCATGGAATCTACGTTTAGGTTTAGCCACAGATAAAGAGTGGGGGAAATTATTGATAGTGTTTACAGCTAGACGAGTGTTTCTTGTGAAAGTTTGGCGAGGGGGGACCAAAGATTGAAGCTCAGTTGAACACTTTCCATGAAAATAACGATACATCAGAGACAAACTCGCAACATCTCTTCTGTGAGATAGAGGTTGCAAGGAGGAGAAAAGGACATCTCCTACGAGGCTACGAAGTCTATTTTGAACTCTATCAAGGCAGGACAAGTCATGTGTGTGTGTGTGTGTGTGTATACATATATATATATATGTATATATATATATATATGGCAGATGATTTCTTTTTTATAGTCTCACATCGTCAATATCTACAACAGAAAAATGAAATTTTCACGTGGATTCATTATGTCAGTCACCATAAAAATGCAATTTGGAATCCCCTTGGATTAATTCGGACAAACAAATAGGAGGGATTAATTTTAGGCCTATATATATATATATATATATATATATATATATATATATATATATATATATATATATATACATATTTCTCTCTCTCTCTCTCTCTCTATATATATATATATATATATATATATATATATATATATATACATGTTTTAAAGTTTTCAATGTATGTGCTGACAAGCAAAATCATAGCTTGCGTACGAATGTTATTTTGTAAACTATTTTTCTGAGAGGATGAGAACCATTTTTTAAAGCTCCATGTAATAAGAAAAATGTTAATTTGTCTAACTTGTATTCCTTGTCGTATAATAAATTGTTGGAATTCTAATTTAAATTGATTTTTATTTTTTCTTCGGGGACAATACGTGCAATGTTTTCCTTTATTTACAATTATTTATTTTGTAAAGTTTTCTTAAGTTATTAAGAGTTCAGCCTGATATAGTATATACATACATATATACATACATTTATATATATACATATATATGTGTGTGTGTGTGTGTGTTTGTATGTGTGCGTGTGTGTTTGTGTGAGTGTGTGTGAGTGTGTGTGCGTGTGTATTAGAAAGTTGTAAATAAGATCAATTTTGTGTTTTATCTTCATGAAAGCACTTCAGTTTTGTTTCACGAGTGATGACAAAGATTAAATGCGAAAAATTCTGAGTAACTTAATTTCCATATATTTTAATAACCTACTACCTAGCTACATTCACAAATTTGCAATGCTGAAGTAAATACTTAAAAACGATACATAAAATATTAATCTCATAGATATTCGTGTGGATATTATATATATATATATATATATATATATATATATATATATATATGCATATGGAATACGGAAATAGTATTAAAAAACTATATATATATATATATATCCTTTTTTATACGTAGTTTCGTATCCCATATTTTCTTTTTCTATCTCGACTCCTTCTTTCTACATTTTCTCTTCTATCTTCCTAATTTTTCCTTTCTTCTTTTATAATTGGCTTTTCTTTTATGATCCACATTATTTCATAGTAGCTTTTGTATATATATATATATATATATATATATACATATATATATATATCTATATATACTTTTTCACTAGTATTAATATATATCCTACTCTTCGATTAAGCCTTATATATTATACTTACATTTTATTATTTACCTTATTATCTTATTCGTTCATTCTCATTTCATATCTAAATATTATTAAGAATATTATTTTTTCTATATTTGCATTTGGTATAATTCTGCCCTTCTCATTTTCTGATTAGAAGCATTTAGCTTAGTAATGCGATGGCTGAAGAGTTTTCCTTAATTTTCCCCTGAACTTTTTTATGGTCTCATGATATAATAACGTTATATATAACTTGTATTCTTCATCTTTTATTTATTTATTTATTTATTTAATAATAATAATAATAATAATAATAATAATAATAATAATAATAATAAGAAGAAGAAGAAGAAGAAGAAGAAGAAGAAGCAGAAGAAGAAGAATTCTGATTTCGTTTATAAACGTCTCTCTGGAAAGGGATGGGATTCATTTCGAGAGGATTTCCCTTAATCCCGGCTTTAAACCAGGAGCTTCAAAGATCAAGGGTTTTCCTAAGGATGTTGGTGGCAGCTATACTTGCAGAGGTTTGAAGGCTACCTAAAACATCGGGGATTTGTAGTTTTTTTCAATTGTCCTTCCAGACGACTTGATACTACTCTTAGTGTACCAACTACGACCGGGGTTATTTGTGTTTTAACCCCGTGTATACGCCTTATTTCCAATGCCAATGGAGCATAATTGCTCCACTTCTCATTTTCCTTCTCTCTCACATTCCTGTTTCAGGGTACTGAGAAGTCTACAATCTGCCATAGTTTTGAGACCTTGTCAATGACGATCTAATCCGTACGATTATGTTCTAATTGCTTGGTCGTTATGACACTTTTGTCCCACCATACCTCTACCTTGCCATCCTCACTTGTTCTTACTTCATTAGGCACCTCCTCAAACCATTTTCCAGCACATTCACCCCGATCCTCTTACACACCTCCCAATGCATCCGGAGTCCCATGCGATCGTGTCTTTTGCGGTACTCTCTCTGGGCCAGTCCACTACACCCTGCTGCAAGGTGCGCAATTGACTCTGAGGTCTTACCACAAATCCGGCATTCTGCAGCAACTTCCTCTCCTAGAACCACTTTTTTGTAACAATCGTGTTCCTAATGCCTGCTCCTGTGCTGCACAAACAAAAGATTCAGTACTCTTAGCCAGATACCCAGCTCTAAGCTATTGCCATGATCTTTCATCAGCCACTTCTGTTATATCCTAGAAGAACCTCCCATGCATTTTCTTCCTAGCCAGTTCCTCTGCCCTTTCTCTATCCATACGTTTCACATAATCGGCATTGATCTCACATACCTCCACTTTATTGGCCACAACCTTAAGTATCCATTCCTCACTTCTAACCACATCTCCTCGGTTCTAACACAATATTTTACACTTTTCAATCCTCTCCCACCATCTGTCCTCTTTTGATACAGCCTTGCTACGCTACTTCGAATGTGAAATATACCAAACATTGCTAAAACTTTCCTTGTTTTGATATCCATGGCATGCAAATCCTTGTCAGACCATTCTAAAATTCCCGCACTGTATCTCAAAACATTGACTGCCCATGCATTTACTGCTTTCATTAGGGTTCCTCCATACAGTTTCGACTTTGCATTTAGTTTCACTCTTTTAATACTACTACTACTACTACTACTACTACTACTACTACTAATAATAATAATAATAATAATAATTTTTTATATATATATATATATATATATATATATATATATATATATATAGGGATCAAAACACGGAAGAATTTTATGGAACAATTTTATACAAATTTCCTAATGAATTCCAATAAGGACCATCCACCTAACTTACTACAAAATATTAGTTTTATTTTGGTGTCTTGAATTCACTCTCCCCTTTTTTGTGCTCATGATGAGTTAAATATTCGACTATAATTAGCCTCAATGATCATTGTCAATTGTAAAATAAAACGGTCGTACACTCAAGTTAATTTTTTTTTCTTGTTGAAACTGATTCATAATTTATAGTTATTAATCTTTATAATCACTATTTATATAGCTCTAGAAGGAGTATGCCTATTGAGCTTATTATATATTCACAGTATTATGAACATTATTTTACAGTATTGACACATTAAAATAGATTTTACTATTATGACTCCAGGTCTTACCCTCTCTACAAAATTATATATATATATATATATATATATATATATATATATATATATAAAGCTGAATGTCTGTGTGTGTGCGTGTGTGTGTGTGTGTCTGGTCACGAATAGGTTCTTATATGATTGACTATTTTACAAAACTGATTACATATAATGATAGAAGATGTATCGATGATCAGGAATGGGTATGTTTGATGTGGCAGAACGGTGGTTCATAAAAATTGTGGGGTCTTCGTTCGCGCCTGGCCCCCAAATAAAATTGTGGGATCTGTGTTCGCGCCTGGACCCTTAAGTATTGAAATAAAAAATGAAAAAAAACGTTTACAAGGGTTTTTGATATAGATGTACATAAGGATACTTTGATAAGTGTGTTTCAACTTAAATAGGGATGGTATAATAAAATTGTGTGGTCTGCGTTCGCGCCTGTACTCCATGAAAATATGGCACAAACTTCAACAAAGACTGTTCATATCAATTTGCGTAAGAAAACTTTGATAATTATGTTTCAGTCTGAAGAAATATGGTATAATAAAATTATGAAGAAATCTATAATATAAAGCTGAACGTCTGTGTGTGTGCCTGATCCTGAATAGGCTTCTATATGGTTTACTATTTTAAAAATAACTGATTGCATATAATGATAGAAGATGTATCGAGAATCAGGAATGGGTATGCTTGATTTGGCAGAACGGTGGTTCATAAAAAATGTGGGGTCTGCGTTCGCGCCTGGCCCCCAAAGTATGGAAATAAAAATAAAAAAAAACGTTTACAAGTGTTTTTGATATAGATGAACATAAGAATATTTTGATAAGTATGTTTCAACTTAAATAGGGATGGTATAATAAAATTGTGGGGTCTGCGTTCGCGCCTGTACTCCATGGAAATATGGCATAAACTTTAACAAAGACTTTTCATATATATTTTCGTCAGTATACTTTGGTAATTATGTTTCAGTTTGAAGTAATATGGTATAATAAAATTATTGGGTGTTCGTTCGCCCCTGACCTCCATAGAATGGAAATATGTCACACAGTTTAACAAGGTTTTTTAAAAGGGGTGAGGGTCCACAATAACACATTAACTTTAATCTTAATTCACGTTAGCTTTTATTTATTTTTTTGAGTTGAATCATATTGTGTCGAATAAATTCACCTCATAAATTCACGTTTTTATTAAAGTGAAAACAAAAACAAAAAAAAATAGTCGGAACTTTAAACAATTCTCGACACAAATTTTGCATAAATCTGTTGTTTTTCTTTCTCCACTTGCACGTGGCACTCTTTCGAAAATAGATAAATAATGAAAAATAAGAACGTTACTTGTTATCGTGTCAAAAGAAGGTAAAAATCCTGCTCACGTGATTACGTGTATTTTTAAAACATATACATAACCTTTTTATTTTTATTCATATATATGTTTTAGCTTTTTTGTCAGTGTGCTAGAAGGAATTCATTTGATTACAACACTTTTGCGTGTTTTTTACATACAATAGTACAACCCTGAATCCGACGGCGCAATACTACACCGTCCAATACTGAAAAACTGAAACGAAGCTGTTCTGCTTGAAAAGGGATCCATTTTCTTCTTATTCATATCGATTCTTAGCTTAAAAAACTAAAGTAATTACGTGTTTACTTATTTAATATCCCATTTTGCTGTTTCGGATTATTTTACTAAAGTAAGTAAAACTTCATTATTTTTCAAAGCTGTTTTGATTTCTTTGTTTTACGATATTTCGTCGATATTATTAAGTAAGAGTGTTTAGCAGAAAAGCCAACAAACGACTACCCGAAAAAATAAATATACAAGAAATAAATGTTACCATAGTCAATAAAAGTTCAGTTCATGTTTTTTTTTGTTTTGAAATAGTTGTTAATGCTCTTTACTTGAAATAATTTCAGCGAACCGAAATTGAAACGAAATTGGAGGAGATAACTACTTAAATGAATATTTATATAAACTACACATGCCATAATCGAATATTTCTCAAGCACAAAATAACAAAAAACATTGAAATATATTTATAAATATTCATTACGTTGACGGAACTCTCTTAAATTATAAAACTAGAATGCTCAGGTCCCCCTCCTTCAAATTGAAAACGGGGCTCTCCATTTCAAAGTCGCTTCCATTTTGATTGTTTTAAAACTACATAAAAATACAAACCAATGAACTTTTATTGACTATGGTAACATTTATGTCTTGTATATTTAAATTATTATATATATAACATTTTCTCTTTGTAAGGAAACATCATTTTGTTGGTTACTCTTGGCTACGAATGGAAACAAAGTTTATATAAAAAAATATATTTTCGCGAAAATTATCTTTACTTTCATGATATTTTGCTTAGGGTAAAATTTTTGAGTATCAAAACCTATCTCTTTACAACCCCCTCCATTTCATAACCTATCTTACTTTCATCAATCATAGTCCATTTTCTGTAGGCTGTTTTTTAACGTAGTCAATGACGGGCACTTCTGCTAGTATATATATATACAGAGAGAGAGAGAGGGAGAGAGAAAGAGAGAGAAGGGCAGTGACAGAGAGAGAGACAAAGAAAGAGAGAGAGACAGAGACAGAGAGAGAGAGAGAGAGAGAGAGAAAGAGAAAGTGAGTGAGAGGGAAAAATATGAATGGTGCTTCTGTCATGACGTCATTTCCTGACAAGTTAATTCAAATTATTGGTCTTTGATTGCTAGTAGAATTTTCCCATTTTCTACTTAATCTAACACTTACGTAAAAAATTCTATTTTAAACAAATTTCAAAATGTATAATTCTTATAATCGTGACTTTTCGTTCTTATTCAACAATGAACATGTTTGGCAAATATATATTAGATGGTGATTGATGCGATTTCAAGTATTTAGTTATATTTTCCTTCAAAGTTTCATATTTTTAAAATCATTCTGATTTTTATAAAGTAGTGTTGCTGTTGCTCCTCGCAAAAAATATCGGGCATTATTTAAAAATAATTATCATTTTTATTGCGTTTTATATTGTATTGATTAAGAAAGTACAAATAAAAATTGTATTAGTATTTTGTCTTTATATTTTTTGATTCGAACTGTTTATACGGGTGCAATATTTATATGAATTTATGTTTACTGCTTACAGTCGTAAGTCGATTAATGAATACAAATGTAAAAAAGAGAGCGTTTCTTAGTGATAATTTAATGAAGAAGAAAAACGTAAAAAAATGGAAGAGATGTTGAACGAATAAGTCAGTCCTTGCTAAAGGCTACTGAAATTATAAACAACAAAGAACAAAACAAAACATTTTGTTTTCCTTCTTCTTCTTCTTCTTCTTCTTCTTCCAGTACTTCCACAGTCAATCATCGCTAATGTCTTTGCTCCTCAAATTGTTCTTGTATATTTTTTCTTTCCGTGTTTTCTCGATAGTATTACGATTCGTTCGTTTTCTTCTTCTTCTTCTATCATGCTACTCCTACTTTTTTATACATTTTACTACTACTACTACTACTACTACTACTACTACTACTAATGATAATACGACTGCTACTGCTGCTATGACTACTACTATGCACCTTACATTGATGTATATTTCCTTTCACTTTATCAAACTCAATCATGTTCTGCAAAGCCAAAACAAAATCAAAACTTTTCCCTACAAAACAATCAAACAAACCCCATGAATAAATATTTTAATATATAAAATTAAGAACATTAAGCATAAAAACTTTTTCAAAAATAGCTAAACTCAGAATTCAATAACCCTAAAAGTGTCGGTATTTCATTAAAAAAAAACTACTAATGATACTATGTATAGGACTACGACTTATACTACTACTACTACTACTACTACTACTACTACCGTTTGTCTCTCTATCTTAAATGCTGCAGCTGCACGCTCTTGTAAATATAGATTACGCATTTGAAAATCCCAGTTCCAGTTTTGTCCTTATACATCATAACGAAGAAACAAGAAAAGGAAATGAAAAATCTTGAACCTACATCTGTTGATTCAATCTACGCGTTTAAAGATGAATCTGATAATTCAGGCTTATGCGTCAGCTCGACAAAAATTCTCGCATGATTGGTACTTGTCAATGTTTTTTACAAAGGGGTCGCTACATATCAAGTCCTGGAGACCATTCAAGGATAAGGGCTAATGCGTGTACGGTAGTCATTGAGACAATAGCGTAGAAATCGTTAGTAGTGGAAAGTTGGTATGATTAGATTATGTAAGAGGGCAGTTCAATACGCACTTTTTTATTTTGGAGTTGGAAAGCAGACCAGCGGAACAGAGTTCCACGGGCGGGCATCACTAGGAAAGAAGCTTTGTTCATGGAACCCCTGTTTAGGTTTATGCACCGATAGACAGTGGGGGGATTTATTGATAGTGATTTTGGCTAGACGAGTGTTTTTGTGAAGGATTGGCAAAATGGGGCTTTAGATTGAATCTTAGTCAAACACTCGCCATGAAAATAAGGATAGAGCAGGGAGGACCTCGCAACGTCTCTTCTGTGGGAAAGTGGTGACAGAGAAGAGAAAAAGGCATCACCTACTAGGTTTCAAAGCCGGTTTTGAACATTGCTAATGCCGGATAAGTCCCCTGATCAGCTTCTGCCCAGATGTGGCAACAACAGGATCTACTTTGCTCTTATACAGGTAGAGGATTGCATCGGCAGTGAGATATCTACTGGAGCGATTCTCCAGTGGCATTGGCAACAGAATTGAAATATGTGCTCCATTTCAGATAAGTGAAGTCCAGACCAAGAAGCTTGTCTAAACATGGAGCATCCTCCAGACGAAAGCCATTCATTTTAATTGAGTTCAGATGTGATGCAGAGCGTTGATGATGGAAAGAAATAAGTTAGTTTAATATTAACCACCTTTTCCCCAAACGAAAATAATTCGTTGATTTGTACACACTTTAGAATTGAACCAATCATTTAATCCACGAGTATAAATAGCTCTCGCTCCGTTATCAGTAACAAGAGAGAACTTTTGAATTATTCTTAATTTTATTCTTCGTATTGCACGTACTAGGGATTTTACCTTTTAAATCCAGAAGACGTAATTATAAATTTATACGTTATCCGTTGCTCTTCGGGTTCATGAAGACAATTTGTTAATATTTTACTTTCGATGGCGAACCTTCATCAGTTTTTTTTTTCGGACTCTAGATATATCTTAGATTAAGTCTCCCGTCTTGTATGAAAGAAAAGCGGACGAACGAATAAAAAACAAAAAAAAAAAAAAAGATAGTATCCTTCTTCTAATTAGACAACTCCGCTCATTTGATAATTCACTGAACTTTTTTCCCGCCTCTTATTCGGAAAATGTCAGCAAATCAATCTCACACAACCGAATCAAATACGTTTCGACCTCTTGACAAACACTTCTCACCTCCGATTTTCTTCAATTTTTGTCTGATTTTAATTTTCGTCGGCTATGGCTTGTGCAAGGACAACGAATAAAAACAGGAAAAAAGAAAATGAAAAATGAATGAATTAATTAATGAATGAAAAAATAATGAAATGATGAATGACCGAGTGCAGGGGCTGATAAAATGTATGCAGAAATCGGAGCGAGAAAATGAAGGATAAAATATAAAAAGTTATAGCGGAACATTTCCTCTCTCTCTCTCACGCATAGACACACGCACAGATATACATACACACATACACAAACACGCACACACACATATATGTATGTATGTATATATATATATATGTATGCGTAAAATTAGTAGTAATGGAAGAAGCTGTCAGTCCTAACGTTAGACTAACACTCATTATAAATACGACTCCATACAGCAAACTACGATGTTCGAGCTTAATACGGATGACTACGAATAGACGTACAAACGTCCCTACGTTCGACTCCCATCGTGTTTAACACGTTGACCCTTGATAATTGTACCTTTAACACGTTATTGGTTCATTCATGGTTTTTTTCTCTCTGATTTTGCCATTCGTCAAATAAGTGCACATTGCATGTCAAATATAAAGAACCCCCCCCATATATATATATATATATATATATATATATATATATATATATATATATAATCTTGTAAGTTTCTTTAAAACCTTTAAAATTGTCAAATAAAAATTTAAAAAATGCCCTTCCTTGGAAGATTATTTTGTCAATAAATCAATAATCTCCCGTATTGCTGAACAGTTTTACCTATATGAACAAACAATAGTACCAACGTTCTTAAAGGGATCATCAGTTGCTTACCATGTCGCACTGTTTCGTGAATTTAAAAAAACAAACCAGTATATTAAATCATGGCTCCCCAACACTGTTAGTCAAACACCACCTCCCTCAAAACACATGAACACAAATATTTTTCATACTGGATCTAACTTTGTCCCACGGATAAATTTAGGCTAACTAATCCAGGTCATTTAAGAAAATATTTATTTCCTGTGTTCTCTGTTCCTTTTTCCACAAATTAATTTACAAACTAGTGTTTTTATATAGTGTTCTATTACTTATCACCTCCTTTCTTTGTTGTTCGTATCATTTTTATATATTTACATTCTTGCTTACTCATACTATCTCTATAATTATTAATTAATAAAAATGTATAAGATATATAAAAATATGTATAGAATCAAAAATAACATTAATATATACACTTTTTATATCACGCTATATGTATAGTTCAGATATATACTATTTTTTATATTTTATACATTAAGGATGTGGTTCTGGATAATTTATATTCATCTACTTTGGTTTGTTCGATAGAATATTTTAGCATCAGGATACCGAGTAAATGCTTTATTTAACTGTTAACATTTTTTTTTAAAATTTAATTATTGTTATTACTAAACAAGATGCTAGGGATATTAAATCTGTCAACTTTAGGGGTGACACAAGCTATTCTTAAAAGCTCGGACAAAATGCTATCATAAAACATATATATAAGGCGTGTGATATTTTTATGTGGCGTACGAACTTTTTAAAAGGAGAATGAGTTTTTTTTTTATCGGACATTTTATAAATAAAGTTTCCATCCTCAATCTCATATCTTAATCTAGGAATGTAGCGTTTGTTCTTCTATGTTCACAGTGTAATTCTAACTTCTGAGAAATACTCACATGGTTATTTTTTTTCAACTTCTTCATCGTTATTTATACATAAAACATTGGCTACAAATCTTCTGCAACCATGATAATTATGTTTTAGATATGTCATTTTGTTTTATTAATGATGCTATATATATATATATATATATATATATATATATATATATATATATATATATATATATATATATAATTTATAAAATATATATGGCGATTAAGCTACACTGAATATTCTGCGTTTCATCCAACTATAGGATTCGTCAGGCTTATGCGCGAATTCTGTCGTTGCTTCTTGTTTTTATATATGTTGAGGATTTCTAGTTGGCCAGTCAGCTTTCTAGTCTCCACCGCGCCCCTTCCTATCAGCCAATGGCATGCATTTTATCAAACAAAGGATCTGTTTTAGAACTAGGTTAGTGGTTTTAGGTGGCCGTTCTCCTTTTTTTTATACATATAAATATACCTATGTGTACACAATAATGCACATATATATACATATATACATATATATGTATATATATATATATATGTGTGTGATCGTTTATGTATATTCATGTTTATTTAATTTATTTATTTGTTTGTTTTCTATTGTTATTGTTAGTTTTAGAGCTATTTTGTATCGCTATCCTAGAGTAAGTTTTATTTTCTAAAACAGATCCTTTGTTTGATAAAATGCATGCCCATTGGCTGATAGGAAGGGGCGCGGTGGAGACTAGAAAGCTGATTGGCCAACTAGAAATCCTCAACATATATAAAAACAAGAAGTAACGACAGAATTCGCGCATAAGCCTGACGAATCCTATAGTTGGATGAAACGCAGAATATTCAGTGTAGCTTAATCGCCATATATATTTTATAAATTACTAACTAGCTCTACCTACGTATTGAGCACTTTTGAAGTAAATACTTAAAGTTTACGCATAAATCCATACTTTCGTATATTAAATTTATGTGAATAAATGAAGTAGTTATATATATATATATATATATATATATATATATATATATATATATATATATAAGAGCAAACATTTAATAAAACATGTTAAAAACACTTTAAAAAAGAGTTAAAAACATATGTAATCTGAAAAGGAAACACTTGATAAGTGGATAGTCCTTAATCCGCGGAGTTTCACAGAAATACTTTCCTTCTCATCAGAAGGTAGGAATTTTCAAAATGCGAGATCGGATTTTGCATACAAAAATATTTGATGAAACAACAAGTAAGTCAAAGATCTTACTTGATAACAAAAAAGTGAAGCAAAGGGAATATGGTGAAAATAAAGGTGATTTCGTTTTATCGAGCTTTTACATCTGGCTGAGATAACTTCATAAATATTAATTCTTTAATATTTATATTATACTTTAGTTTTACCATCCTGGATCATTTAAGTAAATTTAAGTGTAATTTTTATTTTATATATATATATATATATATATATATATATATATATATATATATATATATGTCTAAAGAATCTTTGTATGAAAAAATGCGAAAATAAAGAATGCAGTGTAGATTCCCGGAAGGAAAAAAATATTAACTTTAACCTAATGCAGACTAAGCACCTACATAATCCGATTTCTAAAAAGTTTATAATGACCAAAGAAAATTCATTTAGATATGGATGAAAATAAAAGGCCTTAACTAAAATTGTTAAATAAAAATAGACTTATATATATATATATATATATATATATATATATATATATATATATATATATATATATATGTAAAGTCTATTTTCCTTCCTTCCTTTTCCATTCCCCTTTTCCCCGTGCATCCTCATACTTTCACTACACCGATGAAGACTGAAGGATCGGTCGAAAATTATGTACTTATAAAAAAAAGTTTTTAAATTTTTTTTCATAATATTATTATTTTGTATTTCTGCACGTCACCAATTAAAAACGAATAAAGAAAAGTTATAAGCTTTTATACTTTTCGCATTCTTTTTTATTCATATATATATATATATATATATATATATATATATATATATATATATATATATAGTCTTAAGAAAGGTATATATTCTAGTCTATGTAAGTAAGTGTCGATCCGTTGCACTTCTGCATGTATTTATAACTCCGTTTATATTCTGCCAGATATTCGTAGCGGAACATATAACGATCGGGCCATGTGAAAAGCAATAACCAGGCAGCACTGTTAATGGAGACGTCCAGAAAAGGAGACGTCCAAAGTTAGGGAAAATGTCTTCTCTCAATTGTTCAACAACTATATATCATAGATAATATGTAAATAGATTAAGAACTGATTTACAAAGAAATGATTTACACGGTGAAATGTATCAAGTATATCCACAAACGACGCATGGACAAGTTGAGCAAACAATAATCAAATGCAACAGAGACTAATACGCCAGATAGTGAACTAATGAGATAGTGAAGATAGCAATCCAGCGAAAGTTTCTTGGACAAGGAAAATCATACATGAAATGTTAGACTATAAACTTGATTGTAACCTCTACTTATATATAAAAGACACGCGTATGTGTGTGTGTTTACGAAAGACTCGAAACATTTATATTTATATTCCTTTTGGATTACCATTGGATTTTAAACAGACCCACTTCGCATTTTTCCTATACTGGATTTTACCGTCTTCATCATTGGATCTATATCATATCGTTTTTATCCTGTTTTCCGTTTCTTGCTTTCCCAATCACTCTGAATCCCTATAAACTGTCTAAAAACTGTTAAATAACTTTTGTTTTTAAATACAAATATGATAAAAATCCATTGTTTGTTTCCTGTGATGCATTAACCTGCAAAATTCATTGTATAATTTGCAAACCTCTTCCTTCTGATGAGAAGAATGGCACGCTTCGAAACTCCATGGAATATCGTTTGTCTTGTATGATTTGTACTCCTTGTCGAATAATTAAAATTTTGTAAACCTTCTCTGCAGGTTTATTATATTTTTTAAAAAATTTGAATAAATTTTCAATATCAAGATGTGTATTTTATATTATATTTAATTTCTATCTCGCTGTTAGGTTTGTATACACATCTATAATATAAAGCTGAACGTGAGTGTGTGTATGTGTGTGTGTGTCTAGTCACGAATAGGCTCCTATATGGTTGACTATTTTAAAAAAACTGATTACATATAATGATAAAAGATGTATCGAGACACAGGAATGGGTATGTTTGATCTGGCAGAACGGCCGTTCATTAAAATTGTGGGGTCTGCGTTCGCGCCAGGTCCACAAAGTATGGAAATAAAAAAAATTGAAATAAAAAAAAAAACGTTTACAAGTGTTTTTGATATAGATGTACATAAGAATACTTTGATAAGTATGTTTTGACTTAAATAGGGATGGTATAATAAAATTATGGGGTCTGCGTTCGCGCCTGGCCCCCATAGAATGGAAATAGGCACAAACTTTAATAAAGACTTTTCATATTTATATGCGTTAGTATACTTTGATAATTATGTTTCAGTTTGAAGAAATATGGTATAATAAAATTATGGGGTGTTCGTTCGCACCTGACCTCCATAGAATGAAAATATGTCACAAAGTTTAACAAGGTTTTTTTAATATAGATCCACAGAATATTGTGATATGTGTTTCAGTGTGAACAGCTACGGTATAATAAATTATGGGATTTATCTATTTTAATTTTACTTTCATCATATTTGCTTTGGTTTTGATACCCACAAATTCGAAGCTATCTGTTTACAGCCCCCCCCCTTTTCATAACCTATCATACTTTCATCAATCAGAGTCCATTTTCTGTAGGCTGTTTTTGAACCCAGTCAACAACGGGTACTTTTGCTAGTGTATATATAGACTCTCCCAGTCGATTTTCACGTGGGAACTTCCTCCATAACAAATAAGTTGCTCGGAAATCCACACAGAGGATTTGTTTATAGTGGTGAAGGCTACGTATGGAACCATCCGCACTTTTTGGTATTACTGATAACCTCCGTCGTTCCAGATAATTGCCACATGACAGTGTATAGAGTAGACCGCAGGTTTTTAATCAGACTTTCCTACTCCTAGATGCATGTCTTAACGAAAACTGGGAGTGCATCTCTCCCAGTGAATAAATTCCAGATACTAACCTGGAACTTTTACGACTCGGCGCGGTACATACAACAGTTAACCTTGCGAAATGGTCACCAGTCTTGTACTGCCGGGCTAAGCAAAATATGATGATAGTTAAGATAATTTTCCCGTAAATATATTTTTTATATCAGCTTTGTTTCCATTCGTAGCCAAGAGTGACCAACAAAATGATATTTCCTTACAAAGAAGAAAGGTTATATATATAATAATATAACTATACAAGAAATAAATTAGTTACTTTTATGGTAGAAAAGTTCATTGGTTTGTATTTTTAAGTAGTTTGTAATTTTTTTTTAATTACCGAACCGGTTTAAAAAAAATCAAAATGGAAGCGACTTTGAAATGGAGAGCCCCGTTTTCAGTTTGAAGCATGGTCACCTGAGCATTCTGTGTTAACAATTTAAGAGAGTTCCGTCAACGTAATGAATATTTATAAATATATTTTAATGTTTTCCGTTATTTTGTGCTTGAGGAATATTCGATTATGGCATGTGTAGTGTATATAACATTCATTTAAGTAGTTATCGCTTCCAATTTCGTTTTAATTTCGGTTCGCTGAAATTATTTCAAGTAAAGAGCATTAAAAACTACTTCAAACAAAAAAAAAACATGAACTGAACTTTTATTGACTATGGTAACATTTATTTCTTGTATATTTATTTTTTCGGGTAGTCGTTTGTTGGCTTTTCTGCTAAACACTCTTAATTAATAATATCGACGAAATATCGAAAAACAAAGAAACAAAAACAGTTTTGAAAAATAATGAAGCTTTAGTAAAATAATCCAAAACAGCAAAATGGGATATTAAAAAAGTAAACACGTAATTACTTTAGTTTTTTAAGCAAAGAATCGATATAAATATGAATAAGAAGAAAATGGATCCCTTTTCAAGCAGAATAGCCTCATTTCAATTTTACAGTATTGAACAGTTTAGTATTGCGGCGTCGGATTCAGGGTTGTACTTTTGTAATGTAAAGAACACGCAGGAAGGGTTGTAATCAATCGAATTCCTTCTAGTACGCTGACAAAAAAAGGCTTAAGCAGATATATAAATTAAAATAAAAAAGTTATGAAAATGTTTTTATAAAGACACATAATCACTTGAGCAGGATTTTTCCTTCTTTTGACATGATAACAAGTAACGTTCTTATTTTTTATTATGTATCTATTTATCTATTTTCGAAAGAGAGCCACGTGCAAGTGGAGAAAGAAAAAAAAACAGAGTTATGAAAAATTTGTGTCGAGAATTGTCTAAAGTTCTGACTTTTTGGTTTTTTTTGTCTTTCTCTTTAATAAGAACGTGAATTTATGAGGGGAATTTATTCGACACAATTTGATTCAACTAAAAAAAATAAATAAAAGCTAACGTGAATTAAGATTGAAGTTAAGGTGTTATTGTGGACCCTCACCCCTTAAAAAAACTTTTTTTTTCGTTTTTTTTTTCATTTTTTATTTCCATACTTTGGGGGCCAGTCACGAACGCAGACCCCAGAATTTTTATGAACCACCGTTCTGCCAGATCAAACATAACGATTCCTGATCCTCGATACATCGTCTATCATTATATGTAATGAGTTTTTAAAAAATGGTCAACCTTATAGGAGCCTATTCGTGACCAGACACCCCCCCACACACACACACACAGACGTTCAGCTTTATATTATAGATTTCACTTTAATAAGAACGTGAATTTATGAGGTGAATTTATACGATACAATATGATTAAACTCAAAAAAATATATAAAAGCAAACGTGAATTAAGATTAAATTAAGGTGTTATTTTGGACTCTCACCCCTTTTAAAAAAAACTTGTTAAAGTTTGTGACATATTTACATTCTATGGAGGTCTGGCGCGAACGAACACCCAATAATTTTATTATACACTATTTCTTAAAACTGACACATAATTATCATAGTACACTTACACAAATAGATATGAAAAGTCTTTGTTAAAGTTTGTGCCATATTTCCATGCTGTACAGGAGCGAATGCAGACCCCACAATTTTATTATACCATGCAAGTTCGTAATTTGCAAAAGAGCCAGCACTTCTCTCGTCAGAAACATGAGCACCGATAACTTCTGAATCATCTGGTTTATTTCCGTATAGGTTAAACCTCACCCAGATGTCGATATATTCAGTGATTTCGCTTCATATGGCTATGCTCTTTCAATGAACTCACTAATCAAATAACATCCAGTTTGGAGAAAAAAAAGGGTTGCTAATCTTCTTTCACACAAGCTGCCGAGAAAGAATATCTTTCTTCTCTTAGTTACGTTGCCAGGCTGAGAAAGTGTTTTGTCACTCGCAGGCCAGATTATTTTTAACTGAACTTTGTTAGGAAAAGAAGACTCATTAGGTGTTGAGTGAGTGTTCGTTTACGGGAGAGAATCAAGTCTGATAAATGAAAAAAAGCTTCTATAGGAATCTGTCTATCGTTTGGATGAAGTAAAAGATATAGACAAACTGGCTGACTTGTGTTGAAATGGAAGTTAAAACGAAATTGAGATGAAAGACAAGGAAATATATATATATATATATATATATATATATATATATATATATATATATACATATATCCTATTCTTTAAAGAACCCTAACATTTATTAAACTGTAGGAGAAAAATAGCGAACAACTGTGTGCACAGAATGAACTTTATTCTAGGATAGCGACACAAAATAAATTTTGAAATTGGCAATAACAATAAGAAATAAATAAATAAAATAAAGGATAAAATTAAAAAAAACATATACATTAATATATATATATATATATATAGCAAAAATGGTAATTAGTAAAACCTTGAAGAGAGTGCTCAATACTATTGCAGAATAAATATCTTTTTTATTACCGTTTTATCTGCTTAGTTACACATGTTTCGGTTACCGAATCGTATCAACGATCCAGTAACTTCATCAGATTTTACAGAAATGATTGTTTTGATTAGGAAAAACGATATTAGAAGAAGCAAAAAAAAAAAGTGAGCCAAAGAATTTCAGTTTTAATTCGACAGGAAACGCAGGGCGTAAGATGGGTAAAACTTTGAAGGTGGGGTAGGAGGAATAAAAAAGGGAGGGATTTCGCAATATATGGAACAGTAGGAGATCTTAACTGAGATGCAAAAGGAATGTAGATGAAGCAGCAGCGGGACTAAAGATCAATTGTTTATTGAAAAGAAACTTTTCGGGATTGTAACGAAAATACTGACAAATCTATGCATGTCATTGATAGATTCCCTCAAAGCACACTATATGGTTCCATATAGCTGGAAAAGGCAATATATGGAAATATATGGAATAGCGGCAGAACCTACTGTTGATTTTATACAACCTTTTGTCATGAAAAACTCTGAATTCTTCCGTGCAGAAAAAAATATCTAACCAATCAAGGTTCATCGAACGTTGACGAAGCGGATTCAGCTGATGTCAACACAGTTATAAGATGGGTTCGCCAAGTGGAGGCAGAGATGTGAATGACAAACCGCATGCTCCGGCTTTTATGACCGATGCATCAAAATAGGCTGCCAAAAGTTCTTTGAGAATGTTTGTGACTATGTCGAAAAATAAATTGTTGAGCAAAAGAGATCGCTCGTTTTAATGACACCACTCTGTGTTCATAGAGCTTAAACGTCTTAGTGCCACACACACACACACCACACACACACACACACACATATATATATATATATATATATATATATATATATATATATATATTACACTTGACCCGATATCTTTAAGGTTTATTAATCAGGCTCCATGCAAATATCTTATTTTAGCTCAGACCGTATCGCTGATTAGAAAGACGGTATATTGCATGAACCTAGGTCGTATACAAACATTGTAATTAATTTTCACTGTTTCTGCATAGAATTCTTTTAAAGTGTCGTTGGGAATGACAAAATATAATTAACCGTGATATATATATATATATATATATATATATATATATATATATATATATATATATATACATATATATACATATATATATATATATAAATTTAAACATAGTATATGCATGCATATATCATATGTATATATGTATATATATACATATAGATAGATATAGATATATATATATGTATATACATATATATATATATATATATATATATATGTGTGTGTGTGTGTGTGTGTGTGTGCATAGAAACTTTGTATAACATTCTCGGTAGATTAAATTTCTTAAAATTTGGAAATTGGACGACACATTACGATTATTTTAAATATAAAATTTGATCGTAATAATCTAATACAACAGACACTAATCATCATCTAAAAGAAATCATTAAAGCTTGTTTTCAAATTTTTTGGATTATTCGGACTCTTGTTCTAATCTTTAGTTTTATTTTCAGTAAGTTTCGGCCGACATAAACTCCGGTCTTCTTCAAATGTATTTTGTCGGCCTCGGGAATTTTTCTATCAAACAGGAATATGCACGGATCTCGAATTGAACGCTTTATTTAAACCACTAGTCTAGCATACTTTCGTTCCGTTTGTCATGGCTGGGTAGAAGGTTGGTTGATTTACTATTGTATGCCGGGCTTATTTCTCAATAATACAATTTACAAGACAATGTTCTAAAACGTTATTCGTTACACCACAAGTTCCTTTTGAGCTTTTGATAAGTTGCACGAATCGAAGTTCCTTCAAATTTCATGTATATTTCAGTCTGTTTGTTTTTTGTGCGAAACAATTATCAAGTTATATCAAATTACCTAGCATTTCATGCAAAAAAATATAATGGCCTGATGACGTAAATAAAGTACGATTGTTTACTTATAAAAGGTATCTTCTTTAGAGATGGCGAACTTCAAATTAAAATAAACCACGGAAAAAATATGTTTAGGATACAATATGTAGTTTATTCTAAAGATTAATTTTTGGCATTTATATTTTTCACCAACCTGGGTGCCCGGCGTTGCCCGGGTGTTTGGAGGTCTGTGTTCAGCAAAAAAGAAAGTGGTAGTAAGCAGGAAGGCTCGAACCCGTACCGCGAAGGAGGAAAAAACATGACAAAAAAGTGACGTCTTTGCTGTTGCGTCCAAAAGCAAACATGAAGTGAAGAAGATTTAAATTAACGCTAGTCAATGGAAAAGACTTGCGAAAAAGCGACACCTCCCTGTAGAAAAGTGCCCGGTTCAGGGCGAAGGAATTAAAATTCTTCGGTATTTCTCGTCCGAAGGGTCAAGTATCAAAACTATACCGATCTACCGCAAATCTGCGCCTTTGGTGAAAGTGTTAGGCATACATACATACATATACATACATCCATACATTTCAACAGACAGGCGAGAATTATATTATAGACTATCTTGGATGCCCGGCATTTCCCAGTAGGGCAGATCGATTTTGGAACCCCGGCGAGCCAATGCTGATGATAGTTGAGGTTTGACATTGAAAATACCTACACGAAATATTTTTCTCCAAATCGTTATCTTTGCTTGAGGAAATGACTTTAAAATTTGAAAAATTGAAGCGATTAAAAGTATTTCGGTGAATTTTTAAGAACGTCCCGACATCAAAACAATCCGTTCTGTTAAGAAAATAGAATAATTATTTAGAATATGTTTGAAACTACATTTTTAAATAAAACGAGTGAGGATAATGAATTAAAAAAATAAATAATAAGTGTAATGGCAAAATTATGTTTTTTTTTTAAATAATAACGACCAAAGTTCGATTTTTCATTTCAGGAACTTTTTTGAGTGGAAATATTTTAGATTTCACCGTCGTAAAACACCCTCGTTATTGATATCGAAAATTAACGTTTGTTTACTATTTAATTTGAAAACATTACGATTTATGCTTAATTATTTCGAAAGGAAAAACGAAAGAGACTTGTTTCGAATATATTATTATATTTCAAGTTTCTGCAGTGAATTTAAACATATTCGTTTTATCTTTTGTAAGTTGTTTTTCTATTAGGTTGGTGCAAAAATAATGGCATATTTTGACGTTCAAATGAACGTCAAAAGCACTATTTTGCACCAACCAAATATTCACATCAAATTCTATTTGAAATTTTTATTAAAATATGGTAATACTCCAGTTTTATATTAAAACAAAAAAAAATAGTCTATACAATTTTATTCTACACATTCCTTACAAAACATAACCACGTAAATTGTCAAGTTTTCTACTTATTAAAAATACTTTGCAGAAAATTAGTGTTACATTTTAATTTCTTTTATTTTTAGGGAGTAATTGTTTTTAAGCAGTGTTTTTCTTCTAAAATTATAGTTTTAAAATCAGATAACCTACAAAGATTAATACGAGTAAATAAGGAAACACCTTTACAGGTTTTTCCTTATTTGTGCATCTATGTTATTGTGCTTAAATAACATTGTTATTTAGAAAGCCATTCGTAATATGGGAAGGAGGTTGTATTGTAACTATTCTGTACTTTCACCTAAAAATTTAATAAACAAAAATTTAATAAAAATTTAATTTAACTTGAAAATACTATTAAAAATAGCATAGTAACATAGATGCACAAGCACTGGTTTTTCAAACTCTAAACACTAAACACTCATTAAAAATGACAAAGCTACAGCAAGAATGAATCTCTTTATGGATAAATTCATGTTATCGAATGAAGAGCTAAAATCTGCTAAACATGTCTAACCTAAACACTACTATGCCTCTGGTTTGGTTTCTTCCCCTCTCTTCAATACATCTAATTCAACTCTACAAAGTTTTTCCTTATTTCTTATAACTAGCACTTATTTTTTTACGTATGAAACTGGAATATAGCCTAATACAGTTTCCTTCAGTTATAATCCATTTATTTATTTTACTTTTCAGATTAGAATGTCAGTAAAGCACGACATTCAGTTGTAACCCGTGGTTCACAAAATTTGCTGGTCCACCTTGTCATTTGGACGAAACAGCACCGCAAAATTCACGACAAGTCATCCAGTTTAGTTATTTCCTCGAAAACAGGTATCTCCATTTAAAAAATAGTGAGATTTCTAAGTTAATTGCCAAGGAAATAATTAGTATTCGGCAAGCAGTCAATCCATAATTGCCCTTCTTAAGGTAACATTATATAGGACAGAATGTCAATATATTTTGCTATAAGAGGGCCAAACAGATTGACAAGAAATCTCTTGCAGCAATCAAAGTGAAAAGAATGAAGGAACAGCTAGACAGACTGTTTGATATATCTTATTGTAGCTGTAAACTTTCTGTCTTGAGATGTGATGACTTTGCAGTAAAGTGCAAGGCAGAAAATTGTCAAACAAGGCACATAATCTGCGCTTGACCTCCTAAAAAGGAGGTAAAATTAATTCTATAGATTCACTTGCAATTATCTTCCTTTTTTGTGGAAAATAAAATAATATATTGATATTATTTACTGCAATTTTTAAATTAATTGATGGAACAACAAAAAGCATAACATTTACTGGTCCTTTGGGGAAACTTTGTATCAATAATTAACAAGATTTGCCTAAAGTAGAATTCTAAAAAATTAATGTCCCTTCTGATCATCATTATCAGACAGCAGAAGAAACAAATAATTTAAGTGTGAAGACCAAAGGCTACTTTTTGAGTATGCTGTTGGAATTTCTTGTGGAGAAGTTAACTTAGAAAATTGGGCCTTTGAATCAAGGTAGATGGCTAACATAAACCACAAGATTGATGTGTTTATGGACTAGAGTTGTCCATCCTCAAACACTATGATAAATTAAACATTTTGGTCAAATTTATCATTGAAGTGTATGCAGTTAGTTGGTTTGAGATCAAAACCGACAATATTTTTTTTAACCAACAACAGTATATTTAATATGAGTCAGAGAACTAAACAGTTAACTGAAATCCAAATTACTGTTTTAAACTGTTCAAAATATAGTGCTTTTGCACTACTTCCGGAAAATATAATATCGATGATAAACTCCGATGAATTGGATGTGAGAGAAGAGGACATTCGAAGGAGTTTTCCATTAAGTAAATAAATATTTATACATTAAATTTTATTAGTTTTCTTAATTTACCCAAACAATAGTTAGTTTTATTCATATTACATCGCAAAAATATAAAAAAATAAGTGTTTTCAAACAATTGTTTTGCTTTTTGTGTTGTTTTTTTTTCTAGAAATAGTGAACAACTAAAAATAAATGGAAAAGATTACTGATATCAATTTTGCAGCCAAACACTGGTCAAATTTGATTGATTTTTCTCAAAATGTTGTATATGGCTGGAAGCAAGACATAGAGCCACTATTACAAAGTCATCGTGCCAGCAAATTAGGCCTTCATTTTCCTTAAAATCCCAACTATTATCACTAGTGCCATGTTGATTTCTCAAATTAGTTCTATTATAAGTTTATATTATTGCCTCTAATAAAAAATTAAAATACATGGTTCTGTAACTTGTATAAAGTTGTTATATTGTGTAATACATCTCCACATATCTTTTTGAATTGTAAAATTTAAAAGACTTAGTTGCTAATTAGCTTTTTTTACAATTTTTGTTTAATCAATGCAGTAAAAGTTGAGATAGTTTGCTAGTTGTGATTCATAACTAAAATTATAATTCATGTATTTATTTTTCTTTCAATGTATTTCATATAAATATATCAATTTTAATTGAATTTTTTTATAAAAAGTGGAATTTCAAAGTCAGTGTTGTGAAAAATGCTATGAAAATGAAGGATTTTTCAGCATTTTTCTACACGATTTAAAAAATTAAATGCTCAATTTTCTGTTCAGGGTAGGAATCTAATTTTTGATATATGTTCTTATCACATCAAATCCCAACTATCATCATCAGTGCCATGTTGATTTTCTGAAAAAAGTTGCAAATCGACCTGCCCTATGGCCCAGGTGTTTGGAGGTGTGTGTTGAGCAAAAAGAAAAAAAGTGGTAGTAGGCAGGCTCGAACTCATACTGCGAAGGAAAAAAAGAATGTGAAAAAGTGACGTCTTTGCTGTGGCGCCCATCGCCAAATCGGAAGTGACGAAGGTTTAAATTAATCAATCGAAAAGAGGGGATCACTTTAGAAAATATCGGCGAAAAAAGCGATCCCCCTGTAGAAAAGTGCCAAGTTAAAGGTGGAGGAATTAATATTCCTGATCAATTCGTCGATATTTGTCGTCCGAGGGGTCGCGCTTTAATATGCATTTTAACCTAAAAGTGCATTTTAACCTAAATGCGAGTTGAGAATAATTTTCCCTTTGACCAATTTGGTACACCCCAGTGGGGAGCTGCATATATATTATTTTAAAAATATAATTATCCACTAACACGTGTTTCGTCGTCTACGAGTTGCTGAATCTCTCTCTCTCTCTCTCTCTCTCTCTCTCTCTCTCTATATATATATATATATATATATATATATATATATATATATATATATAGGCCGCCAGGCATTGACCGGTGGTAAAATACGCATAACCATTACATTTTAATTAATGCAGATTTCTTATTTATTTTATACTGAAATACCGGAAGTATTAAACGGAACTTTAAATTTCTTTCAGAAAATTAAAATAAAAAATAAAATAAAATAAGTGCATAAAATAAAATAAGTAAATAAAATAAAATAAAATAAAATAAAATAAATAAATAAAATAAAAACAAAATAAAATAAGTAAATAAAATAAAAATAAAATAATATATAAATAAAATAAAAATAAAATGAAATAAGTAAATAAAATAAAATAAATAAATAAAATAAAAATAAAATAAAATAAATAAATAAAATAAAAATAAAATAAAATAAGTAAATAAAATAAAATAAAATAAAATAAGTAAAATACGGAAAGAGACAGAGCCATGTGCATGCAAGTGCTGTTTTTTGTAAATAAAAAATACTCGAGCTGAGATCGAAACCAAAACCTGAAGATAATGAGACAAGTACGATAACTATAAAGCCAACTTCACACGATATTTAAGGTGTGTTTTGAAACCTACTCATTCTTAACATCACGTGAACTATTCGTACATGCGGATTTGTGAAACAGTTGACAAATCGGTAAAGATCCGATGACCGCCGTGTAGCAATTTTTACATTTTGACCCGTTAGTCGCCTTTTCTTCCGGAAGAAAACCAATTAAAATTTCTCCACATGTCTGCACCTTATATACAAAATTCTAAGTTTGTAAATAAAAAAATCGTTTATCATATACGTCCGGAAATGTCCATACATACATATTCTTTATGCGTATATGACAAATAAAAGTTCTCTCTTTTGTTGAGTACTTTGTAAATATATTTTTACCCGACGCCTATTTAAGCAGTTGAGTGAAGCCCACTATTAATTTGTTTGTAAACAAACTTATGGTTTCAGCACTGTCTGCGATGGTCGGGTGTGGATTTAATACACACCCGAGGAGAAATATTTACAATACTGATTCGTGGTCTGATGGTTAGAGCTGTCAACGCGACGGTTTTGGGTTCGATCCACGGCTGGGTAAAGGTGTATTTCTTGCCGCACAGATGAGTTGTGATACAACGAAACAGTACTGTATGTGTGTTACATGGAAAAGGGATGTCCCCTTTCCATGTAAGTAAGAAGAATTTTAGATAAGAGAATAGGAGATTAGGATAAGCCTTGAAGCGAACCCTGTAGGCAAAGATAAGCGATGGAATGTTAGAAATTTAGTCTATTGTTAAATTCTATTAAAATAGTGAAATATTTTTTTATATCGGAAAAAAAAGAGTTGATTGCCCATTCTTTTAGAAATTTGAATATTAAATATGTCAGTAAACGAATGAACAATGCAAATTAAATTATATTGTTCAAAATAGGGTAGATTAGAATTGAGGATTCTTTTGTTCGCCAAAAGGATGTTGGACAAACATATGTAAAGCCACGTGAAATTGGTCACGTTTGAAAAACACACTTCTGACGTCATAGACCAAGGATAATTTCTTAATATTATGGGTTCGGATTTTAGTGAGAAGAGGAGAAGTCAGTCAGCAAGAGAGGCAGAGAGTTGGTCAGTTAATCCTGCGGAAGCGAATGGAGAACATTTAGACTATGTAGACCCAAATTTGAATTCCTGACGTCAATAGACCGGGCGATCAGATGAATAAAGAAGTCATCATTATGTTGTAACTGTTGTCTCGTGTCATCCTTCATCACGAAAAAGCTAATGTGTTACAAGAACTGTAATATATATAAATGTCTTCTCCTCCTCATCATCACTATCGTTATGTCTGTATTACACGAATCCCGTTATATATGTGCCCCAATATAAACTCTGCATCATCTTTAAATATGAAACCCCTGGTACACAACATGTGGATGACAAATAAAAGCTCCGTCTTTGGGTTGAGCACTTTTTAAATATATTTTCACCCGGCGTGTATTCAAGCAATTAAGTGAAGCCCACTATTTATTTGTTTGTAAACAAATGATGGTTTGAGCATTGTCTGCTACGGGCGGGTGTGGAATTAATACACACGTGAGGGGAAATATTTACAGCACTGATTTGTAGTCTGACGGTTAGAGCTGCTGACTCTCAAAACGGCGGTTTTAGCTTCGATCCACGGCTGGGGAAAGGTGTATGTCTTGCCGCACTGATGAGTTATGATACAACGAAATAGTAATGTATGTGGCTGACATATATATATATATATATATATATATATATATAGAGAGAGAGAGAGAGAGAGAGAGAGACAGGATGCTTATTTAAAAGGTTTGCAAATTCTCGTCATACCAGTATTTAATAAAACTAGAAAAATAATTCCTATTTATGAATGTTAGTTGTTATTTAGGGGCCATAGCATACTAACCAAAGGAAAACATTCATGATGAGGTGACCTGTGAAATCTGTCAAACAGTGGCAAACTAAGGTGTTATGCTGGATAGCAGAAAAGTTGGCATCACTTAGATCGTCCAAAATACTAAACCACTAATGAAAACAACCATACTACTCACGGTATTATTTTGTAAAAAATTGTAAGGGCCTTGTTCACATAATTATTCATTGTTGAAAATCAAGATACTCCGAGCCAACTATCCTTTGCGAAAGACATCAAAGGGTTCGGGTCGTGTCAATGTACCACAATCCGTTAATTTTTATTCAAAAACAAATTCAAATCATTTGAAATACAGGGTTCAAGATTTATTCGCACAGCGTTTCGGTCGATGTAATCGCCGACAGTGTGGAGGTCTGTCTTATTGAACTCGGAAATCTGTCTGTCGAACTGAGCAATGCACACTGACATTCAAACGAAGCTATTTATTCAATTATAGAGGGAAACATGCTCTCATTTTGGCAGCTGAATTTTATGATGCATCGCATGTTCCTGCAGATATAGTAAAATGCTGTTGTAAGTTACGCTCTTCTGGTGGCTGAAGGTCCAATACTCAGTGAAAACGACATTCAAAATTAATGTTTCTTAAATGGTGTCCATATTTAGCTTCACATATTTGTGCTCTTTCCAAAACATTATTCATGACAGCTTGCAAAATGTCTGAATTGCGAGTTAATTCCTTTTATTTCGTCCCTGATGTTTTTCTTCAATTCTTGCGGGGTTTGGGGCTTGACGTTTCGAGGTCTGCCAGCTCGCGGCAGGAAATAAGCGAGTTAAATCGCAATTCAGAGATTGTGCAATCTGTCATGAATAATGTTTTGGAAAGAGCAAAAATATGCGAAGAATGGGCAAAATTTAAAATACATTATTTTTTTAAAATAAAGATTGTTTGAAATTTGTATTGTTTTTTAATTACCCAAATGCTTAGTCATATTGTTTAAAAATTGCAGAACGATATCATCAAAAATAAAGAATCTATTGGATTTTTTGGATATCCTTTGGTCTTTCTGTTACTTTTATAGAGACGAATTTTGCTCTCATTTTTATATATTAGTGAACCTATGTCAGTAGCGATTAAGTAACCAATATAAGGTTTTTCTTTTATTAATCATGTCTTATATTTCTACTTGTAGTGTGGTCCCCCTTTTTTCCTATCCATTTTTTGTCTTTTCTTTCTATATTTTATTCGTCCTTTTTTTCACTGCTGCCGTTATTCCCTTTCTTTATTTTTATGATCGCCCTTTCCTTCCTTCAATTTTACTTTCTTTCTTTATTTCTTTTTTCTATTGTCGAATCTTATTTATGTCCTTCCGCACCCCAACTCCTCTTCCTTACCCTTTTATACCTCCGCCTACTCCTTTATCTCCTTCCACTTGTTCCTACCTCTTTCGTCACTTCCTCTACTACCCCCTTCTCCGCAAGCCGTTCCACTTCCTCTCTTCTACACCTTCCACATTTCGCTACATTCTCCTCCGCTTCCTTTTTTCAACATCCTTATTTGCACTAGTTGTTCACTGTCCCTCCCCCCGCCACCCGACTTTCTTTTCTTCCTTCTTTCACAACTTTTCTAAAGTTCTTTTTATCTGGTTCTTTGTCCCTTTTTTTTCTTCAATTTTCTCATTATTCTTTCCTTTTCCTTTTCCTTTCTCTCTTTACCTTTCTTATATTAATTCCATTGTGCATGCGTCTGTCGTTGGTGATCGTTCCGCTTTTTCCCCTTTTATAATCATTGTTCATTCAGCCCCCCCCCCTCACACCTACTTACAAATAGTTTTTTAAAACTAAACCAAATAAGGAAAAAAAAAAAGAAAATCAAAACAAAAGTAGTAAAAATGCATTATCGAACGTCCTTATCTCCACGTTCTTTGGCTCCGTTCGCCCTTCACATGGTTCAACCAGTTTCTGTGCCACTTTCAACGCAATGGCGTCTATTTTAGGACCTGCTAATATTTTCCAGTCGAAAACATTCTTCACCGAACGAAAAACCTTTATCTTTATTCAAAGGCGTTGAAAATCACAACAAAAAAGAAATGCATTTCTATTTCAAAAAAGAAAATCGACTACTACTACTGCTACTACTGCTACTACTGCTACTACTACTACTACTACTACTACCACCACCACCACCACCACCTACAGCATTACTATCACTACTACTACATGTGATTGTGTGGCAGTATAGGAAAATGTTGTGCAAACATTTGTTATGGTATATTAATCTATCTAACCCCTTCTTTCTTTCTTTATATGATCGACCCTCCTGTCGATTTCGAGGGAAGAGCTTTGCCACAACGACTAAATTGCAAGGAAATTCACACGGATGACTTGTTCATAGTGGTGAAGGCTTTGTGCAGAACCAACGACACTTTTTGGTACAAATGCTAATCTTCGTCGGTGCAATGGCTGCAACAAGACAAGGCATACAGTAGACCGGAGGCTTTAAATCAGAGTTTTCTTTCTCTTAGATGCATATCTAAAAGAAGAATGAAGATGAATCTCTCCCAGTGAATTAAACGCGACCCCAGATACGAGTCTGGGAATTTTTATGTCTCAATGTCTTCTCAAATGGTCACCTATCTGGTACTGGCCAGACTCATCGTTACTTACATTTGGTGATGTTTTTTTACACAGGAATCACTACTTATCAAGGCCTGGATGCCACTGGAGGAAAGGAGTTAATGGATATACATTAGTCAATGTGATTATAGCGTAGTAAACATAAGTAGTGGGAATTTTGTTAATTGGATTATGCCGAGAACCGCTGTGTCAACATGATTGTGCAACACACATACACATACAACACACACAACACGCACATATATATATATATATATATATATATATATATATATATATATATATATATATATATATATATATATATAATGACCAATCACTACGTTCATCAGCATTAAGCGACTCGTCTTCGTCACGAAATTTCTTAAAGCATTATTTTGCCGTGCATTCAGTTGTGGTTCAAGGGCCAAACGCGTCGTTGGTATCGCGAGTTGTGTCTGCAGATTGTCGGCCTAGCTCTAATTAAAATAAGAAAATTTGTGCGAATTTACTTATTTTTATCTTGTATTCAACATTCTGAAAAGAAGATATCATTATTTGGAAATGATTGCAATTTAAACGCTCTTTAAAATCATATGTAAATTAAAGGTATTATAACGAAAACTTTTTTAAAAATACATCATTTGAAATTAAGTTAAAAATACCGCAATAAAATTCGCATTAAAATTTTTTTCAATATTAAAATAAATCATTTTTAATTTGTATCCGTGTAGAACTTATGCAGCCTCGAGAGTACTTTTGACTTTATTTATGCGATATCAACTATTCATCCTCATTTGGAGCTTTAGAATTATATGTATTATAAACTAACCTGGGTGCCCGGCGTCATCTGGGTGTTTTGAGGTGTGTGTTAAGCAACAAAAAAAAGTAGCAGGTAGGCAGGCTCGAACCCGTACCGCGAAGAAGGAAAAGAACGTGAAAAATACGTGACGTCTTTGCCGTTGCGTTAAATCAAGACTAATCAATCGAAAAGTGAGGATGACATTCGAAAATATCAGCGAAAAAAAAAGCAACCCCTTTCCGTAGAAAAGTGCCTGGTTGAGTGTGAAGGAATTAATGTTTTAAGCCAATTTTCGATATTTGTCGCCCGAAGGGTTGCGCTTCAAAACGATACCGATCTCGTGAAAATCCGTCGCTCCTGTCGAAAGTTTTAGGCAGGAATACAAACACATATATATATATATATATATATATATATATATATATATATATATATATATATATATACACATTTAAACAGGCAGGTGAGATTTATATTATAGATAATTTATTGTGTGTGTGGGGTGGTAATCTCGAATATAATAGATCCGACCGAAATCGAATATTTTGCTGTCCGATTTCATACTCTAGTAAACGATACTCCAGAATCACTTTATTTAATGATTTTTCTGTCTGACAATTAAAAACTTAATTAGAAACTCAACATAATTAATAACGATCAGATTTCCCATGGAATTCTAATGCACAACCAATACACAAGTGTTGTATAAGAATGTTCAAGCAAAAACTGATCACGTTAGACGTTTTTGTAGTATTAACGAAAGACCTGAAATTCAATAAAGACGCCATTAAAAAATATATAGAACTCAAGAAGAAGAAAAACAATATAAATTGCAAAATATTACAAACAGATTCCACTGTTTTATATTGAACATAGTAAGCGAAGAGAAAAATGCCAGTAGAAATATTGTTCATTGTCAATAATTGTTGCTTCAGATTTCATTTAAGCATGAGCGATTTATAACCAGTGAACAAATCGAAAATACGAAAAATAGAAAACTTTAAATTCAATTAACTTTAAATGAAGAAACAAAGAAAAGAAATTGCGTGTAGAAATAATCGTTTTGTATCAGCAATTGTCCATCTAATTTAACGCAAGTTTTCATTTAATTTTCTTGGAATTCTTAAAGTTTCGAACTTTTCTTTATTGCTTTCCACCACAATCTCTCTCTCTCATATATGTATATATATATATATATATATATATATATATATATATATCATAATATATGTCCTTTAGTCTATTTGTATTCGTCTAGCTCTTTTGTCTATCTTCAAACTTCTTTCACCCTTTTTTGGATTCTGCTCCTTTATACATCTTTCTTTCTTTTTCTGTCTCTTACGAATTCTATCATACAAACCAACGCATAGACTTTTCTTTGTCTCTACCATTAATTCATTATCCTTATCGTTGTTCCTATGTTATTTTTCTTCTCTATTTTACAGATATCTATATTTTCAGATCTTGTTTTGCTCCCCCTTTGTCACTATCCATTTTATATTCACTATCTACGAAGTGCTTACAATAAGTTGTCAAGACTTTTGTATAGTCATTTTAAATTGTCATAGATTCTGGATAAAAAGTACGTTATTGCTATACATTGCATAGGATGATTGACAAATTTCATGATTTGAGGTTTAAATGAACAACTAAGCACGAATAGAAATACACTCTACTAAAGCCTGGTTGTCACAGATGATGAATTTCAAAAATGCAATCTGGACGCGAGGACACTTTAAAAGAACGATATGCAATAAAGTTCAATTTTAAACTTTTGAAAAAATCCAACTGAGACGCACGGAATGCTTCAGACTGCTTTTATGCTATGTTGTATGAATGGAGTAATTGATTCTGTATATCATAAGACAGTCAAGGAAGGCAGGGACATGTGAGGGCGGAGGAGAAATGTCAGAACATCAGAGTTGATTGGCTAAGTAAAGAATTTCATGGATAAAAACCGTTGTGTATCCATAGAGACAGTAAGTGCACAGTTTGATGTTAGTGAGGAAAGAGAACAGACAGTTATACGCGAGAAACTGGAAATGCAGAAGACTTGCGCGAAGTTTGTCCCAGGTGTGATCAAAGATGATCATATTATTTGAACAAGCTGGGAATCAAGACAGTTCCTCACCTTTCCTAGTCGAGACCTTGCTGACTGTGACTTTAGGTTATTATTTAAGCCCAAGGAAAATCTTTGAGGATGTTGTTATGAGACAACTGGGGAAATGGATGTGACGAGGGTCTTCCAGAAGTTGTTGCAAAGGAACAACAAGCCGGATGAAAATCTGGATATTTATTTAAGACATCTCGTACGTAGTTTTATTGGTCGATGAAATAAGGAAAATACACAATAGGGGAGGTAAGTATTGTGAAGCATAACATATATATATATATATATATATATATTTATATATATGCACACACACACACATATATATGTATGTGTGTGTTTATGACTGACATTTTTACAGAAGAAGGCCAGTCCTATAATATGCCAGTGTCCATTTGTGCTCAGAAAAATAGTCTAGTAGACGTGATGTTCTTTCAAACCTTGCTATAGATATTACCCAAAAGACTACTGGCTTCTGATTGCCACTTGTCTATGCTTATCATTAGATCTTATGTGTCTTAGTAGACCAGCTATTGAAATGTGTGTGGACTGCAAATGCATCAAAAAGATTGCTCCAGAGTCAAATGCATCAAACAGATTGCTCCAGAGTCATCGTTTCTCTCTCCCCCACGTTCTGGTAAACGTTGTCAAGTTGGATTTAACTACATCTATAACGCGCGTTTTAAGTTTTGTGCAGTACGTTTGACATTTTTCAATTATCTACTTAATAATTTCTTAAGTAATTTTTCACACTTACTAAGTGTCCTACTAGCGCATCTGGCTGCGTGTAATACGTGCTTTTATTCACTAAGCTGCAGCTTGCTATGAAACATTGGTTTTTGGTAAAATTGGTATAACTTAATATTTCACTATGGACATCGCTCCAGAGAATCCTGAAGCAAAGATGCAAGTTAAAAAATATTCAAGCTCAAAGAACTTGCCAACGATAAGTGTTAGATAGAATAGATTCTGACCCAGAAAATAGCAATTCTTCCATTTTATATCAGAAACATAGTTCATGGAATATGAGAACTAAAGAACAAAATAAAGAAACCAAGATTTACAAGGTTATCGAAAGTCAATCCTAGATTTACTTTTTACTTTCTTTATTTACATAACTCACGTGACATTTTGATGGGACATTTTTGTTTTGAGATGTATAGTCTATCTCCGCGATGAGTAAATTCGAATAGGCACACTAAAATTCGTTTTCATGGTAATACGTCTATGCCAGCATACGTTTTCTCAACCAAATCAAAGCTGCTGCTAACTTTTTTGATCTGCAAATGTATTTCAAATTCAAGGGATCCATTGGGTATGTTCCCAAGATATACTAATCTAACTCCCTTAGCGTAAATATTGAAACCTACATGTTGGAGTGTTTGTAGAATAGTGTTGTTTATCTTAATTTTCTCCAAATGTTTCGTGAGTCCAAAATTAGTTCCTGCTTGAAAACAAGAGGCCTATTATCATCTACATGTCGTCTTTGGTGCTATCAACGAAAGCCGCATCATTACCATAAAGGAGCCTCCGTGCTAGTGTTTAAAAATTATTGAACCGTGTATTAAATTAAGCTAAGTTTAATATCCCATCGTTGTTTCGGAAATGCATGAGCACATAGGCATTACAATTGTGAAAGATGCGGAAGAATGTCATTGCACAATATATAAAGCACCACATCGGTGCACGAATGCCGCCATTTTAAACATAATAGAATGGCGATTTGTACGGACGTGCATTTTCATACCCTACTGAGGCTAAAGCATTTTGAATAATTCTGGTGGGCATCTATATTTACTGAGGTACTTTCATAATTCTGCTCTCTTTACATTTTCAAGTGAACAAAATCTTGATAGAATACCGCTTGTTTAATGAACATTTCCTGAAGTTTTCGGAAGGTTATGATCTGATTGGTGAATGAGCAACTTTTGTTCGATTATATACATCTCGGGCAGACTATTTTATCGTTGCTATCCATTTCTGGAGACTGAAAATAGGCCGTCTCGGGTACGCGTTAGACATATTTTTTTCACAAACGAATCACCACTTATTAAAGCCCGAAGGCCACTCGAAGATAAGGATTAATGAGTATCAGGTGGTTGGCGAGACAGCACCGTAATTATGCGTAGTAGAGGAAATTGGGTAAAATTTGGCTATTGAAGAATGCGGTTCTACCGAATATGTTTATATGTAGCACGATAAAACAGCCCTACGTTATAGAATTTCATAAGCGAGAAGTTCTAAAGAAGAAGCTTTGTTCCTGGAATTTGCGTTTAGTTTTAAGCATTGAAAGAAAGTAGCGACAATTGTTGAGAATTGTAGTAAATATACGAGCGTTAATGGCATAAAAGAATTGAAACAATTGTAGTTGTATTTCCATTGACGACAGTACATTTGTATGCGATAATCCAAAGACTAATAACAAACATATTTATACACGTGTGGGGTGGAGGTCCATATATTCTCGTGTATATATATATATTCTTGTGTATTACAACAATGATCAGATCATTATTATAATACTGTTATTATTATTGTTATTATCATTATTGTTATTATTATTATCATCATTATTAGGTTTTCCGGAAAATAGTGGCCATTTCAGGAAGTCTGTTTTGAAATTGGATTTTATCATAGGATTTTTATTATATTTCAGGTAAACATCAACATGATTATTGATTTATATGTGCTCTTTAATAATTTCTTACTTTTTTCTTTCAGAAAACGTTTTATGAGCGAATGAGCCCATAATTTGGAATATGAGAAAAGAAGACTTATGATTACTTTTCCTGCATGAGTTTAAGCTTGGTAACAATGCTTCTCAAACAACTGCAAATATCAATAGGGCATGGGGAGAAGGCATCACAAGTGATAGAACAGTACGAAGGTGGTTAAAAAAAATTCGTAGTGGTGATGAGAGCCTTAAAGATGAAGAAGGTAGAGGACGACCATCTAATCTTGACAATGAAAATTTGAGAGCCATTGTTGAGCAAAACCCACGGCAAAGTGTCAGGGAAATGTATCGGGAACTTGGTGTCAGCAGTTCAACAGTGTCGGACCATCTGAAACAAATTGGCAAGGTGAAAAAGCTCGACAAATGAGTCCCACATGAGTTCAATGAAAATCAACAAGCTCGACGTTTTGAAGTGTGTTCGATGCTCTTTTTGCGAAGCATTAATTATCCATTTCTTGACCGAATTGTCACCTGTGACGAAAAGTGGATCCTTTATGATAATCGGAAACGATCAGGTCAATGGCTTGATTGTGATGAACCACCCAAACATTTTCCAAAGCCAAAGTTTCACCAACAGAAGATTATGCTGACTGTTTGGTGGTGTGCAATTGGTGTTATTCATTACAGCTTTCTGGATGCTAATCAGAGCATCACGGCAGGGGTTTACTGCAATCAACTCGAAGAAATGCATCATCATTTACAAAAATTGAGACCTGCATTAGTGAATAGGCGTGGTCCAATCCTGCTCCACGATAATGCGCGGCCTCATGTTGCGAGAATGACACTGCAGAAACTCACAGACTTGGGATACGAAACTTTTTCCCATCCTCCTTATTCTCCAGATCTTTCACCCACGGACTACCATTTTTTCAAGCATTTAGCCGCTTTTTTAAGCAACAAAACTTTCAGCTCTAATGCAGAGGTTGAATCTTTTTTCAAAGATTTCTTAGCATCTAAGCCAAAGAATTTTTATCAGCGAGGCATACATGATCTAGTTGATAGATGGTAAAAATTCATGGCTGTTTAAGGATCATACTTTGACTAATTTCAATGTCTAGTGTCACCTATTTGATTAATAAATCCTTTTTCTCTAAAATTGGCCATTATTTTCCGGACAACCTTATATTACGATCATTATTGTTATTATTATTATTATTATTATTATTATTATTATTATTATTATTATTGTTATTATTATCATTATTGTTATTATTATCATTATAATTAATATTATTGTTATTATTATTGTTATAATTATTTTCATTATTATTATTGTTATTATTATTGTTATAATTATTTTCATTATTATTATTATTATTATTATTGTTATAATTATTATTATTATTATTGGCTCACACAAGTCAACAAACGATCTGATTGGAAACCTGTCGTGTTCTCCGGAAGCTGAGTGACAACTAATCTCCCCAGACGTCCAGCTCTCTCCACCTTCTTCGATAGCATTTGCAAATGAATTTGCATCATCGCAACAGCCGCTTAACATTGATTTCTCGCTGGTAGTGGCCATTGGTTTATACTGGAAGGTGAGTGGCACTCAGCCTCCCCAAGGTCCCAGTTCTCTTTGCGCTTGTCCAGCCGAGGTCTGGTTGGCGCTCGCTCCTCGGTCTTTCAATCGTTATTGCCCCTTCTCGGCCCTTTGGTATCACTTTTTTATTGGAGGGAACGGTGATGAAACAAGGGGGGATTATGATGGGGGTGTAGAATTTGTAGATATGCAATTTCGGTGTTCTTCATTCCCTGTAACAAGTCCACGGTTATTCAGGGAGTGGTAGATTTGTTCCCTCAGTTGTGTTGCCAGTATCTTTCACATAGTTGGTAAGCACGTGATTGGCCCATAGTTGCTAGGGACAGGTCTTTTCTCCGTATCCTTCTGTAGCAGTGTGGTTCTACCTTTTGTCATCCAGTCTGATACACTTGCTTCCTGTATACATCTTCTCGGGTTTTGGGCTAGCCTTTCGTGTAAGGTTTTGATTTTTTGAACCAGTATGCATGTATCCCGTCGTGCTCTGGTGCTCTCCAGTTTGCCATTTTTCCTATGGTTTTCTTTAGGGTTTCCTTGCCGATTTCATTCACTGTTCCTTCTTCTTTTTGTTGTAACTCTTCTTTCATGTCTTTCAGCCATTCGACATTTCTATTGTGATCTCGTACTCTTCCCATATTTTACTCCAGTAGAGTTTTGTTTCTGTCGGGTTTTGTTGTTCTGTTTTTGTTTTTCCTCCCTTCACATTTTGGTAAAATTGGCTTTCATTAGTTTCAAATGTTCTGTTTTGTTTGCATTGTTCAGATTTATATCTATATCGTCTCAATCTCGCTTCTTTTGCTTTTATTTTTTGGTTCAGTTCTTTATGTTTCTTGTTTAGTCTCTCCCTGTCAGTTACATTTGCAATATTCCGTTTTCTCCACATTGCTTTCTTCCTGGTGATCATTTTGGTTTCTTTTTTATGTTTGTGTATTTGGGGTTCTAGTCTTATTTCCCATCCAGGTTTTGTCGGTCCGCTTGTTCTCGATTGTTTTTCTGATTTGAGTTTCATACTTACCATTTTGGCGCCTGCGTAAATCGGGTTGTTTAAGTCAGTGATTGTATTTGTTTGGATATGTGGGAAGAGTTTGTTAACCTTCTCTGTTTTGTTTTTAATTTCTTCTGCTCTTGGTTCCTTAACGATGGGAGCTTTGTTTTTTCCTCGTTCATCAGCTGTATTATTTTATTTATTTTATTTGCTTCATTCTCTGTTAGTTCTGCTTCATTTTTCTCGGTTTCCATGTTTGTAAACTTCGTTATTTGTTGGTCCTCGGCCTTTGGTGTTTTTACTTGTGAGGCTTCAACTTGTGGGGTTGCTCTACGTGCGGTTTCGTTGGGGGATGCTTCTTGTTCAGTTTCATCATTTATTTTTCGCTGAATTTCTGTGAGTTCTAGTTTAGAGAGACAAACTTTCTTGAGTATCAGTCTTGCTTGGTCCACAATTCTTTGTTCTGTCGTATGTTAGTCACTGGGTAGGTCCCATAGTTCTTTCATTCGTTTCCGATAACCTCATTATCTATATTTATGATGGCTTCTATAGTAGCCTTCCATTACGAGTCTATTCTCTTTTGTTGTCCATTTCTTTCTTCGTTTTTTTTCCACTCGATGCTTATCATGACTGCGCTGTGTTTGTTCGGCATCATTTTGTTCCCTGAAATTAGAGGTTATACTTACCTGTTCAGCGTCCATGCAATTTGAGTTTCTGAAACTAGACAGTTAGCCAACATTTGCAGGATGACGACCGGGTCCCCCACGCTGGCTACCGAAGGAGCACCTGCCGATCATGACACCCAGATCTTTCTTCTGGGTCCCATGGTTTGGATTATTTGTAATTGACATTTTTAATGTCTTGGTGTTTGTGGCAACACAGAGTCCAGAATTGTTTTATCTGTGGTTCTGATGCAGGGATAGTGTAAAGCTCTCGTGTATCCAAGAGGTATCGTGCACTATCACACATACATATGGGACAAAGAATTAAAAATTAAAAAAAATACATAAATAAATAAATAACTAAGTATTCTACTTAGTAAAAGTCGAAAGTCATGCTCTGAAATAGAGCTTTTGAAGATAGGTCTACCTTACACCATACTGTTAAGCCGCTGGAAATGTTGTATGTGAAAAGAGGAGGAGGGCAATTTTCCCCGCCGCTTTGGTAGTATTTAATTCCCTTTGCCAAAAAAGAATAAAGAGTCTCTATTTTTTTGCCCAGTAACAAATTTCGCTAGTCACCCATTTAGCTATTTTTCCATTCATTTTTAGAGGATTTTCATTAAATTTAAATTGACAAAGAGAATTATACGTTTATATCGAAATAAAGACTGTTTTCTGAAATGAATTCGAAGTACCATTTAACTTAAAAAAAAAGACATAAACTCACATTTCGTTGGTTTCTTTAAAAGAGTTTTCTGTCAGTAGTGTACTAATACCTTCCGTCTATGGGCTCCAGTCTTGAGATTATTATTATTATTATTATTGTTTTTATTATTATCATCATTATTGTTATTTTTATTATTATCATCATTATTGTTATTATTATTATTATTATTATTATTGTTATTATTATTATTATTATTATTGTTATTATTATTATTTTTATCATTATTATTATTGTTATTATTATTATTTTTATCATTATTATTATTGTTATTATTATTGTTAATTTTATTATCATTATTATTACTATTATCATTATTATTACTATTATTATTATTGTTATTATCATTATTATTATTATTGTTATTATTGTGGTTTATTATTATTATTGTTATTGTTATTATTGTTATTATTATTATTGTTGCTATTATTATCATTAGTGTTATTATTATTGTTGCTATTATTATCATTATTGTTATTATTATTATTATTATTATTATTATTATTATTATTCGAAAACAAAACTACATCAAAGGTAGGCCACTATTATATTTATGCCTAGAGTATCTCGGTTTGTCTTTCACAGTAAAAATTCGCAAATTTGTCTTTTTTGAAGCAGTTTGGTATTCAAAAATTTTATTTGGCCTTTTTCAATATATGAAAGTAATAATATATAATGGAAAAAAAACACTCACAATATTATATAGATAACCTCTATAAATATAATGAACAAATAAAGAGGAAATTTGGTTAAATAATCTAGGTACATTTTCAGAATTTGATCTGGATCCTCGGGATTTTGTGTCAATTATTTTCGGGCTCGACGGATTCAGCCGAGCAAAATAACAGACGCAGACGAATTTCAAAACAAACAAACCGGAAAAATAGAAATCCAATAAATAAAAAATAATAGAAAACCTACAGTAAATTTACGAAATAAATTTTTTCAGGAAAAGTTGCATTGCGTATTATATATTTACTATTTTTAGTTGTTTTTATATAAGAAAATATGAATGGTATTTATGAAAACAGTAAATTGTTAGGTGAAAGCACAGAAAAGCTTTTCCAAAAAATTCACAAATTTGTTCTTTAAAAATGTCACAAACCTAAACAGAAAAATACCACTTTAACCTAAAAAATAATTTTTAAATTACATTTTTTATACAAAAAAATGTCTCTTTAGCGTTTCAACATTTGGACAACACTCTGCTTAATCCGGTGATTGCCGGTCGAGCCCGAGCCATAATAGACGGAACCTTCCAGGGATCCGGGTCAACGTATGCAAAAATACACAAATTTAATATATAAAAGGCTGTATGTCTATCCGTCTGTCTCCATATTTTCAAACTACCCCGAGACTAAAAGTCGCAAAGCAACATTACCGGATTCAAATGATTGGATTTTTATGGACCGTTATTTTATTGGTCTTTAGCCGGTTAAAATAATTTTTTAAGGGGTCAAAACGAGTCAAATTAAAAAAAAACGTTATACATTTAGTATATTTATCTTAGCTTATTTTCATTTTTTTAATCAGTTGATATGCATGCAACGTAGGTACAGTGGTAACGTATTCAGCTTTGAATACTAGATTTGTTTTTGATTTCGATTCTAGCTAAATAGCATCCAAATATTTTTTTCTTCTTTTGAGATCACGACTCTATACATACGAAATCTGGACAAATTAAAACATCATATTTAAGCGTATTTTACGACCGAGCAAAGCCGAGTGACTCCCGCTAATAACATATAACGCAATAAGGCTATTTGTACGTTAACATAAATTTATACTATCCTTAACAATAAGATCAATCATAGCTCGCTTTATTACTGTTTTCACGTTTACGTATACTTTACTAATTATCAACGCCGATATATATGATCTACCCTGCATATATGTTACGCTGCATCCCGCCTATTAGGTGACATCTCGGCCCACACGGAGGGCAATTTTTTTTTATTAACTACACCGTGAAAACGGTAGGGCCGCTGATGAGGAGTTTGACATAATAATACAAAAAAAGTATTTCGTTGATATTTAACCAGCATTGATGGTTGAACAACAACAATCTATTATGTTTATTGTTACAACTGAATTCGTTTCAAAACTAATTCGATTTACTTTTTTATATAACAACTAGCGGTTCATCCCGGCTTTGCTCGGGTCCTATGCACCGTTCATAAATTGATGTGCATATGTATCTATATATATTTACAAAGTTTCACTCATGTCAAATCTCGAGTCTGTAAACTGAACATAGACAGTGAAGCTTGGCAAGGAAATGTACACACACAGACAGACACACACAGACGATTTCACTTTTATAGATATATAAATAGATTGTGCCCCTCGTTACTTATTTGTCATGACAGTATGTAGCTTAGAAAAATTTGAGTATTTTAAGAAAAGAAGCTTAATCTAGTAGCATTAAATGTTACCATCTGCTTACGGCCCTTTTTCTTTACCGACTGAAGCTCAGTTTCTAGGGTCTCTACCATTACCTTGAATATGTGTGCATTCATTTTCCTTTTTGTCTCTAATAGAGTGTGGTTCCATTAGCAAATGTCTCACCTCAGGCACATTTTGTCAATAGGTAATTTACGAATAACAGGAATAATAAAAGACCAAGGATCTGCCCCTGCGGCGCACCTCCATTGATATCATGATTAGGTTAAGTATTTGTTCATAAATAACATATGAAAATTTTTTCATGAGAGACCCTTCATAAGAACCTTGTCAAAGGCTTTAGATATATCAGGAGCTACAGCCCTAACTTCTACTGCGCTACACAGTGCATGGAATACCCCCCCCCACAGTAAACATAATTATCAACTAAATATTCGTTAAAGAAAAGCAAATAAATTGTTCATTTAAAAATTAGCTTTTTTAATTGCATCTTCGACAATCCGGATATCCCGTCTTTATAAGAACGAGGAGATGGGTGATAACGTTCATACAAACATTAAAATAGCTTTAGCGTATTATCATATACATAACATTTTATTTGTCGTAGTTCAATATAATTAGATATCTCTTGTAAACGAATCTTATCTTTCTGATCTTTTTAAATGATAATTCATTATTCGTGCCATTTAGATTCATTCGGACTACTGTTCTCATCTTGCGGACTCGTGGCATTGGTGATAAAGTACTTGGCAACATTTAGTTGTAGCTTTCACTTTGCTGGAAATTGAAGATTTTCTCCTCAGTGCGGGCGACATTCAAAAGACAATTTATAAGTACTTAGGACTTCTACACAGTCATGGCTGACGAAACGAGAGCGTGCTACTTCTGTGGATTTGAAATCCTTGAAGATTTACAAGTTAAACAGAACGATTTTCTAGTCCGGCAGTAAAATTCACGAGTTCAAGGGAAGTCGGAGGTTACATCGATCGTACAGTAGTTCGTTGAATCCAAATAATCCAAATAAATCCATTTTATATACAAAAAGTAAACTAATGTATTTAGATTGCTTCGTTAAAATCTATCTTTACTGTTCTTTAATGCGAATGAAGAAACATGAGGAGGCCGAAAATGGCTAGGGCCGCTTCACATTGTAGCCAGAGAAAAACAGACGGATCTTAATTAAAAAAATATTATCATAGAAGAGTGAATTCCAATTTAATTCTCATGTCGTCACTATTTTATTTTTGGTAACGCCCTCGATATTCGTATTCAGTTTTAAGTCAATCTAACATTCCTGTCTTATTCCATTATACCGGTACCGATCCAACACATAACTGCCAGCGCAAAGCGTTTCATTAATGTATTGCTACAAATTATAAGGTTTTAGTTTACAATCGTTTCTAGTCCAAAAGCATAAACGTTGTTGCCTCTTTAAAAGTTACATCTGATGAAATAGCTGGTGTTATTGCCAATGCCATTGTTTTCTGTTTTGTTTAACGTTTTCTTCCTAAACTGTTTCACGTCGCCGGATGTAGAACGATGTTGAGCCGTGTGATGACAGAGGTCTGCTATCTTTCATTGCGCGTTGCTTTTTGGTCCGATAAGGAGTGAGAGTAGGAGGATATCAGTATGTCGAGTGAGTCAGGCTGGAAATTCAATTAAGCAAACACTAGTGGAAGAAGTTGTATAATCTCCAAGATTAGCAAAGATGGCGTAGATAATGATGCGCTCGCTTGTGCCGATACAGGGCGTATTTATCCAGGATTAAGGCGCCTGCACACGTTCGTGATTTTTTCGTTGAAATTCTGCGAGGGAGAAGAGCAAACGGCTGTGCGGGAAAGATTTCACAGGATCCATTGTATCGACTTCTGCGTACCTTACGCAATATTATTTCATGCGTCTATATATATATATATATATATATATATATATATATATATATATATATATATATACATACATATATATATACATGTGTGTGTGCGTGTGTGTGTGCGTATGTATGTGTATGTGTGTGTAATAGACATACTATATAAGATAGTTAATTTATACAAACATGATTGCTACATATGTGTATACATATTTTAGCGGTACTCATTTAGATATTTAACCTGCCTTTGAAACCAAAATAAATCAGTTTCTATTTCATGGAATTTTAACTTTTAAATCAAGTTATCCAAAACATTGTAAGAAAAAAATAGAAGGAGAGGGGGGATAATGGCAAATAAAAAGAGAAGTATAGAGTAAAATGGGATCAGGAAAAAAGGGTCTAATTCTGTTGGGCAGTTTGAAATTAAATATGTAACCCTTATTGACACTTGATAGTGTTCCTGTTTCATTTCGCCGGACTTTAATTTCTGTCGAGACTTCGGGTTGGTATATGAAACGTTTTGAACACGTTATATAGATTCACACCCTAATTCCGTTCTCCGCTAAAAATGTATAGGTCAGACGCGCCATATATTATTTATTTTCTGGCATCTACCTGGCGATACGTACTCTTATTTAGACATTACCCAATGAAAATACGAATATACACTTATATATCCACATAATTAATTGCATTCATATCCACACAGGCATACAGATTTTTTATATATACACGCTTCCACAACAATTAGTATGTCTCTACACTCACATAGAAAAAAATAAACTCATAATATATAATTGAAAATCTGTGTAAATTAGTCTTCTATATGAAGAAGTTATTCATTCATGATAATTGAATGTATATCTTAATATGTTGAATAAATAAAGTACGAATGGACTATCATTTTTATGAATTTCGTATTTTATTAGTATTATAATTCACTTTTATTCAAGATACATTTTCTTCGCATCTAACGTAACAATAAACCTACATATATATATATAATATACATATATATATTTATATATATGTATGTATATATATAAACCTATATATATATGTATATGTATGTATATATAAACCTATATATATATATTTATTTATATATATGTATGTATATATATCAACCTATATATATATATTTATATATATGCATGTATATGTATATATATATGTATATATATATATATATATATATATATATATATATATCATGATTTAGTAATTTTAATTTTATAACATGAAATGGTGAAATTTCAAATTTAGGATTTTTTTTATATGCAAGACAAAAAATATATTTCAATAATTATACCTCATTAACCTAAATGTTTTCGATGTTTACCAACTCCTCAGAGGAGAAAATATTAGCAAGTATTATAATGGTTTATACCTAATTTGCTGAAATATATATATATATAATTTTTTATTACCGTTTTATCTACTTAGTTACACATGTTTCGGTTACCGAATCGTATTAAACGATCTAGTAACTTCATCAGATATTACAGAAATGGTCATTATGATTGAAAAAGTGATATTACAAGTAGCACGAAAAAAGAAAATGAAGAAAAAGAGGAGCAGAGATCGACAACAGTTAAGTTTTAAGGTTTAATAAACATTAGACGGTTGTGGGAGTCAGGGGGAGTTTAAGAAATTCATCTAGACACGGATAGGAATTTAGGGAGGAGGAGAGGAGAGAGAAAGAGAAAGATAGAAAGAGGAGTAAGGAAAGGACGGTGGAAGAATTTCAAATTTAACTTTTAAGATTTAATAAATATTAGAAAATGGTAGGGGTTAGGAGGGTTTAAGCTGTTCAACCAGACACGAATAGGAATATATAAAAGGGGCAGAGAGAGTGAGATAGAGATAGAGAGAGAGAGGGGGATAGATGGTGAAATAGAGATACAGAAGGTGAAAAAAAGAGGAGACGTATCAGATGGAAAGTTTAGGAAGCGGGGATGGGGAAAATATAGAGATAAGAATAAATACTAAAGGGGAGAGGGAGAGAGAAGCAGGCAATCCAACACGTGGCTCTGGACTGTCGCGCTTAGGTGTTGCATATATGTCATACGGGGCTTGACATGTTACAGGCTTATACAGATTGGGAGGGGCGTTGTTTGCAGTAACTAAGATGTGTCTTCTCAAAACAGGTTTAGTTACGTCCAACTTAAATGCATTTATCTATTTAAATTAATTGACTATTAAAGGTCTTTAAGAAATTAAGTAAGTAAATTACATTAATAAAGATGGACAGCTACGGATTGAATAAATATAGCAAAATATGGAATCATAAGTATATCGATGAAGGAGAATATATGAAAAGAATATCCGTGACCGTGACCTTTCTGGTAACAGGTATAAACCCTCACACACGAGTCGTGGTCGTCTTTCGCAATGAATTCTTCGCAAGTTATCTCGATGTAGCGGCATCTGATTGGTCCGTTTCAGCGTCGATTTCACCTTCGGGTTGATATGCCGCATCACGCTGGAAGTGAAGAGATTTTCATGCACATAAAAGAAAGACAAACTCAGATGTCTCTATTCTATGAGTTCATTCAACTCAAATTTACAAAATATACTATAACTTATATACAAATGTCCAATGTTAATTTTCTTACAAAATACACTACTGAATCTTACTCTGCGTGTTTTACGGTGGCGACGGTCGAGGAAAGGGGTGCGACGGCGTCTCTTCGATTAGTGTTAAATTTTCTCGAGATCCAGCTCAACTCACTTAGTGACAGATTTTTGGCCCGGGTATTCGCTTATATAGCCGGGTGATAGGTAAGGTAGGTTATTCCCTAGACGCAATCACCAATCAACACGCCATTCTGGGGATTCCACGTGTGCTGGGGAATCTGCGAATGCTCGCAGGTTTCAGTTCCCACGAACAGAGAGATCAACCCCTTGACCCCTGGTCTGGCCCCAGAACCGAAATCATATTCGTGCGGATTCCAAAACGCCATCGAATTTGTCACTATTCCCGAACAATAAAAAGTATATGTCTGTTTTACAAAACATAATAAATTCATAACTTAACTCTTCCTTTCAGCCAGGTTACCCGTCGCTGCCCGGGCACCCAATAATGCTTAACAGTTAATGCCAGCGTTTGTGCCCGGCCTTACTCAGTGTTTCGGAAGTCTTAATCTCCCCCAATGGGGAGCTCTACCGTTCTCAGATGCGGTCACGCCACAATATACGTCAGGCCGAGTGCAAAATATACATGACTTGTGCATAAAAGTATTCTAACGCCAGGAGATATACTCTGATCGTTATTAGCGGATGAAGTCATTATTATTGGTAGGGTGGACATGTGGTGTCGTATTTGAAGCCGCCATAGACACACCATAAAATATATAACATATTTGTAGATTATTTAAATAAATCGTTTTGTTGATTTCAAATGTTTTGCTTACGTTTAAAAGAGACATCTTTTATCTGTAGGTAAACATCTTTATGCGCTAACATATAATCGTCATCATACTCAGCAAAAGAGAGAGAGAGAGAGAGAGAGAGAGAGAGAGAGAGAGAAAGAAAGAGAAAATTCTTAATTCCCTTTTTTCCCCACAATTTTTGATAGTATATTGCTGTGCAACACATTAAATTCTCTTTACCTCCCGGTGTCACATGTGCCGGAAGTGACAATCTGTCATTTACCGGAAGTAAGAGTTCGTGGTTAGTAGTAGAATATCGAAGACGACCACGGAATACTTATGGAAGCCATTATTCAATGCTAAGTGATATATATTTTTAATCGGTTTTCTAACACTTTTCTCGATACGCTGATATTTATTGACCAATAAACAATGAAAGGAAGATATACGCATCTTCTTGCCGACTAAAATGTCGAAAGAAATAAGAATTCAGAAACCCTGCACTATTGAGGTACAAGTTTTATAATTTAATAGAACGAATATATTAGAGGCAAAACCAAGTACATTTTATGTACATTCTTAAATAGATTTTCTTTTCTTTTTTTTTGTAAAGATTTTAAGAACTTACAACTATGTTTTCAGTCAGAAAATACGCGCTTAGTGTAAGATTACAATTTAGTATATGAGGTCATTAAAACACATCTGATTTCAAAATGTACACGAAACATTTTAAATCTATCTAGATCTCATTATAATATGTTATAATGAGATTTAGATAGATTTAAAATGTTTCGTAAAGACCAGTAAAATAAAAAAAAAAACTATTCCGGAAATCATATTCGTGGAGTTAATGAAATTCGTCACTACGTCGGTTGAATTCAGGTTCAATGACATCATGTATAGGAAAATAGATGGTGTGTCCATGGGTTCTCACCTGGTACCAGTTTTGGCAAATATTTTTGTAGATTTCCATGAAAGGGGTCTTCTATGTGGTTTACAAAACCAGACCTTTAATTTTGTTACGTTTTCAACGTCTGCTGTTTGTTTGATAAGGAAATTCAAGAGACGCTTGTCTTACGTCTCAAAACATTCATCCAACCGTTCAGTTTACAGTAGACAAAAATATTAATTCTAGTTTTTAATTTTTGGATGCACTAGTTTCCAGGACTTTGTCTTTTTATCCGTCTATTGTAAACCCTCGTTTACTAGTCTTCACACACTTTGTGCCTCTTTTGGTTCCATAAACTTATTCAATTTAATTTGAACCCTTACGCCTTGGGTTCTAATTATTTTATCAAAGACCTATCATCTGGATGAAAGAATTACATTTATCACAAATAAGTATGCTATAGATATTACAAATAACTATCCTATAGATATTGTGAAATGCTTAATCTTCCATACAAATGAAAGAGTACATGTATGTGTGTGTAAATATCCAACAGAAAAACTCTTAAACTACTGGTCACATAGCACTAAAATTCTTAGGAGATAATATTCACGCACCAAGGATGGTTTATAGCCAGTAATATCTTTGTGTAAATCGCGTACAGACATCGACAAATTTACATGCAAAATGTCCATTTCCAGTAGTCGAGATTTGTTTTATGTGCATGCGCATATTCGCTTTATTCCTTCAAATTGCTTAAAAACAACAACATTATGTGAGTATTTTCATTATTCATTTATCGATTAGACAAACAACTATTATTTTCAAATCAAAAATTCTAACGCTTCCGAATACGTGCGTTTTTTTTTTTTAATTTTTATAAAAACAAGTATCACAGAACTTAATTCAAATATACGAAAACATACCTATATATCTTTTTTGTTTTTATTCTCTGGCCGATTAGATCAATCATTTTTATTTTCAAATAAATAATCGGTGTTTTTGCAGTATACGCACTGTCTTACATTTCAGATAGGATTTCGAAGTTAAATTTGCATGTTATCTTTCTTTTTTATTAAATTGTTATGTGAAAGTGCAGAACGGTTCAAAAGTCTCCCTCCCCATGTTAAGAATAGCTTTCTAAATAATAACGCAATTTTTTCAGCATAATTCGTACACTGCGTGCGTTTCTTTTCAGATTTTACATTAACACTTACGAATTACGAAAACACACACACACACATATATATATACATATATATATATGCATATATATATATATATATATATATATATATACAAATTTTAATCATATCAAAACGCACTTAATTTCCTTTTGATGGATTGATTGTTGCTATGTCTTCTGGTGAGTTAAGGGCAAAATAGATTCACTAATTGATATAATAATTAAGTGATTGATTTTGCGCTACGAAACAGATACTGTCAATAATTGTAAATGCTAACTGAATTAAAGGAATAAATTATAATGGTTAACGTCATGAACTTTGGAATATAGATTTTAGGCATTCATTCACTATATTGCTCTGTAATTACATTGAGCTTCTTAAATAAGGATTGGTATATATTATAAGGAAAGAAAATATATTTCCACAGATATATAAAAATATATATAAATATATATATATATATATATATGTATATTCATTTATCGATTAGATAAATAAATATTAGTAACAAACACATACTGCAAATTTTTCTGAGTGCGTGCGTTTTTATTACTTTTAATTTTTTTCTCATAGAGTTTTCTTACACAGGACATTACGAGAACACGAAATACAGGTTTATTTCTCTGATAAAAATTTCCTTACAAATTTTCAAATGCGTGTTCGAGGTTATGTTTGGTGTTTTTTTTAGAAGATTTTCCTGAAACGTTTACTGCATTCAAATTATTTTAACGCAAAATAGACGTTTATTTTCATAGAAAATAGAATTTTCATAATTAATAAATTATAAATAATAATTAGATTGTGAGTAAAAATTATTTTTCTTCACATTTTGCGGTTTTTGTAACAAAGTTCAAAATTCATTGTAATGAAGGAATGAATGAAATCCATCACGACTGAAGACGAATACAGTTTATACTTATAATAAAATCTTGAACGACGGGGGGGGGGGCAAATTCTCATTTCTGTTGCCTATTATTTTAAAAACGACACTTCGCTTAGAGTAGAATACTTTATTTCCGTTAATATGATTTTCATAACAACAAAACAAAAAAAAAACATGTATCCACCCTTTTGAATTTATGTTTTGTTTAATCTATTTTGTTATAATGTACTAGGACAAAATATTCAAATATATCATATACAACCTGGTAATGTTGGGTACTTCAACTTGTAAAAAATAAAATTTCTAACTTTCATAAACTTTAAAAAGAGTCCGTAGACAAATCTCCTATTTACATTCCCTTATATTGGCTAGGCAACATAAATGACATATTTACTAAACAAATATCATTTGCTAAACAAAGTGTTATTTTGCATCGAATCCACGAATTATTTTCCCCACTTAGACCAATGTTGTCTTCAATTCGAAAAATATGTCACTCCAACATAATTGTATTGATTTAAATGTAGTTGCGGTTTGCACTATGCCAAGTGAGCGTCGCAAAGACTCAAACAAATCAAAGGTTGATATACAAATCATTTACTATTAGAAGTTTGGAATAAAACATCTACGAGCTATAAATAAATATATAATATATATATATATATATATATATATATATATATATATATATATATATATATATTAATTATATAAAATCTATGAATAACCATGCTTATGCTTCCAAGTTTAGTGTTGACTTATTCTCCATTCACTTTTCGCTGTAAAGCTTTTAAAACCATTTAAGATCTTCTTTTTGCAATTAGAAAAAAAGTATTTTACAATTTAATGTAGTTTCTCTTTGGTTATTTCCCTGTTTTGCACCTTTAATTTTTCCCGACATATTTCCATTTCCATATGATTTTTTAGTCGTAAATCTCAATTTTAGCCCTGTTGAGCGAAATCGAAACCGGTTACCTAGTCGTTTGATATTTATTTTTAATTCATTATGTTGAATAAATTTGATCTGTGCCTCTCTCTCTCCCCCCCCTCTCTCTCTCTATATATATATATATATTATATATATATATATCATATATATATATATATATATATATATATATATATATAAGGCACTTTGTCTGACAGGTCGGTAGTTTTTTAACTTGGGTGTCACAATATATCAAGCTCATTGGATAATAATGGTTAAATAATGTAACATGGTAGTACAGTAATCGTCAATGTTGTAGATTGGGTAGATTTTGGATTATTTATAGGAACGGATTAACAAGAACTTCTTTACATTGGGTTTAAAGGTTTCTATGTTGTATTCAACCGGGAAGCATGCAAGCGAAACAGTGTTCATGGAGTCTGCGTTTAGATTTAGGTACAGATATGGAGTGGAGGAAACCGTATATAGTGGTTGTAGCTAGTCGAATACTTTTGGGAAAGTTTGGCAAGGAGGGACAATAGATTGGATTTCAGCGGAGCACTTGCCATGAAAATATCGATAAAGTAGAGACAGGTTCGCAACGTCTCTTTTGTGGGAAAGAGGTTACAGGGAAGAGAAAAGAGCATCATCTAGGTTTCGAAGCCAGTTTTTAACTGTCAAGAACTATCAGCTCCTCCCCAGATGTGGATACAGTAATCCATTTTAGGGCATCCCTGGCTTTTATACAAATCAGATTGCATCGACAGTGAGATACCTTATGGAAAGGTAGAATGATTCAATTATTTTTCCAACAATCTTTGAAACAGATTTAATGGGTGTGTTCCATTTCAATTCAGAAGTTAAGGCCAGTCTTAGAAACTTCTCAGGATATTGAGCTTCCCCAAGACGGGAACCATTTATTTCAATTATGGCTCGATGGGTGTAAAAGCAATTGTGATGAAAGGAGAGAAGTTTGGTTTTCGATGCATAAAAAATAACCTTCCACCCTTTTCCCTATTTCAACACGTTTAAAGTGTTGCCATATATTGTGGTGTCCTCTGCATAAATGTCTACAAATAATCTGAGAATGTGATTTGGGAGATCACTGATAGAGATCAGGAAGAGAGTTAGGCCCATGATGAAAACTTGGAGGATGCCAGCTTTAATACGGTGAGTTTTTTTTATTTCTGCCGAATAAACGACTCTTTTATAAATCCACAAGAGAGAAAGATTTTAATAATTGCAAGAATATTTCCTGCTATTCCATAGCTGGAGATCTTGTGAAGTAGACGTTTATGCAATATTCTACAAAAAGCCTTTGATATGTCAAGAGCTCTAGAAACGAAGCTCCTATCGAGATTCACTAAATATGTGTGATATTATAATTTCTAAATCAGGTGTAAATTTCGCAGTCACTTAAGATTTGCATGGAAATGTCTCCGATAAATATTGTTAATCGATAATCGCAAAATCCGATTAAAGATGGAACGGTCCGATTTTCACCGAAGTTAAAACGTTTATACTGCTTAACATAAGACATTTAATTCAGAAGTTTTGTTATCACACAAACAGACGGGTTCATCGCATAATATTATATTTGATAATATGAATGTTTTTGTTTAGAGTATAACTGAGCCATTTTTTTTCATTTTAAACCTTAATTCAAAGCATGTAAAATACATTTTTAAAATCAATTGTAATTACTCCACAGTGAGATGTAGACTTTCATGTACTTTAGACTAGGTTACGGCGGACAGGCATGTGAAGCTTCATCCAGGAGCGCAGCGATCGGTCTCCGATAAGAGCAAGCAATCATTCGATTTGATTGAAAAACTGCGCGATTTCACCGATTTCGATAGCAATGAAAGTAGTGAAAGTGTGGAACATTCGTTGATATTCAACCCCGAATAGCGTCTCCTAAGTCAATATTGTTAAATACTAGTGGCAAGTGAATTGTACGTAAAAACTGAAAACAAATGCCGAGATAAGCGGAGAGCACATACAGCGCTTATATACGGCATAATCGCGTTGACACAACTGTTCTCGTGAGATCACCGAAGTTAAGCAACGTTGAACCAGGTTAGTATCAGATAGGTGATCATTTTGGAATATATATATATATATATATATATATATATATATATATATATATATACATGTCTATATAAAGGGTGCTTAATGTATTTGAAGACATTTAGATTTTTGTCATTTAAATTATAAATATACTATTTAATGTTCTTTTATTTCAGAAGAGACCATTGCAGATACTATTATGACTAATGAAATAAAAAAGAACATAAACGCTGTAATAGTGTATTTAAAAGCGAAACAGCGATTAAAGAAAATTGCACAATTTTTAAAAGTCGCTAGATCTTTCGTTTGCAAAGTTCGAAAAAAAAAAGAAGCTAAATAAAACATGGTAGTGAATTGGCCACGAGCAAGCGAAAACAGCATTGCTAATGTTCTCACTCACTCAGAACACAGACGAGAGCATGACATGATCGACGAAAATCCTGGGATATCAATGAAAAGACAATACAAGTCAAACGTTTTTAGGCGATGCCAATTCATGTCAAGAGAATCGTTCAATGCATGCAAAACGACTCTTAAACAAATCGAAGCATCCAGACTATAGGAGTATCTTTGTTTTTTTTCTGCGATGTAATAACAACTTCGAAAAGGATCAAAAAGTCAAATGATAGGTGATTATGCGCGGACGCCACTGAAGCTTCTACTGTTATACACACAAAGTTTTCAGCAAGGGTGATGTTTTTGGTATTGCTAGCAGTGAAGCGTACATTATGCCTTCTATTTTATTTCCACAGGACGTTAGAGTCAATCCAGATGTCTTTGTCGATATTCTTCAAACCATTGTTTTTTGTTATGCCTTTGATAGACAATGTAGATAATGGAAGAGTTTATGTCTTCCAACAAGATTCGGCACCATTCCATAAAGCTCTCAAAACCAAGAATTAGATGGCTGAGAATTATTTTGATCGACGTATGGCCTTCTAACTCATAATACCTTAATCTTTTGGATTATTACGTGTCAGGCGTCGTTGAAAAGGAAGTTAATTAACATTCTAATAAAGCCAAATTCTCTCTAATGGAAGCAATAGCCCGAGCAATGAAGCACATAAATAAATCAAAGCTGATCAAATCTTGCAGCCGCTTTCGAACTTGAATTGAGTTGGTGATAGAAGCCGAATGAGGTTATATACAGAATGAAATATAGATTAATATTATATTAATTGTTTTGTTGCAGGAAATTGTTATTTCAACGAATCAACAGTTTCATTTTCTTTTTTTCTTAACGTGTATAAGGTGTACTGAACGCACACTATATATATATATATATATATATATATATATATATATATATATATATATATATGTGTGTGTGTGTGTGTGTGTGTGTGTGTGTTTATTTTTTCAACTTCGGTGTTTTTTACCCAAGTCATTACAAATAACTGTTTTTTTTAAACTAACATATGTCATAAACACACACACACACACACACACACACACACACACACACACACACACACATATATATATATATAAGAACAAAGAATTAATAAAACATGTTAAAACACTTTAAGAAGAGGTACAAGAATATTTAATTTTCATATATATATATATACACACAAACACACACATATATATGTGCATATATATATATATATATATATATGTGTGTGTGTGTGTGTATGTGTTTATTTTTTCAACTTCGGGTGTTTTTACCCAAATCATTAAAAATAACTGGGTTTTTTTTACCTAATATACGTCATAAATACACACACACACACACACACACATATATATATAAGAACAAATAATTAATAAAACATGTTAAACCACTTTAAGAAGAGGTAAAAGAATATTTAATTTTCATATATATATACACACAAACACACATGTATATATATATATATATATATATATATATTATATTGAATTATTCTGTTGATGATACTGTGAGCGCAGATTTTACTAAGTAGACGATTTTAGTCCACGGGGTTAGATATAAACAATGAATTGCCAGAAGTGAAAGATGAGACATGTGGCATATTCTATTTATTACCAGCTAAAAAGTCGTATGTCTTGTAATATTATCGGAGCAAGATAAAGCACGCACACTCTCAAAAAGCCTCAGAATCCATAACATACTGTCGTTATTGATCCCCCCTATATATATATATATATATATATATATATATATATATGTGTGTGTGTGTGTGTGTGTGTATGAGTGTGTGTGTGAGAGAGAGAGAGATAACACCTGGTAGATAACCAACGACACGGTTACGAATATTCGAAAGTGTCAGAATGATGGTCTGTGTAGATGCGATGAGATGCAACTACAATCACGATGAAATAATCAGTTTTAATGATTGGCAACTCCAATAATAATACAATTTCCAAATAATGTCCATATCGATTTCAGGTTTTATCCTCTGCTCTTTATTGCTTTTTTTCTATTTGTATCTTTTCTCGTGTCGTTATTTCTACTCTTGTTTGATTTATTCTTTATTTGTACAGTGTAAGATCAACTCGATCGATTCGCCTTCTGTCAGAGTAAAATAATAATCTGGTTTTCTATTAAGCCAAAGAATAGAAATAAGAAGAAAAAACATTTTGTCAGTGTAAAAAAAGGAAATATTGGAGAGAAAAAAAAAAGAAGGCTGATTTTTACCAAAATTGATATCGATTCGGAGAATAAAACTTTTCTTTTCATGGTGACAAAATACTTCCGTGCTATTTCGTAAGTTATATATATATATATATATATATATATATATATATATATATATATATATATATATATATGTGTGTGTGTGTGTGTGTGTGTGTGTGTGTGTGTGTGAGTTTACCGTTTATATGTATTTACACACGGTACGCAGACGTTGCAGACCTAGTAGCAAACGAGACAGGATACAAGTAATAACTCAAATCATTTTTTTCGCAACAAAGGCATTTATTTAATTATTCCCGCGTCACGCGTGACTTCTCCTTACGGCTGTTTACGTCTCTCGCGTGATAATATTTTCGAACATGATTTAGAACGTCATCCACGTCTCTTACGTGGTCGTCCCTCATTTTCTCGACCGCATCGTAATTTCGCTCACAGTCTAGTATTTGTATATAGTCGCCCGCGCTATGTTTTACACACACACAACAGAAAAATCCGAAGATTTGAGGGTATCGGAATCGGAAAAATTGATGCATATTTTCCGATGCCGAAACGATTCTTTTAATTGTTTTATTTTTATTTGCTTAATCTAAAATCTAACATTGCTGGTAATAATGATAAAACAATATCTGTGTATTTAACATGTGTTTTTTCCGAAAATCGGAGAAAATAACAATCTTATAGAGATTTAGTAAGAATCGGAATCGGAAATTGTATCTAAATCGGAAAAATATTGGAATCGTCCCATTACTAATATGTATATATATATATATATATATATATATATATATATATATATATATATATATATATATATATATATATAACCCCGTCGCAGTAATTCGGGTTTTGCATACCCTTATATGTTAATAATTATATTTCATAAATATAGCCGTTCCAAATATTGGAGTAAATAGAGATATATATTGATAGTTTAAACACATTTATGAGCAGTAAATAGCGAAAACCGATGAGCGTGCATGTTATATATATATATATATATATATATATATATATATATATATATATATATATATATATATATATACCTATTTTAATTAACGCTATACATTAACCTAGTCTTTTATCGATTCCTACGTTTTCATGGAAACATTGAAATATCAGCAAGCAGTTTTTTCAGTCGATGATTAAATGAGATCAGACATTATCTATTATCAACATTTACATTTATAATATCATAGTATGATTATTCTCAGAAAATGAAAGATCCTAACACTAAAGGTAGGTTGCATTATATACAGCAAAACCTTGAAGCTGCCTCTGCACGAAAATTCTTAAGTGCAGACACGGAATATACTACACTAATATCTCGGCCTGTAGAACTGGTTTAATTCAAGGGCGACTAATACAGGTTTATTAACAGGCTGAAAGTTATATGGAAATATGCTTTCTCGAAACAGATCATTTTGTTGTGGCGGAACTAACCTATATTACCTACTAATAGACTATTCCTCATTTCTGAATGTTTGTGATGAGGATTCGGTATTCGTATTATTTAGATTAATCGAACTACTGTTCTTATTTTGAGTGTGATTTTCAAAGCGTTTCACTCGATGTAACCTCCGACCTTCTTCACCCGTATCTTGTCGATCTTGGGAATGTTTATGTCAAACTCGGGAATTTAGATGAAATTTCAAG